>NC_135237.1:532445034-532798034 GCF_051348905.1 Ranitomeya variabilis | reverse complement strand
TTTTTCCATTTGCAGCACATCATTAAATATTAGCGCATGTCCCGGCAGACCCTCCTTTGGACGTTGAATCCCCTCGTCCCACTGCTGGATGTAGTATATAGACCTGCTTGGACCGGCTCCTGTGTTGGCTCCCTGAAGCATCTGCTTGGCTCCAATATTTGCAGCCGTGTCCGCCCAGTATATTACGTGTTTAGCTCCGGCGCTCACAGCTGTGCGCTGAGCTCCATGTAATGGATGTGTGAATGCGGTCCTATATTGGGATTGTTGTGTAGCACGTGGCTGAAGGCCATGGGAAGCTCGTGTATGGTCTGCAGACTCAATGCTAATACAGTACAAGCTATAGAGTGCCTTCTCTTTGTGGGGGCCATTAGCCTTAAGTGTAAGAAATGACTGCACCTCCATAATACTGTGCACTGCTAGTGGCTGCAATGTACAGATGTTCACAATGAAGCTGGCCAGGCTGTGGCGGCAGGGACAGCTGATCCCGGACTCTTGTACTGTACTGCTACTGGAGAGACAGCCTGTGGATATCATGGCGGTTTTAAAGGATATGACCTATTATTTGAATCAGGTTTTTATGCTAATAGTTTCTTTAGAAGATATCACAGCTCACCTCCTTCCCCTCCTGTACAATGACTAATAACACTTCTCTATACAGTACATACGGTAACCCCGGATCCACCATTCACAATTGGTGATATCACAGCTCACCACCTCCTCCTGTATAACACCTCTATATACTGTAGATAACGCAGGATCCACCACTCACAATAGATGTCACAGCTCACCTCCTCCTCCTGTACAATGACTGCTGACACCTCTATATACAGTAGATAACACAGTATCCACCATTCACAATAGGTGATGTCACAGCTCACCTCCTCCTCCTGTACAATGACCGATAACATCTCTATAAACAGTAGAAAACACAGGATCCACCATGCACAATTGGTGAATCACAGCTCACCTCCTCCTTCTGTACAGTTACTGATAAAACCCATGTGTAGATAACACAGGATTTACCAGTTGCAATAGTTACAGCTCACCTCCTCGTTTTGCTCAGATTAGGTCATATTTATACTTTTAGACAGAGCTGCTTTTTTGCTGCTGATGAGCAGGATGGAGTCTAAATGTGTGTGTTTATGAGTGTATATATGTGTGTATATGTATATGTGTGTGTATGTATGTGTATATATATATGTATGTGTGTGTGTATATATATATATATATATATTATTTTTTTTTTTTTTTTTTTATGTAATATGTATAATATATATCCTGTGGACTCATAGTGGGGACGTTATGCCACAACCACTTGAGCTGAGGCTAAGCTGCAATGCCGGAAATGACCTGTGGATTAGAGTGGCGCTGTGTACTGGATTTTTTTTTGAACATTGGGACGAAGGTCTAAGACAGATAACCACACTACAACTACTTATGTATCACTCATACATTTGATGTAGCTATAAAGCAAAATATGAATATGTAGCAATGAGCCCTCGGCCTTGTGTAGCGATGAACGCCCCCTCGTGACATCCTAGAACATGTATTACTGGTTTTCTCCCCGGTCCCGTTCTTGGTTTTGCTCTTGTGCTTGTCGGCGTCGTCTCTTTAGATGCTGTGGCTCATATTCGCTTCTGCGCTGGGGTCTGATGGGCTGCAAGTGAAATGTTTGAAGATTTTCATGACGAGTGTCTCTTCCCTGCTCTTCCATTGTGCAGTAAGGTGCACTTTAGCGTATCTCATCATGTTCAGTGACGCCCATCACATAGATATGGCCGCCTTTCTCCCCATCGCACAGGATCGGGTAATCACTAGGTATCCTACTTTGTGAATAGCCACCAAGCACTTGTGAATCCTAATATCCTTGTCTTCTTTCCCTGTACAGTAATCATCTGGAGAAGAGTCTTCAGCTCCTTATGGACCGAGTGGATGAAATGAGTCAGGATATTCTGAAGTACAACACGTTCCTGAGGAACGCCAGCAAGCAGCAGCAGCAGAAACACCAGGTGGGTTCTCCGAAGCCGAACGTGCCAGCGCCGCAATATGTAACTCATGGGCTAGTGATCGCTGCACATAAAAGGTCTCCAACCTGATAACGACCAAGGATCCATGCGACCCGGCAATCTACTGATATTTGGCGTGAACCATGAAATGAAGAAAAACTTAATTACCAACCAAAATTAGCCATATTATTCTCTTATAAAAATTCTAGGTGTGTATATAAATATTTAAAATGAACCATAAAATATCCACAAAAATGACAAATTCTTCCACATCAGACAAGGACTCGTAGACATGCCAGTAAAAAATAAAATAAAGTGGCCAGTCATCTCACCATGTTTTTTGCTTTGTTAGCTGAGCGCAACATTTTATAGAGGCTAAGAACTTGATACCAGCAATGTCGCTTGTTCAGCAGCTTGTTATAGTTTTAATACAATCAGTATTTTATCAGCAGGAGATTATCACTGCAGGACTAAGTGTCCTGTGCCAGGCAGTCCAGCTGATCTGTGTAACCCCACCCACACCACTGATTGGCAGCTTGCTGACTGTGTATAAAGGGAGCTGCCAATCAGGGGTGTGGGCGGGGTTATACACAGCTCAGCATTTGAGCTCTGCTACATCTACAGCAGAGAAAACAGCAATTCTATAAAAACTTCACCTAGCAGCCTAGTAAGTGACACATCGCTGGAATCAGGGTCTCCGCACCTACATCATGCTGCTCTCAAATTCTATAGCAAAAAAGCTTCTGCCAGATTCCCTTAGAGTACAGTTGGTGCAGATTGTTTCACAGGATCTGGTCCATTGACCACGTCTGTAATTTGTGGCTGCTGGACGGAGAACTCTTTGAGAACTGCCTCTCCCGTGATAACATCCGCAGCTCTTCTTTTGATTAGCTGACCTGGTGGCTTGACGTTACATGTGATGTTACGATGCTGTCATGCCAGGCCGCCAATTCAAGAGAAGAGCCGTGGAAGCTGTCAGGTAAGAGGTGTCCTAAGGGCCGCTATCCAGCCAGAAGCCACAGATTATTCGCGTGGCTGACGGTTCCCCAACTCGAAGGCCCTCTCAGACCTACTTTTTATATAGCTGTTGTCTTGTGAAATATGGGCTGATGTTTTTGGAGCAGTTTTTTCCATCCTTACGTAGTCTATCTTCATCCGTAAAGCTTCGGGAGGCGGCACCCAGCGATCACCGGGATTAATGCCGCTATTGGGACCTTTCTTTGGAAGTTCTAGTTTTGCTGATTTGGAGAGTTACTCCTCATCCAGGCCTCCTCGCCCCTTCTGGTCTGCTGTTCCTCTCGTCTCCTATGTACAATAATGAAGCAGCGATCCTGCCAGAAGTACATAAAGTATTTTTTAGGATTTTGATTCTGGAAAACAACCACCTCTTTTAAAGGCACTTAGGAGACGAGCGGAACGGCGGTCATTAAATATGTTTACAACGTTATCTCTTGCACAATATCACTCAGAAGGATAGCGTTTTATCGTATGAAACCAGAAGAGAACGTTCCAGCCATGCTGGCTCCATTCCTAATTGCTCCAGGTCTGCTTTATTACCACGTGCCTAATATCTGACACCAATCTGCCATATTCTCTTTTGTTCCGGGGAATATTATTCCTGTGTTCTGATTTTTATACACCTCCATAGTGCTGATTGCTGACCGCCGAAACCTCCATAGTTTATATTAATGGCCCCTATAGGGCTTATAGAAAGACATTGATTAGTGGGCGCTTCAAAGTTGAGATTGCGATGAGCAGCCTGTGACTCCACGGACCTCCTGACTCTCCCCTGCTACATTTTATTGGCCGATCCATTTATTTTACAGGAGTTTGGCAGCGGCACTCTCCTAGAGAACACAGAAGCAAATGTTCTTATGTAGGAGGGAGTCTGGTAGATGTCCGCTGTATGATCTGTTGGCCGACATCTGTTTATTGGGGGGCTTATGGTGAGATCAGGGAGTAGATAGTTGGCCGAGACTCCTTCTCCTGCAATGCTCGATGGCCACGTGTTGCTGAATCGGGCGGGCTTTTCATCACCTGGACTGGATGCTGTTCGCATTATTTCTAAGTCCCCTGGGAAATATCTAATTTATACAGTTGGCTTCATGAAAGGACCAGGAACCATACAGTCATGGCCACAAGTTCTCAGACACGTTTTGGTTTTCACAAAGTTTTGCTCCTTCAGTGTCTTCAGATCTTTCAGTCGGATGTTTCTCTGGTTACAGCTATCATCGTTTCATAAGTGTTAAGCTTTTATTGACCATTACATCAAGTTTATGTGAAGACTGAATATTTACGGAGTTTACCTTTATTTCTCCATCTTCTGTCCTTTGTCCTGACTTATGGTTACCAGCTTTGGGGCCAAATCCTGACTGATGACTGCCAATTCTTGTCTCCTCAGTGCTTGGAGTATATCACAATTTCTGTGCTTTTGTTCACCGATTTTTGAGGATTGATCACAGGTTCTCAATAGCATTAAGATCTGGGGAGTTTCATGGACAAAAATATTTTTTTTTTTTGTTCACTAAGCCACTTAGATATCACTTGTGCCTCATGACCCGATCTCTTTGATGCTGGAAAAGAATTGTTCATCTCCCAATTGCTTCCGGATGGTTGGGAGAAGTTGCTCTTGGAGAAGGTCTAGATCCCATTCTTTATTCCTTGAGTGATCCCCTCCATGGATTAATAGCCCCCACATAGGATTGGTCTCAGGAACCTTTACTGTTAACAGGACTCGTGAAAGGTACAGATTTTGGAGAAGTCAAGAAGGACAGCAAAGAGGTTACTTCTCTCCAAGAAAAAAACTCCAGAACAGACTGACCATCTGCAAGAAGTACAGGGTTTGGACTGCCAAGGATGGGGGTAAGCTGATTTTATGTGATGAAGCCCCTTCACACTGTTTGGGACATATGGAAGAATGATTGTATGGAGAAGAAATGGTGAGGCCTACCATGAGTCCTGCCAACAGTATAGCCTCCTGAGACCATTAATGTGTGTGGGCCTTCTCATCCGTGGAGGGGGCTCGCCCACAATAATGACTAACAACATAGCCATGAATAAAGAATGGGATCTAAACATTCTCAGAGATCAACTTCTCACAATGATCCAGGTGCAACTTGGTGATGACGATGCTTCTTTCCAGCATGATGGAGACCATGTGACAAGGTAAAAATAAGGGGTTTGCTGAACAAAACTATAAGTTGTAAAGCGCTGCGGAATATGTTGGCGCTATATAAATAAAATTATTATTATTATTATTATTATTATTATTAACAAAACATCGAAATTTTGAATTTTTGGCCAGGATTCTTCTTAGTTCAATCCTATTGTGATCAATCCTCAAAGTGGATGGTCAAAGAAAAACACAGAAATTGTGATAAACTCCAATCACAGATGAGAATAGAATAGGCGGTCATCAGTCAGGAATCCTGAAAAATAAGGGACAACGCGATAGACGCTTAGTCTTTACATAGACTTGATGTATTTGTCAAGAAAAGGCGTGAAGACTTATTGTACATCAATAACCAGAGGGGAAAAAAACCACACACACAAACCCTTGCAGCAATGTGATTGCATCTGTTTGGGTTTTTTTTTTCCCATGTCCCCATGTGTAATCTTCAGCATTGACTCACATCCATATAATGGGATGAGAAATCCTATACGGTGTTGTTCTTCCTTCTGTGACACGTAATGTATAGATTATTGTGTAAGCATTAATACCCCGCACGTCGTAGCCCAGGTGCGGAGTCCCACAGCTCGTCACGCGGCCAATTTCCCAGGGCTGATGCCTGTCACGGCCATGTTCGGTTTCCAGCATTTCCTGCAATAATGCCGCTCTCATCCAGCGGCGAACGTGCAAATAATAAGCAGAGTTTTCTAGGAGCCTGCGAAGCACAGTCCCTCCAGGAGCAGCCGAGGAAAGTACATTTAAATCATTATTGACGGTAATTAAAAGATCAAACTTAATTTTTTGAGAGGTGAAGAACCTGTTTTACTGCTCTGTTAGCTGGAAGATCTAATGCAGGCACTTTTATTACCTCGAACTTCATGCTGGAAGCCTCCCGACGACGAGACAGGATGGAAGTTTTATTTTTTTTATGATTTTATTTTGAAGAAAAAAATAAAATCTATTACCGTAATCCTTTTTTGTTTGTATAGATATACACAGAGAGCGAGAAAAGGCAGCCTGTTTATAAGACCATCACGCTGTTGCTGACGTGGAGCTCCTGTCTTCGTGAAATGGCGCCACTGTTGTCTGCGTCTGATTTTGCCGCTCTGCTCCCATACCGGTTGATCTCCACTCCTTGTGTCCCTTACGTCAGTTTCCTGCTGAATTAGATGAGGGGTTTTCTGTTAGCAGAAGGTGGTCTTCTGGCAGTGGTCGATTTGCTTTCCATTTGGTCCTGTGGCCAGCTTTTTATTTCAGGACTGGCATACAAAACAGCAGACCTTTTTTTTAAATTTTTTTCCACTTGAGTTACCCATGTGAAGACCTCACCCGTCTTAGGCTGCTTTCACACTAGCGTTGGTACGGGGCCGTGGCGCTGCGTCGGCCCGATGTACCGACGCATACTGTGGAAAAAAAATGCCCGACGTGGGCAGCGGATGCAGTCTTAAGACGCTTCCGCTGCTTCATTGCAAGGTCCGGGGAGGAGGGGGGGAGTTTCGGCCACGCATGCGCGGCCAAAAATGGCAGACTAGATGCACAAAAAAAGTTACATGTAACTTTTTTTGTGGCGGCGGTCCGCCAAAACACGACGCAACCGTCGCACGACGGTTGCGACGTGTGGCAATACGTCGCAATGCGTCGGTTAGGTTAGTCTATGGGGAAAAAACGCATCCTGCAGACAACTTTGCAGGATGCGTTTTTTCTCCTAAACGATGCATTGCGACGTGCATCCAAAAACGCTACTGTGAAAGTAGCCTTAGGCGGCTAGATCATCGGTGTAATGTCTCCCATAGTCTACAGAAAGAGGGGCTGTAACTGAGGCGTCTCAAATCCTCCATAGTTTAAGTAGACTAAATGGGACCTTCGCACCCCTGGATGGTGGTGGTGCTGGGGGTTAAACCTTTGCTGATTGTACTCGTGTTTTAGGTCATTGATGTACTGGAAAAACACTCCAAAGAAGCTGCTCATCAGGATGAGTCAGGCACAGGGCTTTCCATAGCTCAATCACTGCCGTAAGGTCATCAGGAAGAGACAAACACCAGAGATCCCACAGCTCAGACCACTCGTGATCTACTGCACGCCCATCAGGAAGTGCCAATCAAAGAAGATCCTGCAACTCCGATATCTGGTGATCTGCTGTAAGGCTCCCAGGAAGGGATGGTCACCAGAGATCCCATAGTAAAGCCATCAGCCAATGACTGGGCATCCTACAACTCAGATCTCTGGTGATAAGCTATATGAGCCAATCCCAGGAAATCCTGCAACTCAGATCTCTGGTGATCAGCTATATGAGCCAATCCCAGGAAATCCTGCAACTCACTCATCTTCTTATCAGCTGTAAGAGCCAATCACAGGGGATCCCGCAACTCAGACCCCTTATAATCAGCTTTATGAGCCAACCACCTGAAATCCTGCAGCTCAGATCTCTGGTGATCAGCTATACGGTATGAGCCTAATCACAGGAAATCCTGCAGCTCAGATCTCTGGTGATCAGCTATATGAGCCTAATCACAGGAAATCCTGCAGCTCAGACCTCTGGTGATCAGCTGTAAGGCTCCAAGGAAGAGCTGATCACCAGAGATGCCATAGTTCAGACCTCTGATGATGATTGCGACCATCGTGATTAGCAGGCTCACCCCGGATATCCACCCTTATGTAGGGCAGCAGTGACGGATCTGCCCAGGTTGGACATGTGACACGGCTGCATCATGCATGTTGAGGTCGGCTTGTATTTGTTTTTAGAAGAACTAGATTGATCTTGCGGAGCTCCATTAATGCAGTATGATGAGCAGGCCAGGATGGTAATCCCAGAGAGGATGCCCCCGGCACAGTGATGTCTCAGCAGGACATCCCGGCCCTCACATGACGAGGTATATGATCATGTGTAGGTAATGTTTCTTTTCTTTTCTTTCAGTACATCCAGAGGCGGCAGCAGGAAAACATTCAGCGGCAGAGTCGTGGAGAGCCACCGCTGCCGGAAGAAGACGCTAGCAAGCTGTTTAAGCCGTCTCTTCCTCCGCCCAGGATGGACTCTCTTCTCATTGCAGGTAATGGTTGGTCAGTGACCTGTGTCAGCATTCAGTCATGCATGCGTTTATATTAAACGATAATGCAAGATCCTCAGTGAGTGACCCGGTGCTGGAATCGGGGGTCTCCATCGCTACTTGACAGATTCCTTTTAAGTGTGTAATCTGCATCATGTAGTGCTGGTGGTAAGGAACCTATAACCCTACATACCCGCCGAGATGCACATACGGACCGCAGATATCGGGCACGTGCACGATACCTACCAAGCATGTATGCTTATCATCATTATATCAATATTATAGCTAGCCATTAATGCCTGCGGTATGGGTCTGTGTGGTGCCGTGTGGCCTCTTCCAGAGCCATGTCTGTGTCTAGCTCATCCCAATCACATAGTTACTGGCGATGAGCGAACGTACTGGGATAAGGTGTTATCTGAGCATGCTCAGGTGATAAGTGTCTTCAGGGTGCTCGAAAAATTGTTGGACAATCCCCGCATGTCTTGCAGCTGTCGATCAGCTGCCGTGACTCAAACATGTTCGAGCACTCTGTAGACCCTCAGTTAGCACCCGAGCATGCTCAGATAACACCTTATCCCAGCACGTTCGCTCATCACTAGTGGAAATGCCTCTGCACACGTATCGTGCTCACTTCTCCGTCTGGCAGAGGCCGACCCACCTCCTTCGCTTCTTCCTGGCCTTGACAAGGTTGAGGGTCTCCCAACCCTCTGTAATTGCAGCCTAATTACACGTAATGGTTAAGGAAACTATGCAGAATCGCTCGTCTGCACCATGAAAATGATTTTTAATGCATTAACCCCTTCGGAGGTAACGATTTGCTGCTTGGCCGGCTGGGTGCTGAGTTACCTATATAGGGGATGAAGTCGGCGAGAAAATCCTTTTATTAGATCCAATAGTTTCCTCCTTATGGCTGAATAAGAGGGACATTGCTGAGACATGAATGAAATGGCTTGCACACGGCGCTCTGCGCGGCCCAGGATTCATTTTCTACTTGGATGGACTCAGAAGCTTTTTTTCCTTTTTTTTCATGGGTAAATAAAGACCATTTATTATTCTGCTTACAATAAATAAAACTGCAGCTATGGAGGATTTCTTAGCAGCGTGTTTATAAGGGAAGGAGACAGGAATAAAAAAATCTCAATTATGCTTTTGGTGCTTTTCATGCACCTCTGAGACCCTGGGATACATTGTGAGTGAAATCAATTATTGTGCTGTAATTACATAGTGTATTTACATTCTAGACACTGGTAAAGCACATATCGTGCCAGCGCGGCCCACCTATCATACACAGATGAGGACAAGTGACGGCTTGTAATACATTGTGCGGTCAAGGAGAGACCCGCGGGGCAGGGAGGGACCGGGCAGCCTTCCAAAGCATAGATACTGGTTTCCATCATACAGTAGCGTGTGACTGTGAGCATGGATAGTAATATGGCCCGTACACATCACTTTGTGTCAGATTCTGCTTTCAGTTACTTTCAGGATCTGGCAGCCGGACCCACTGGGCATCAGCGTTAACCAAGTAGAATTTGTTTATTTTACATTCACTTTTCATTTAGTCTTGTGGCTACATCACATAGTTGTATGCCTTCCCCTGCAGCGGTGACTACAGTGCCTGCTTCTGAATCGTTGCTACAGTGCACACTATGTAGCTGGCCTATCTCCCCCGCAGCTGCACTGACCCGTCCTCCCACCCTTCTGTCTCGCCCGTCCTCCCACCACTCTTGTCTCACCCTGGCTTACCTTTCTGCCCCCTTCTCCCCTCTAGCCACTCTGGCCTGCCTTTCTGCCCCCTTCTCCCCTCTGGCCTGCCTTTCTGCCCCCTTCTCCCCTCTGCCCTGCCTTTCTGCCCCCTTCTCCCCTCTGCCCTGCCTTTCTGCCCCCTTCCCCCCCTCTGGCCTGCCTTTCTGCCCCCTTCCCCCCCTCTGGCCTGCCTTTCTGCCCCCTTCCCCCCCTCTGGCCTGCCTTTCTGCCCCCTTCCCCCCTCTGGCCTGCCTTTCTGCCTCCTTCTCTCCCCCTAGCCACTTTGGCCTACATTCCGCACTCCCAAAACATACTGATATACTCATTAAAAACTTGTGAGCCCGATGGGGCAAGTGAGTGAAGGCAATATTTGTAAAAAGCTAATGAATATGTCGGAACAGAGTATGTTGCACTACTTTTGGCCTTCATTTCTTCATGAATATAGCAGACTTTAGCGAACAAAGTTAGTTTTCTCTACACATACCCCTTAGATATTGTGCTTCATACATCCCAAGTTCCCGTGGACTTCTTGCTGGAATCCAATAAGTCTGCACAATGTATTTTGTTTTTGGCACATTGGTACTGAGTGCTTGGCATTGCCACCTCGCAGCTATATGAGCATCATTACACAGGTCCACTTACAGAGGCCGAGTGCAGTTATCCCTTTCTGGTGGATGCAGCCTTTCGAGGGTTAAAGGGACACTGTCAGCAGGATGGTGTACAGTAACCTACAGACAGTGTCAGGTCGGTGCCGTTATACTGATTACAATGATACCTGCTGATGAAATCTGTCTTGTGGTTGTTGTGTAATCTTTATTTTCAGTTAATGATCTGGTCCTCCTCTGGGGCGGCCTGTGGGGTCTTCATGTGGTGCTCTGATTAGCTATTCATCAGTATGGCTTCTGACAGGTCACTGATCCCTCACTGCCCCCTAGTTTACATACTGAATATTTTATAGATATACAGATCAGTCTAAAAATGGCGCTGGCTCTAGCAGCTATTGGTGATCCGATAGCTGCTACTGCACAGGCGCCAGCGGTGCCATCTTGCTAGAGAAAAGCAAAATTTCCTCCCAAGATGGCGTGCAGACGACGTCGGTGCCATCTTGGAGGATTTTTTTTTCCCTCTGGCAAAACGGCGCCGATGCAATCGGATCTCTGATAACCAACTTCCCAGGCTCCATTTTCAGACTGATTTTTTTTTTTTAAGGAATTAATATTTACCATTTAAAAACAATAATTAACTGTGCATTACATATGTGGCTTAGGTGCTGGCGCCTGCCTGCAGAAGGAGATTTTTTTATATAAAATATTCATTATGTAACGGGGCAGGTCAGTGATGGATCAGTGATCTGTCAGAAGCCATACTGATGAATACCTAATCAGAGGACCACATGAAGACCCCACACAGGACACCCCGGAGGAGGAGCAGATTATTCA
Organism: Ranitomeya variabilis; assembly: GCF_051348905.1. Classification (NCBI taxonomy): domain Eukaryota; kingdom Metazoa; phylum Chordata; class Amphibia; order Anura; family Dendrobatidae; genus Ranitomeya; species Ranitomeya variabilis. The sequence goes on along the minus strand of NC_135237.1, from coordinate 532,786,633 downwards.
CTAAAAACTGAAAAAAAAAGATTACACAACAACCACAAGACGGATTTCATCAGCAGGTATCATTGTGATCAGTATAACAGCGCCGACCTGACACTGTCTGTAGGTTACTGAGCACAATCCTGCTGGCAGGTTCCCTTTAATTCCCTATATTTAAGGATGAAGCCGGACATTTGCCAGGAGAACACATCATGAGGCTTTCCCTGGTGAGTTGGTCGGCTCCGTACCTGTGGATATCAGTTTGGCCTCCATATGGTATCTCCACTGTGTGGGTGCAGGTTGTCTACGAGGATTCGGCTTTCCCTCCCAAGTATCTGCCATTCCTCCCACGGTCTGACTCGTGCTGCAAACATATTAATCATTTTCTATGCCCATGTGAACTCAAGACGTTCCAGACACCTAGTAATTCTTCATAAATCCGGACAAAGCAACATCTCAAATTCTGCAGGTTAGAAATTGGAACCTAATTTGCTTTCCTGCTAAAACGACAAGTTTCTGAACCCGTAGGAGAAAAATACAAAGACTCCTATTCAAGAAGTATTCTCCTCGTGACATCATCCCAAATGTATATATACAAATGGCTGGTAATTGCTAGCAACTGTGCCCATAAGCAAGAAAACGGAGCTCATTGTCCCGACTTCACGTGTATGAGAAGATATGATGTCAGAGGCCGTCGGCCACCGTTACTGGGTGTGGATCACTTAGGAAATTAGAAATGTGCATTGTTCAATTCCGAAGCATCTGCGGATCGTGAACGTATGAATGGCTGCAAGCAGTAAGCAGCTTTGTATATGCGCTGTACAGCTTGCCAGGGGTTTGTGTTTTTATTTGTTCCAGGATGATGTGCTAAGATGCTCCCAAATTTACAGAAGAGAGGTAAACTCAGATTTGGATCTGTGCATTTGTATTAGTTCTATTAAACCCGGTCAGGTTAAGGCACCAGAAGCACCTGCAAAAGGATGACAGAAAACATTGCTGCCATATTGAGCTGGTATCTGGCCAAAAAAAATGCCCAAGGTGCACAGATGATTAGTTTGCATGATGGATCAGCACTGGTAGCTTGATTAATGCCTTTTCCTGTTACAAAAATAGTCCAGAAGACCCTGTGCTGCACCGTGTGTTTCCAGCACCTGAGGCTGAGCTCCTGCATATGGTCCAGAAGACCCCTGCGCCTAGTCCGGGCACCTCGGCTCGCTCCCCTGCTCTTTGTCCGGGCGCCTCGGGTCGCTCCGCTGCTCTTTGTGCGGGCGCCTCTGCTCGCTCCCCTGCTCTTTGTCCGGGCGCCTCGGCTCGCTCCCCTGCTCTTTGTCCGGGCGCCTCGGCTTGCTCCCCTGCTCTTTGTCCGGGCGCCTCGGGTCGCTCCCCTGCTCTTTGTCCCGGCGCCTCGGGTCGCTCCCCTGCTCTTTGTCCCGGCGCCTCGGGTCGCTCCCCTGCTCTTTGTCCCGGCGCCTCGGCTCGCTCCCCTGCTCTTTGTCCGGGCGCCTCGGCTCGCTCCCCTGCTCTTTGTCCGGGCGCCTCGGCTCGCTCCCCTGCTCTTTGTCCGGGCGCCTCGGCTCGCTCCCCTGCTCTTTGTCCGGGCGCCTCGGCTCGCTCCCCTGCTCTTTGTCCGGGCGCCTCGGCTCGCTCCCCTGCTCTTTGTCCGGGCGCCTCGGCTCGCTCCCCTGCTCTTTGTCCGGGCGCCTCGGCTCGCTCCCCTGCTCTTTGTCCGGGCGCCTCGGCTCGCTCCCCTGCTCTTTGTCCGGGCGCCTCGGCTCGCTCCCAGGGGTGAACCTAGCCTCTCTGCTGCCTGAGGCGAAAGGAAAAATGGCGCCACACACACACACACACACACACACACACACACACACACACACACACACACACACACACACACACACACACACACACAGTCCCTGCCAGCAGAGGTGTATCTAGGGTTTCTGGCACCAGGGGCAAGAATTCATTTTGGTGCCCCCCCCCCCCCTCCACCAAGGACATATCCGATTTGCACACTCAGTCATGTACCGACGAGCCGCTCTCCCTAATGCTCTCAACGTTCAGTGAAAAACTGAGAGAAGCAGAAGAGAAGCTCATTGTCACAGGACCATGAGTATGAAAATCGCATATGAGTGATGTGTCCATGTGACGACTGGAACCTGCAGAGCTGAATCCTGACATCGCAGCTTCTGAATTCTCACAACGCATGCACTGCACACTTTTAGGATTCTCCCTTGCCGGTAGACGGTCATGTCAGCACAAGCATGTGATTTGTATACTTCTGACCACATTCCGACTAGACGTGCCCGGCCTCACTCAGTTCATTTTCATTGAGTGAGGCCACGCATGTCTAGTCAGCACGTGACCGCATGTATGTAAATCGCCAGCACGAGAGAATCCTGACAGCGTGCAGGGTGCACTGTGAGGACTCAGAAGTCTGCAGTCACAAAGAATGACTGCAGACTCATCACAAACCTGGACATCCCCTTTAATGCTCCTAACAAAAACATGAGTTAGTTAGTATCACAAATAACATTTACATCCAGGTACCTTATAGATGACGTTGTCTCTGGAGTCGTTCTCCTTCTTTTCTTCATCTTGTCCAGACCCCATGATGAGTTTTCTCATCCACAGCCGTCTCTGCAGACTTCCATCTTCTCCGCTCTTTTGCAGAAAGTCTCCACAAGACGCCCTTAAAGATAGAAGTGTCATTATAATGCTCCTGAATAATAAATTGCCCCTCACTATGTTGTCTGCACAAAATATGACCCCCACACTGTCCCTCTTATGGTACATGCTCTTCACACTGACCTCTCCTTTCTATACACACTGTGTCCCCCCTATAGGGCCTAGTGTTTATACTCCATATTTATACTCCATCCTGCCACCCTGTGTGCATGGCTCCCCCATCCTCCCACCCTGCGTGCGTGGCTCCCCCATCCTTCTCCCCTGCGTGCGTGGCTCCCCCATCCTTCTCCCCTGCGTGCGTGGCTCCCCCATCCTTCTCCCCTGCGTGCGTGGCTCCCCCATCCTCCTCCCCTGCGTGCGTGGCTCCCCCATCCTCCTCCCCTGCGTGCGTGGCTCCCCCATCCTCCTCCCCTGCGTGCGTGGCTCCCCCATCCTCCTCCCCTGCGTGCGTGGCTCCCCCATCCTCCTCCCCTGCGTGCGTGGCTCCCCCATCCTCCTCCCCTGCGTGCGTGGCTCCCCCATCCTCCTCCCCTGCGTGCGTGGCTCCCCCATCCTCCTCCCCTGCGTGCGTGGCTCCCCCATCCTCCTCCCCTGCGTGCGTGGCTCCCCCATCCTCCTCCCCTGCGTGCGTGGCTCCCCCATCCTCCTCCCCTGCGTTCGTGGCTCCCCCCTCCTTCTCCCCTGCGTGCGTGGCTCCCCCCTCCATCTCCCCTGCGTGCGTGGCTCTCCCCTGCGTGCGTGGCTCCCCCCTCCCCTGCGTGCGTGGCTCCCCCCTCCTTCTCCCCTGCGTGCGTGGCTCCCCCCTCCTTCTCCCCTGCGTGCGTGGCTCCCCCCTCCTTCTCCCCTGCGTGCGTGGCTCCCCCCTCCTTCTCCCCTGCGTGCGTGGCTCCCCCCTCCTTCTCCCCTGCGTGCGTGGCTCCCCCCTCCTTCTCCCCTGCGTGCGTGGCTCCCCCATTCTTTTTCCCTGTCATACTCACCTCTCACCGGGCGGCGCAGAACTTCCTGGCATCTCTGCAGCGTCTTCCTTCCTGTCTTCAGCGGTCACATGGTAGCGCTCATTAAGGTGATGAATATGCGCATATTCATGACCTTAATGACGGTACCATGTGACCGCTGAAGACAGGACGCACTGCCGGCACTGAGACACAGTTGCAGCCACCGCTGGAGGAAGGTGAGTATTACGTCTTCAGGGAGGGGGGCGGTCACTTGACCCCGGAGTTTAAAAAAAAAAACCTAGCAGCGCAAATCCAGTTACAGAATCTGCCGCCCCCTCTCTTCTGCCGCCTGAGCCAAAGAGCTCAAGTCGCCTCATGGTAGCAGCGTCAGCGCTCGCTCCCCTGCTCTTTGTTCGGGCGCCTCGGCTCGCTCCCCTGCTCTTTGTCCGGGTGCCTCAGCTCGCTCCCCTGCACCTTGTCTGGGCGCCTCGGCTCGCTCCCTTGCGCCTTGTCCGGGCGCCTTGGCTCGCTCCCCTGCGCCTAGTCCTGGCGTTTTTTGGAAATGTGTAATTGTTACTGGTTTTGCCCCTTGCATTCATGAACGTTCTGTCTGACCATTTTTTTTATGTTCTGTTCACAGGTCAAATTAACACATATATCCAGAATATTAAAGAATTCACATCTCAGAACCTGGGAAAGCTGTTCATGGCTGAAGCTTTACAAGATCAGGCCAACTAACGGCTGCTGAGCGGATCCGAGACCATCGACATTGACATGACTCAATAGCAAAAAATATCTTCCATGCAATTTAATAAACACATCTTTTATGTTGAAAGTACCACCTGGTAATGTCTTTGTTTTGATCCCTTCCACCTGTACAGACTTCATCCAAAGGACCGCTCAGTCCCGAGCCATGTGTCCACATTGTCCATTACACATTTATACCCGATACCCCGCAGTGTCCTCTGTGCTCGGTCACATAGACTTATCGGATCGCCGTATGTGTACAGGTCAGATGGTCGGCGGTCCGGACCGGCCGCTCCTGGTTATGGGTTGTTAGGTATTCCTGTTCTATGGAAAAGAATGGGTCTTGGCTGCAATGCCAGTCGTAACCTGTTGGCACGTGCCGTGGTGTTTAGGGTAGAGAGTAGTTCTACCTAATCCTGTATACACAGCTTCTTGTAGGATTACATGATGGACTCTCCAAGCTCAGTGCTGCCTATATAATGCAGCGAGAACGGGCCCTGTATACAGGAGTTAGCCCAACGTTAACCCTTTGATGGAAGCTTATCCTTTTGCTGTCTTCCCTGGTAATGACTACAACACATGGATGACTGGTCACAGCCAACTCTAACCAACCTCACGAGGCTCCGATAAATCCCGGCACGGCTTCATAACGTGGATGCACACCGCCCGATTACTCACCGCCTCTGACAATCCCATTACGTTCCGAGCACATCTTCTGGAGGTAGATCTGCTAAACTAAAGAAAAATTAATCTCTTGAGCAGAGCGCCTTCCCTCACAGAGCAGAGGGATTTGGAGAGCGGCTGTAAAGCCTTGGAGGTCTCGGCAATAAAATCGTGTTACGGAATGCCTCATAATTTCCAGAGTAACACAAACCAGGCAGCGCTTTATTAATTAAAATTATTTCTGTCCTGGAAATTAGAAAGCGGGGATGGATTTTATTTTTTTTTTAACTTGCTTTGGTGAAGAGAAAATTTCTATATCGTGGAAAGACCCAATTCTATCTGCGGCTGGAGAGCAGAAACTTCCAGGCCAACTGCTCTGTTATAAATACGAAGGGGACATTTTTTTTTTTTTTTTTTGAAGGCTCCGTCCAGATCTGATGTCCCCACAATTCTGCTCCATGGACATTTTTTGCTTTATTTGTTTAGATCAGAGATCCACAACCTTCTGACGGAGAGGCCATACTTGGGGCGCGTTTAGACGTACCTATTTAATGTCCATACGCCAAAGTGCTGGCATGCGGGACAGCACAAAGACCAATGCGGTAGTTCACATGAACGTTTTTTCATGTCGCAGCGTATTATACTACGTATTTCAAGTCAATTGATGTGTAAAAATGGATCACTTAAGAGTTACCGTCCATATGTCATGACTTTTTCACGGATCCACTACAATTGTAAAGAGAAGAAACCGTATTTACCCTTTTAGTAAATCTGCACCAGCAGGGAGGAGGGTCATTGAGGAGCTGTCAATCAGATTTGGGATTGAGTTAAATTTTAAGTAAAACATTAATGTAAAAACTACAAACGAGCATGCACCATGCCGGCTTAGTCTATTAGTAATGCCTGTATTTTTAGATCTGGGTGGGTTGCCCAGCACTATGTAAGTGCACCCCACAAGGTCAGACAATTCCCTACCTACACTAGATGTACCGGCTGCATCCTGCAAAGATAAACAAAAAATACTTGAGATGTTAGTTGATAATTTGGCCCAAATCCTCAGCTTGATAGTCTGCGAGTCCCTACACTAAACAGTAATGCACAAAAAAGGACATCATCAAATTCAGACATCACAGAAGAATAAAACAAGGTTCTACTTACCATTACCTGGTCACAATACTAATATACTTCAGGATGTAGACAGGCAACATACAGCACTCCAAATGTGAGACAACAACTCCCAGCATGCTCTGACCGCCTATTGCTGCTGATCTAGACTGTTAAATGATTTTGTGTGTAGTATCTTGGGCATTGATGATGATATCCCTAAAAAATGGAGGCTGTCAACACAAAATGACTTTTAAAACAAAGCACAGGCGCCCTGCATCCTTGACCTGGCCAAACCGTTCAGTTCACCTTGGTGAAAACAAAATATCTCCCATTGCCCCCATTCCTTGATTGACAGCTCCTCCTTTTATAAAAGTTTAACTCCATCTCAAATCTGATTGACAGCTCCTCAGTGCCCCCTCCTCCCTGCTGGTGCAGATATCTTACCCTGCTCAGTACAAGCTGCAGCTGTTAATTTGGCTGAGAATGAATCCACTTGGACTCGTTGGTGCTCTGTCTTCACCTGGATTAATTGAATGCTCATTTTAATTGCTTATCTCACTGTGTGGAATCGAGTAGCTTCGGCCGTTCCCCTTAACGCCAGCATTTCTAGCAGTTTATGGAAGGCTTAAACCATGCTTATAATAAATGACTTCAAGGAGAACAATACAGGACCCCCTAGGGTGCCCTTGAATCGCTACTCCAGCAGCCAAACTGCAAACCCCTCTTGGGGTGTAATCACATTGCATCTAGGGTCACATTCACTGGTCCATTCGGGGTACATGTCCGAACCCCCCGAAAAACTGGATTCCGTTTTGTTGGGGTTTGGACATATGCCCTGACTGGACCATCAAGCGGTTACGTGAAAGCGCCCTACGGTGCATGCAATGAGGGATTTGTAGTTTGGTAGCCTCTCAGCCAAGGCAATCAGCCCTTCCATGACGGTTAGATAGCACTCGTACTCAAAAAAAAACCAAAACAGACGTGTGAATGAGCTCTGAGCTTTCCACGGAAAACCCTCGTACTTAGAACAGTAAATGGGGCCATTCACATTTCTGATTTTTCGCTGACCGAGTGGTCCGTCTAAAAAGACGGAAATGTCCAATGTTGATCGGTTCACGTGTCAGATCAAAATTGCCAATACGAATCTATGGGTCCGTGATAAAACAAAAATAGGACCGCACTCGGATCCCAACGGTGCGCTGTCCACTTATCATACACTGCCGCATAGGAGAAGATTAGAGAAACTGTTTCTCATCTGAAAAACACTGATGAAACTCAGGACAGTTCTTTGCCAAAATTCTGGTAGGAAACTGAAATGTTACGACTTTGTCACACCAGTTCCGGACAGCTCTGCCAACTTTTTGAAAAGTAGTCGTATCTTCGCTGGTAGGGGACGTCGTAACTGGGTCCACAAAACAGAAATGTTTCCAGTCCGCCACAGCTGAAAGATGTGCCAAATTCATGAGCAAAACCAAGAAACTGAGCCGGACTATAAGCTGACATACACTTTGTAAGCGCACGTTCACACTGTGGACATTTCACAGGCACAACGCAAGAAAAAAGCAAAAATGAGCATAAACCCCATAGTGAGTAAGTCTACGTTCACATTAGCGTTCGGCGCCGCAGCGTCGCCGCATGCGTCATGCGCCCCTGTATTTAACATGGGGGCGCATGGACGTGCGTTGTGCTGCGTTTTATTGGCCGCAAGCGTTGGGCGCAGAGAACGCAGCAAGTTGCATTTTTTTTGCGTCCAACTTTCGGCAAAAAAGGACGCATGCGTCGCAAAACGCAGCGTTTTAGCGTGCGTTTTGTTGCGTTTTTGTTTGCGTTGTGCGTTGCGGCGCCGACGCTGCGGCGCACAACGCAAATGTGAACGTAGCCTAATAGTACATGGGTAATTGGTCAAAAGAGCATAAAAACCATCCAACCGCAACAAGGTGACCCATCAGGACGGTCCTAACCGGTCTGTAGTATTAAAACCTTACCACTCGTCAAACAGCGTCAATGTGAATAATGACGAAGCAGGACAGGGCCCGAATAAGACTGATGATCTATGGCAAATTCTTTAAGAGGCGCAGTGATGACTTGGGTACAAAACGCTCGTCTTGATGAATTGGGCTTTTTTTTTTTTTTCGCAAGCCAAAACTGATTTCTTTTTTTCCTTAATGCACATAATGCTGCTGGATTTTTTTTTTTTTTTTGCATGCCTCCAATTTAGCCCTTGTGTTTAATCAGAGGCCACAGGTACAGGAGAAGTTTCTTGCAACTCTATGGATGCAGCTTATTTTTTTTCTTAATATAAAGCGAATATTGGAATATTGGAGCAGTCACATTCCGCTCTTCCAGCTGTTTGTGAATCTTTCCACCTGGTGGCGCTGGCGAGCAGCTTACTCCAGTAGTTTGCATGGAGTGTAGGCATTTAGTAGGGAAAGTGTCTGCAGTTGTGAACACATACCTGTCACTTCAATCGCTGCTTTGCAGAGAAAATAAGTTTAGATGGGAGAAGATATATTTTTACACGACTTAATTCTTAAGATGTCAGTGTAACGCTTAACAAGTAACAGACTGCATCAGTTGACATCTGCAATCAAGGTAATTCTGTCTCATTTTTGTGGTTTTGTGATTCAATGCCAGACTTTTGTAGCAATTGCACATCATTCTGACTGTGGCAAGAGAAACTGTGCATTACATAAAGGTAATTACGCCCATCAGTTTATGCTCGGTATAATTTCCCTTTAAGAGACTTGCACGTCTGGTATTAGCGGCACAAACTGCAAAATCAGTCCCATACTTCAACATGTGCAAATATACAAGACGCGTTAGAAATGCTACGACATTGAATTAAGACTCCTGGCTACCTGCTCTCCACATGTCCCAAAGCCTAGAACTCTGATCTCCTGACCTACAGCCACAGTAGCCAAGCCACCTACTAAGTCACTGACTGCGTTATGTCACAAGCTGAGACCAAACCATTATGTGACAATCCTCACAAACCCCAATAATTCACCTAATGTGGCGGCCCTAAAGCCAGTGTGAGCCTAGAGAGCAGTATTATAGTAGTTATATCCTTGTACATAGGAGTAGTATTATAGTAGTTATATTCCTGTACATAGGAGCAGTATTATAGTAGTTATATTCTTGTACATAGGGACAGTATTATAGTGGTCATATTCTTGTACACAGGGGCAGTAGTATAGTAGTTATATTCTTGTACATAGGGGCAGTATTATAGTAGTTATATTCCTGTACATAGGAGCAGTATTATAGTAGCTATATTCTTGTACATAGGGGCAGTATTATAGTAGTTATATTCTTGTACATAGGAGCAGTATTATAGTAGTTATATTCTTGTACATAGGAGCAGTATTATAGAAGTTATATTCTTGTACATAGGAGCAGTATTATAGTAATTATATTCTTATACATAGGGAGCAGTATTATAGTAGTTATATTCTTGTACATAGGGGCAGTATTATAGTAGTTATATTCTTGTACATAGGGAGCAGTATTATAGTAGTTATATTCTTGTACATAGGAGCAGTATTATAGTAGTTATATTCTTGTACATAGGAGCAGTATAATAGAAGTTATATTCTTGTACATAGGAGCAGTATTATAGTAGTTATATTCTTGTACATAGGGGGCAGTATTATAGTAGTTATATTGTTGAACATAGGGGCAGTATTATAGTAGTTATATTGTTGTACATAGGGGGCAGTATTATAGTAGTTATATTCTTATACATAGGGAGCAGTATTATAGTAGTTATATTCTTGTACATAGGAGTAGTATTATAGTAGTTATATTCTTGTACATAGGAGCAGTATTATAGAAGTTATATTCTTGTACATAGGAGCAGTATTATAGTAGTTATATTCTTGTACATAGGAGCAGTATTATAGTAGTTATATTCTTATACATAGGGAGCAGTATTATAGTAGTTATATTCTTGTACATAGGAGCAGTATTATAGTAGTTATATTCTTGTACATAGGAGCAGTATTATAGAAGTTATATTCTTGTACATAGGAGCAGTATTATAGTAGTTATATTCTTGTACATAGGGGCAGTATTATAGTAGTTATATTCTTGTACATAGGGGCAGTATTACAGTAGTTATATTCTTGTACATAGGGGCAGTATTATAGTAGTTATATTCTTGTACATAGAAGCAGTATTATAGTAGTTATATTCTTGTACATAGGAGCAGTAGTATAGTAGTTATATTCTTGTACATAGGGGCAGTATTATAGTGGTTATATTCCTGTACATAGGAGCAGTATTATAGTAGTTATATTCTTGTACATAGGAGCAGTAGTATAGTAGTTATATTCTTGTACATAGGGGCAGTATTATAGTAGTTATATTCTTGTACATAGGGGCAGTATTACAGTAGTTATATTCTTGTACATAGGGGCAGTATTATAGTAGTTATATTCTTGTACATAGGAGCAGTATTATAGTAGTTATATTCTTGTACATAGGAGCAGTATTATAGTAGTTATATTCTTGTACATAGGGGCAGTATTATAGCAGTTATATTCTTGTACATAGGGGCAGTATTATAGAAGTTATATTCTTGTACATAGGGGCAGTATTATAGTAGTAATATTCTTGTACATAGGGGCAGTATTACAGTAGTTATATTCTTGTACATAGGGGCAGTATTATAGTAGTTATATTCTTGTACATAGGAGCAGTATTATAGTAGTTATATCCTTGTACATAGGAGCAGTATTATAGTAGTTAAATTCTTGTACATAGAGGCAGTATTATAGTAGTTATATTCTTGTACATAGGGGGCAGTATTATAGTAGTTATATTCTTGTACATAGGAGCAGTATTATAGTAGTTATATTCTTGTACATAGGAGCAGTATTATAGTAGTTATATCCTTGTACATAGGAGCAGTATTATAGTAGTTAAATTCTTGTACATAGAGGCAGTATTATAGTAGTTATATTCTTGTACATAGGGGGCAGTATTATAGTAGTTATATTCTTGTACATAGGAGCAGTATTATAGAAGTTATATTCTTGTACATAGGGGCAGTATTATAGCAGTTATATTCTTGTACATAGGGGCAGTATTATAGTAGTTATATTCTTGTACATAGGGGCAGTATTATAGTAGTTAAATTCTTGTACATAGAGGCAGTATTATAGTAGTTATATTCTTGTACATAGGGGGCAGTATTATAGTAGTTATATTCTTGTACATAGGAGCAGTATTATAGTAGTTATATTCTTGTACATAGGAGCAGTATTATAGTAGTTATATCCTTGTACATAGGAGCAGTATTATAGTAGTTAAATTCTTGTACATAGAGGCAGTATTATAGTAGTTATATTCTTGTACATAGGGGGCAGTATTATAGTAGTTATATTCTTGTACATAGGAGCAGTATTATAGAAGTTATATTCTTGTACATAGGGGCAGTATTATAGCAGTTATATTCTTGTACATAGGGGCAGTATTATAGTAGTTATATTCTTGTACATAGGGGCAGTATTATAGTAGTTATATTCTTGTACATAGGGGCAGTATTATAGTAGTTATATTCTTGTACATAGGAGCAGTATTATAGTAGTTATATCCTTGTACATAGGGGCAGTATTATAGAAGTTATATTCTTGTACATAGGGAGCAGTATTATAGTAGTTATATTCTTGTACATAGGGAGCAGTATTATAGTAGTTATATTCTTGTACATAGGGGCAGTATTATAGTAGTTATATTCGTGTACATAGGGGCAGTATTATAGTATTTATATTATACATAGGAGCAGTATTATAGTAGTTATATTCTTGCACATAGGGGCAGTATTATAGTAGTTATATTCTTGTACATAGTGGCAGTATTATAGTAGTTATATTCTTGTACATAGGGGCAGTATTATAGTAGTTATATTCTTGTACATAGGGGCAGTATTATAGTAGTTATATTCTTGTACATAGGGGCAGTATTATAGTAGTTATATTCTTGTACATAGGGGAAGTATTATAGTAGTTATATTATTGCACATAGGGGCAGTATTATAGTAGAGCCGTAGCGTCAAACGCGCAGCATCCAGATGTTACAGCAGATTTCATGAAATCCCGTCTCCACTATGCATTAAAAGGCGCATGCGGCATACCCACGAAAACGGACATGCGATGCGTCTTTTAAGAACGCAGCATGTCCTTACATTGAGCAAAACACGCATGAACACCGCAGGTGACCTGCCAGTGACCTCAGGTGCAGATTTGGTCAGGATTTTACCTGCATAAAATCCTGACCAAATCCTGAACGTGGAAACATACCCTTAGAGAGCTGTTGCACCAAGTGGACTGACATGAATCATAGCTCCAACAGGAGAGATGTCAATTGAAACAAAGGAGAGGATTATCAAACTCTTAAAAGAGGGTAAATCATCACGCAATGTTTCAAAAGATGTTGGTTGTTCACAGTCAGCTGTGTCTAAAATCTGGACGAAATACAAACAACATGGGGAAGGCTGTTAAAGGCAAACATACTGGTAGACCAAGGAAGACATCAAAGTGTCAAGACCGGAAACTTAAAGCAATATGTCTCCAAAACAGCAAATGCACAACAAAACAAATGAGGAACGAATGGGTGGAAACTGGAGTCAACGTCTGTGACCGAACTGTAAGAAACCGCCTAAAGGAAATGGGATTTACATACAGAAAAGCTAAACAAAAGCCATCATTAATACCTAAACAGAAAAAAGCAAGGTTACAATGGGCTAAGGAAAAGCAATCGTGGGCTGTGGATGACTGGATGAAAGTCATATTCAGTGATGAATTGCGAATCTGCATTGGGCAAGGTGATGATGCTGGAACTTTTGTTTGGTGCCGCTCCAATGAGATTTATAAAGATGACTACCTGAAGAGAACATGCAAATTTCCACAGTCATTGATGATATGGGGCTGCATGTCAGGTAAAGGCACTGGGGAGATGGCTGTCATTACATCTTCAATAAATGCACAAGTTTATGTTGATATTTTGGACAATTTTCCTATCCCATCAATTGAAAAGATGTTTGGGGATGATGAAATCATTTTTCAAGATGATAATACATCCTGCCATAGAGCAAAAACTGTGAAAACATTCCATGAAAAAAGACACATAAGATCAATGTCATGGCCTGCAAATTTCAATCCAATTGAAAATCTTTGGTGGAAGTTGAAGAAAATGGTCCATGACAAGGCTCCAACCTGCAAAGCTGATCTGGCAACAGCAATCAGAGAAAGATGGAGCCAGATTGATGAAGAGTCCTGTGTGACACTCATTAAGTCCATGCCTCAGAGACGGCAAGCTGCTATAAAAGCCAGAGGTGGCGCAACAAAATACTAGTGATGTGTTGGAGTGTTTTTTTATTTGTTTGTTTTTCATGATTCCATAATTTTTTCATCAGAATTGAGTGATTCCATAATTTTTCCCCTCTGCTTGTTCTAAAAAAGTAACCATTACTGACTACCACATTTTTTTGCTCTTGATTTCTTTGTGTTTATTAAAGCCAGAAAGTTGTCATTTAAAATTACTGAAGTTTTGTGCCATGTCTGTGATCTGCTTTTCTACAAAATTAAACAACTGAAAGAACATTCTACAAGGCCGGTGATTCCATAATTTTTACCAGGGGTTGTAGTAGTTATATTCTTGTACATAGGAGCAGTATTATAGTAGTTATATTCTTGTATATAGGAGCAGTATTATAGTAGTTATATTCTTGTATATAGGAGCAGTATTATAGTAGTTATATTCTTGCATATAGGGGCAGTATTATAGTAGTTATATTCTTGTATATAGGAGCAGTGTTATAGTAGTTATATTCTTGTACATAGGAGCAGTATTATAGTAGTTATATTCTTGTACATAGGAGCAGTATTATAGTAGTTATATTCTTATATATAGGGGCAGTATTATAGTAGTTATATTTTTGTATATAGGAACAGAATTCTAGTAGTTATATTCTTGTACATAGGGGGCAGTATTATAGTAGTTATATTGTATATAGGAACAGAATTCTAGTAGTTATATTCTTGTACATAGGGAGCAGTATTATAGTAGTTATATTCTTGTACATAGGAGCAGTATTATAGTAGTTATATTCTTGTACATAGGGAGCTGTATTATAGTAGTTATATTTTTGTACATAGGGTTAGTATTCTAGTAGTTATATTCATGTCTATAGGGGGCAGTATTATAGTAGTTGTACATAGGAGCAGTATTATAGTAGTTGTACATAGGAGCAGTATTATAGCAGTTATATTCTTGTACATAGCGGAAGTATTATAGTAGTTATATTCTTGTGCATCGGGGCAGTATTATAGTAGTTATATTCTTGTACACGGGACAGTATTATAGTAGTTATATTCTTGCACATAGGAGCAGTATTATAGTGGTTATATTCTTGTATGTAGGGACAGTATTATAGTGGTCATATTCTTGTACATAGGGGCAGTATTATAGTAGTTATATTCTTGTATGTAGGGACAGTATTATAGTGATTATATTCTTGTACATAGGGGCACGATTATAGTAGTTATATTCTTGTACATAGGGACAGTATTATAGTGGTCATATTCTTGTACATAGGGACAGTATTATAGTGGTCATATTCTTGTACATAGGGGCAGTATTATAGTAGTTATATTCTTGTATGTAGGAGCAGTATTATAGTAGTTATATTCTTGTATTTAGGGACAGTATTATAGTGGTCATATTCTGTACATAGGGGCAGTATTATAGTAGTTATATTCTTGTATATAGGGGCAGTATTATAGTAGTTATATTCTTGTATATAGGGGCGGTATTATAGTAGTTATATTTTTGTATAGAGGAGCAGTATTATTGTAGTTATATTCTTGTACATAGGAGCAGTATTATAGTAGTTATATTCTGGTATATAGGGGCAGTATTATAGTAGTTATATTCTTGTATATAGGGGCAGTATTATAGTAGTTATATTGTATATAGGAACAGAATTCTAGTAGTTATATTCTTGTACATAGGGGGCAGTATTATAGTAGTTATATTCTTGTACATAGGAGCAGTATTATAGTGGTCATATTCTTGTACATAGGGGCAGTATTATAGTAGTTATATTCTTGTACATAGGGACAGTATTATAGTAGTTATATTCTTGTATGTAGGAGCAGTATTATAGTAGTTATATTCTTGTACATAGGGTTAGTATTCTAGTAGTTATATTCATGTCTATAGGGGGCAGTATTATAGTAGTTGTACATAGGAGCAGTATTATAGTAGTTGTACATAGGGGCAGTATTATAGTAGTTATATTCTTGTACATAGGAGCAGTATTATAGTGGTCATATTCTTGTACATAGGGGCAGTATTATAGTAGTTATATTCTTGTACATAGGAGCAGTATTATAGTAGTTATATTCTTATATATAGGGGCAGTATTATAGTAGTTATATTTTTGTATATAGGAACAGAATTCTAGTAGTTATATTCTTGTACATAGGGGGCAGTATTATAGTAGTTATATTGTATATAGGAACAGAATTCTAGTAGTTATATTCTTGTACATAGGGGGCAGTATTATAGTAGTTATATTCTTGTACATAGGAGCAGTATTATAGTGGTCATATTCTTGTACATAGGGGCAGTATTATAGTAGTTATATTCTTGTACATAGGGACAGTATTATAGTAGTTATATTCTTGTATGTAGGAGCAGTATTATAGTAGTTATATTCTTGTACATAGGGTTAGTATTCTAGTAGTTATATTCATGTCTATAGGGGGCAGTATTATAGTAGTTGTACATAGGAGCAGTATTATAGTAGTTGTACATAGGGGCAGTATTATAGTAGTTATATTCTTGTACATAGGAGCAGTATTATAGTGGTCATATTCTTGTACATAGGGGCAGTATTATAGTAGTTATATTCTTGTACATAGGAGCAGTATTATAGTAGTTATATTCTTGTACATAGGGGGCTGTATTATAGTAGTTATATTTTTGTACATAGGGTTAGTATTCTAGTAGTTATATTCATGTCTATAGGGGGCAGTATTATAGTAGTTGTACATAGGAGCAGTATTATAGTAGTTGTACATAGGGGCAGTATTATAGTAGTTATATTCTTGTACATAGGGACAGTATTATAGTGGTCATATTCTTGTACATAGGGACAGTATTATAGTGGTCATATTCTTGTACATAGGGGCAGTATTATAGTAGTTATATTCTTGTACATATGGACAGTATTATAGTAGTTATATTCTTGTATGTAGGAGCAGTATTATAGTAGTTATATTCTTGTATTTAGGGACAGTATTATAGTGGTCATATTCTGTACATAGGGGCAGTATTATAGTAGTTATATTCTTGTATATAGGGGCAGTATTATAGTAGTTATATTCTTGTATATAGGGGCGGTATTATAGTAGTTATATTTTTGTATATAGGAGCAGTATTATAGTAGTTATATTCTTGTACATAGGAGCAGTATTATAGTAGTTATATTCTGGTATATAGGGGCAGTATTATAGTAGTTATATTCTTGTATATAGGGGCAGTATTATAGTAGTTATATTGTATATAGGAACCGAATTCTAGTAGTTATATTCTTGTACATAGGGGGCAGTATTATAGTAGTTATATTCTTGTACATAGGAGCAGTATTATAGTAGTTATATTCTTGTACATAGGGAGCTGTATTATAGTAGTTATATTTTTGTACATAGGGTTAGTATTCTAGTAGTTATATTCATGTCTATAGGGGGCAGTATTATAGTAGTTGTACATAGGAGCAGTATTATAGTAGTTGCACATAGGAGCAGTATTATAGCAGTTATATTCTTGTACATAGGGGCAGTATTATAGTAGTTATATTCTTGTGCATAGGGGCAGTATTATAGTAGTTATATTCTTGTACACAGGGGACAGTATTATAGTAGTTATATTCTTGCACATAGGAGCAGTATTATAGTGGTTATATTCTTGTATGTAGGGACAGTATTATAGTAGTTATATTCTTGTATGTAGGGACAGTATTATAGTGATTATATTCTTGTACATAGGGGCACGATTATAGTAGTTATATTCTTGTACATAGGGACAGTATTATAGTGGTCATATTCTTGTACATAGGGACAGTATTATAGTGGTCATATTCTTGTACATAGGGGCAGTATTATAGTAGTTATATTCTTGTACATATGGACAGTATTATAGTAGTTATATTCTTGTATGTAGGAGCAGTATTATAGTAGTTATATTCTTGTATTTAGGGACAGTATTATAGTGGTCATATTCTGTACATAGGGGCAGTATTATAGTAGTTATATTCTTGTACATAGGGGCAGTATTATATTAGTTATATTCTTGTACATAGGAGCAGTATTATAGTAGTTATATTCTTGTATGTAGGGACAGTATTATAGTGGTCATATTCTGTACATAGGGGCAGTATTATATTGGTTTTATTCTTGTACATAGGTGCAGTATTATAGTAGTCATTTTCTTGTATGTAGGGACAGTATTATAGTGGTCATATTCTTGTATATAGGGGCAGTATTATGGTAGTTATATTCTTGTACATAGGGGCAGTATTATGGTAGTTATATTCTTGTACATAGAAGGTTTATAGATATATTTTCTGGTTGACAGGGCAGTATTATAGTAGTTGCATTCTTTGTGTGAAGGAGATGGTAATATTATAGATATTTGTGTACTAAGCTGGGCAGTGTTATAGTAGATTATTGTAAACAGTGAACAGTATTGTAGTCATTATATACTTGCACATTATTCAATGGCTTATTATAAAAGGCCTTTTAAATTAAGTAGACCTGTCCCTCTTGAAAAATAAAAATGACAGATACTCTTCTCCTGCATCGGCGCCATCCCAGCAATGTCGAGGCTTGAGGGACATTGCTGTGCCACATGAGTTCTGCAGTCAGTGATCGGCCGCTCTTGGGCTGCTGCGCTCACTTCCCTTGGACAAACCTTGTTTAAGTGGAAGAAGTGAGAGTGCAGCAGCCGTATAGCCATCCTTAATAAAGCATGAATTAATTTTTACACATTGTGGACGGATGTGCTGCTCATGTTCCTATCCTTAAATCTTCTGCTGAACTTCACCAGCAGGAACGGCACCCGACCCACAGATCTAACCTCCAATATTGTTTGACATGGCGTGATGAGCTCAAAAAATCCCTCTCCAAGGTGATTGTTCCTCTTATTTTTTTTTTAACCTCAATCTCAAGTTTTCCATACATATTAGATGGCTGTCGGCCGATGGTCTGACGATCATTGGACCAATGTCTATCTCAGAGGTTCTCCCGTGCACAGTAGGTCTTGTTCAGCCGTGTGCTCTATGAGAAAGCCAGACATGTTGGCAGTGGCTTATCTCCGAGAGACAATACGGAACTGGACAAACCTGATGGATATTTTCCCCAGCAATATATAATCCAGGACCCCCATACACAGTATTGTCCAAACCCATTGATATTGTTGGGTTTAGCTGACGTTATTCTAGTTATTATGGGGCCTTTAGCCCCGTAGAAAAATGAAATCTCAGCTGGACAATACCTTTTAAGGTCTTCAATTTCTCACAATACATGTTGAAAACATTCTCTTAACGGGCTATGAAGGCCCTCAACGTGCTGCAGATTACATCGGAACCACTTGATGGCCACATAGAGAATAAACGACTCCCAGCAGAGTTTCACAAAGTTACGCTTTCTTCCCAAAATCTGTCATCTCGAGCTTCTAATGTTGGAATAGGGAAGAGGAAAGGTCAAATCTGTTCTTCATGTATAGTCATCCATAGGGCAATGTATGGGAAATGGTTTACTGACTGTGTCTTTTGCTGGAGGTGTCGGGAACCAGACCTGCCGCAAGTAAAATAATATATTTGGCAGTCTGTCCATGGGTGAAGAAAAACATTAAAATTTCATGCACAACTAACTTTGTTTCTAGAGTCCGGTAAATGGGTATTTAAAAAAAAAAAAAAAAGTTAAATTAAATATGGATAATTCCCAACTCTTCACTCCCTTTAAACTTTTTTTTTTAATCTAAATTTACAATAAATAATACAAAACAGGAAAGTCAAAGAAAAATAAGATGTTTTTTTTTTCTTTTTAGAAATATATATATATTTTTTTTACAGTTGACAAGAGATTTCTGTTCGACTTCTTTGTTTCTTTCCAATAAATTCCCTACTTAAAAAAAAATAAATAAAAAGTTTCAGCCTCTGCACAGCTGGCAGACTGGTGACTGAGATCATCGGATGCTATTTCTTCTCATAAAGTACCTCGTTAGTCTGAAACTTCACCCGCTATGTCATTAATGCACATCCTCACTCTATCTCCTGCCCTCTCCATGAGTCGTTTGTCAGGCCTTGGAGGGTGGAGGAACGATTCAAGAAAAAGCTAAAAATATATATATATATTGCAACTTCCCAGTCTTCCCTGTGCACAAGAAGCAAAACCCCAAACAAAAACAATTTCAGATATGAGGAAAGTAATTAAATGTTCTGGTTTTTTAGCCTTTTGAGAACCGAGCTGACTCTTCAAAGTCAACTTGTGTGAGCGAGGGGGGCAATGGTATCTGAATCTCAGTATAATTGCATTACATTCTTGCTGTGTGACTAGCACAATGGTGAAATTGCTAAGTATTCGGCTAGGACGGGAGACTTCGAGGAGATATTCATTTTCTTTTTTTTTGTATTTTTTTTGTTTGTTTTAGGCTGTGTTTTACTAGTAGGCAGGAAAACAAAGTCTATTTATTTCCATCTGTCAACCAATATTTCTAGAGATATCTATGTGAATTTTCTTTAATAGATTCTTTTTCTGGACTCATCAAAGTCACCAGATAATGATGTGAATAACCTTTTCCTCCCTAGAATGAAACCTAAGAATTCTAATGATCGTATAAACTCAAGGCAAGGCACAGTGAGCTAGTGGTGGTGATGGGAGAGACGTTTTAGAAGCCTTGGCCAGCAAGTAGTGCGAAGGCACTTAACTAAGGCAGGAGGAATATTTGACAAGTTCAAGCCTTTTGCCCATTTTCAAAATGGGAGTCTTTGAGTAAAAAAATATCAGCGTGCCATGTGAATCCGAGCCTTGATCTGTAGGAAGGTGTGTACAGTATGTATGACTGTATATAGGGGATGCCAGTGATTAGACATGGCAGGGATAGGTATTTTAGGATCAGATTATCTAGTAGGACTATGCCAAAATGATAGGTTGACCACTCCGAAGACGCAATGATGATAGTGGAGGATGCACGTTGACACTCTGTGATACAAGGAGAAAAAGTTGACAACTTTGTGAAGGTGCCACCTTAATAATAGCTATTCTGTTTGGTGATGCCTGCCAGGGTGACAAATAGGTTGACCACTTTGTGTGAGGATGATACCAGACTGATTATGACCATTTTACTTGAGGTTGATGCCAGAGTGACCACTATGTGTGACTGCTACCAGAGTAATACGTTGACCACCTGGTGAGAAGGTGATGAAAGAATAATAGACCATTCCATGTGAGGGTGCTCATTCTGGATGAGGGTGATGCCATAGTGATAGGTAGACCACCTGATAAAAGGTTGATAGTGACTATTTTGTTTGAGGTGTTCCAGGGTAATAGTTACTATTTATTATAGGGGTAATGCCAGAGTCAATAGTTAACCACTCTGTTGGAGGGCTATCTCAGTTTGTGAGGGTGATGACCACTCTGTGTGAAAGTGGTGCCTGGTTTGATAGTAATCATTCTATCTAATGATGATTCGAGGGTGATAGATTGTCCATTCTGTGTGAGGGTGATAAGTGTCATGGTGACCATTTTGCTTGAGGTTGACGTCTGGGTGCTCTTGAAGTTGGTGAAACTGATCATTATGTGTGAGGGTACTACGAGGGTGACAGGTTAACCATCCTTTCAGGGTGATGCCAGAATTATAGGTTGGCCACTCTGTGCAAGGGTAATACCAAGATGATAGTGACCATTCTGTATGAAGGGTATCCTAAGGGGAAAGCTGACCTCTCTGAATGACACGAAGGCCCATGCCTGTGTGATAGGGTGGCCATTCTGTGTGGGGTGATGTCAAGGTTATGTAATGACTGTCCTACGTGCCATAACTGACCCTATTTTCTGTGTGGTGGTTCTGTATGAAGACCATGCTTGTATGATAGGGTGACCATTCTGTGTGAGTGTGACGTGAAGGCTATGTAATGCCCGTTCTGTGTGTCATGACTGACCCCTTGGCCGTAGTATTGCAATGCTCTCTTGCCAATCAATTTATTTCCCAAAAGAATCATAACAATTGTGATAACACTGATGAAATAAA
Organism: Ranitomeya variabilis; assembly: GCF_051348905.1. NCBI lineage: Eukaryota > Metazoa > Chordata > Amphibia > Anura > Dendrobatidae > Ranitomeya > Ranitomeya variabilis. Next base: position 532,765,205 of record NC_135237.1, on the reverse strand, counting down.
TGCTCTATAAGAAGATCTGCTAGATTTACACGTGCCCAGTCTGGCGGCCTCACACTTTGTAGAATTCACATTAGTTCAGTCTATTACAGTTGGACAAGTGCAATAACGGCAGACTGCTTATTACCATCTAAAACAAGAGCACATTTATTATGGTTGCTGTACGGCAAGAAAGGACCAGTTTATCGAATGTTCTCTCCACCACAACACACTGATTAAACTGTCAGAGCGATGGAAGAATAAAATATTAGTACACAGGTATCACAAGAGTAATACATTCCTAAAAAAGAGCCGACCACAATCACGGGGGGAGAAATTGTGCTGGCTGTGTTTACAATTTATGCTTTGAATTCACACAGTGCTTCGTAGCATCAATCTTGTCAATGTCACCCGGAGGTCTGTATCCTTACTGTAAAATGAAGTCTACTATTCAGAAAGGCAGGGGTCTCGTAACCATCCAGCAGAGAGCAGTTGGCACTGTGCAGTGAAGCCTTCAATCGGCAGGTCAGGAACTGGGAACCCACAAAGTCCCAATGGTGCTCAGCAAGGCCATAGGCCAAAGGCATATTTCAGAGAAAAATGCAGAGATGGGAAAATCAACAGTATGTAAGCCTTCTCTAACGTGGATTCATACCGGGGACGGACATATCATCGGTACAACTAGTACAGTCACAGAAGGGACCCACAGGGTTATGGGGCCACCTCCAAAGCAGGTGCAATTGTGCATTGGGTTGTGCTATTGGGCTGCAAAGGTCCCATATATTGTTCTTGCACATGGTCTCTTCTGTCTGTCTGCCAGCCAAACGCCCCCGACAGTAGATGACTGCAGCAAGGAGGTGTAGGAAGTTGGATTTTAACTGATACTTTTGGTCACAAGAGAACATAGACAGTGGCTTTCCAGTGATTTAAAGCCAACATACACATCAGATTAACGTTGGATGACCCTGTTCTTGAAGCAATGACTCCAGCAGCAGTCCACTCCTTGTGAATCTCCCCCAAATTTTTGAATGGTCTTTTCTTAACAATCCTTTCAAGGCTGTGGCTATCTCGTTTGCTTGTGCACCATTTTCTACCACACTTTTTTCCTTCCACTCAACTTTCCATTAATATGCTCGGATACAGCACTCTGTGAACAGCCGGCTTCTTTAGCATTGACCTTTTGTGGCTTACCCTCCTTGTGGTGTGTGTCAATGACTGCCTTCTGGACATCTGTCAAGTCAGCAGTCTTCCCCATGATTGTGAAGCCTACAGAAACAGACTGAGACCTTTCTAAATGCTTAGGAAGCCTTTGCAGGTGTTTTTTGTTAATCATTCTAACTTACTGAGATAATGACTTTTACGTTTTCATTGGCTGTAAGCCATAATCATCAACATTAACAGAAATAAACACTTGAAATAACTCTGTTTGCAATGACTGTATATACGGTAATATATTAGTTTCACTTTTTGTATTGAAGAACTGAAATTAACTTTTTCATGATTTTCTAATTTAGTGAGAATCACATGTATCTCATCTAAACTCTCTTGTAACAGGGTTGGTGCCACAAGATTGCAGAATGGCTGATGTGGTACCGATATTTAAAGAGGTTGTCCACTACTTTATCATTGATGACCTATCCTTAGGATAGGTCATCAATGTTTGGTCGGAATTCGACACCCCCCGTTTAGCTGGTGTCAGTAGCAACCGCCGCTTCCAGACGGACGTGCTCAGTTGCCGAGCTGATCCATTTTCTGCTAATAGCCGTAACTGGGTACTGCACATCCACTCCCTATTGACTTGAACAGAGGGTGGATGTGCAGTACCCCACATTGGCCACTATCAGAAGACGGAGCAGCTCTGCAATTGAGCATTTCCGCTGACACAGAGAGCAGCTTATTGGTGGGGGTGCCGATTGTCGGACCCCAACTGATCAGACATTGTTCACCTATCCTACAGATAGGTCATCAATGATAAAGTATGGACAACCTGTTTAAAAAATGTAAGAAGGTGGATCCAGGCAACTACCGTCCGGTAAGGCTACTTTCACACTAGCGTCATGCACTGCACCGACGCATAGTGTGGAAGCGCCGCACAACGGGGGCAGCGGATGCAGTGTTCCAACGCATCCGCTGCCCCATTGTGATGTGCGGGGAGGCGGGGGCGGAGTTCTGGCCGCGCATGCGCGGTCGGAAATGCTGCAGACAACGCACCAAAAAACGTTACATGTAATGTTTTTTGTTGGCGACAATCCGACGCAACCGTCGCACTGCGTCGCTAATACAAGTCTATGGAGAAAAAACGCATCCTGCAAGCACTTTTGCAGGATGCGTTTTTTCTACAAAACGATGCATAGCGACGTGCAGTGCACGACGCTAGTGTGAAAGTAGCCTAAGCCTGACATCAGTAGTGTGTAAAGTTTTTTAAGGAATTATAAGAGATGACCTGCAGAGCTATATTTTGCAGAGGATAATATAATCACTGGCAACCAGCACAGGTTCATGAAAGATAAGCGGTGTCTAATAGTGATGAGCGAGTGTACTCGTTGCTCGGGTTTTCCTGAGCACGCTCGGGTGGTCTCCGAGTATTTGTAACTGCTCGGAGATTTAGTTTTCCTTGCAGCAGCTGAATGATTTACAGCTACTAGCCAGCTTGATTACATGTGGGGATTCCCTAGCAACCAGGCAACCCCCACATTTACTCAGGCTGGGTAGTAGCTGTAAATCATTCAGCTGCTGCGATGAAAACTAAATCTCCGAACCAGAGGCATAGCTAGGGTTTTGGTTCAGGGAGGGCAAAGCTTCTGAGTGGGCCCCTAACCAGGTAACCTTGATTACAACTGGGTGACGCGCCCTAATAGTGGAGGAGAACCTCAGCAGATGACCGCGCTGTTACTGAAGATAATCTCTATATAAAGACCGATATGGATATTACCGCCATATGGTCAGTGGTAGATACCAGCCCTACAGAACATATAAGAGATCACTGCTCAGTTAGGGTATGTGTCCACGGTCAGGTTTGCTTCAGGCTTTGGTCAGGATTTTATGCAGGTAAAATCCTGACCAAAAATGCACCTGAGGTCACTGGCAGGTCACCTGCGGTGTTCCTGAGTGTTTTGCTTATTGTAGCAACATGCTGCGTTCTGAAAAAACGCAACACATGTGCGTCTTTGCGGGAAAAACGCATGCGTTTTTTAATGCACAGTGGAGACGGGATTTCATTAAATCCCCTCCACTATGCTGTAACATCTGGACGCTGCGTTTTTCACGCTGCGGCTCAGCGCTGTGTCAAAAACGCAGCTTTTCCTGAACGTGGACACATACCCTTACAGATAATGACTTACTGCTGACGTCCTTTCTGATGGAGTCGTTCATTTTTTCCATCTGGCCCAGACTGACATGACGATTTCTTCCAGCTACAACTCGTCTGCAGAGAATACAACAAAGACAAATTTCACTTCTCATATTCCAGCCCCATCACCATCTATTCCCAACCTGCACAAACTCCTCATCCTGCTGATACCCCAATACTGAGCCGCTGCTGCCGTATTTGTCCCTATTACTGCACCTGATACCCCAATACTGAGCCGCTACTGCCCCTGATACCCCAATACTGAGCCGCTGCTGCCGTATGTGTCCCTATTACTGCACCTGATACCCCAATACTGAGCCGCTGCTGCCGTATGTGTCCCTATTACTGCCCCTGATACCCCAATACTGAGCTGCTGCCGTATGTGTCCCTATTACTACACCTGATACCCCAATACTGAGCTGCTGCTGCCGTATGTGTCCCTATTACTGCCCCTGATACCCCAATACTGTGCCGCTGCTGCCGTGTGTCCCTATTACTGCACCTGATACCCCAATACTGAGCCGCTGCTGCCGTATGTGTCCCTATTACTACACCTGATACCCCAATACTGAGCCGCTGCTGCCGTATGTGTCCCTATTACTCCATCTGATACCCCAATACTGAGCCGCTGCTGCCGTATGTGTCCCTATTACTGCACATGATACCCCAATACTGAGCTGCTGCTGCCTTGTGTCCCTATTACTACACCTGATACCCCAATACTGAGCTGCTGCTGCTGTATGTGTCCCTATTACTGCCCCTGATGTCCCAATACTGAGCCGCTGCTGCCGTATGTGACCCTATTACTGCCCCTGATATCCCAATACTGAACCGCTGCTGCCGTATCTGTCCCTATTACTCCACTTGACACCCCAATACTGAGCCGCTGCTGCCGTATGTGTCCTTATTACTGTACCTGATACCCCAATACTGAGCCGCTGCTGCCGTATGTGTCCCTATTACTGCCCCTGATATCCCAATACTGAGCCGCTGCTGCCGTATGTGTCCCTATTACTCCACCTGATATCCCAATACTGAGCCGCTGCTGCCGTATGTGTCCCTATTACTGCCCGATACCCCAATACTGAGCCGCTGCTGCCGTATGTGTCCCTATTACTCCACCTGATACCCCAATACTGAGCTGCTGCTGCCATATGTGACCCTATTACTGCACCTGATACCCCAATACTGAGCTGCTGCTGCCATATGTGTCCCTATTACTGCCCCTGATATCCCAATACTGAGCCGCTGCTGCCGTATGTGTCCCTATTACTGCACCTGATACCCCAATACTGAGCTGCTGCTGCCGTATGTGTCCCTATTACTGCACCTGATACCCCAATACTGAGCCGCTGCTGCCGTATGTGTCCCTATTACTGCCCCTGATACCCCAATACTGAGCCGCTGCTGCCGTATGTGTCCCTATTACTGGAGCGCCCCCACTGCCGCAGGGCCGAGGGGTACCCGGTACCGGGCCTCTGAGTCTCTGTTCTGGGGTTGTCACGGTGGCTAGGCCCGGTCCGTGACCCTGCTGAGGGGCGTACAGTGATAGATATGATGAATGATGGTGGTGGTGGTGCTGTAGTGGTAAATAATGAGGACACCAGGTTGCAGTCTCTTTACCTCTTTACTGAAGGTTTTAGAGTCCTCAGTCCAGAGCGCTGTCAACAGGGCTGCCTGAGACCGGCCGGTCCAAAGGCACATCAGGAGTTCTCTTTACAGGTGGGAATCAGTGTCTACCTTCTAGCGCTGTGTGTTGTAGTCCTTCCCTGCTGAGCTCCCGGGGTAGTCCTCACAACTGATTCTGTCTGTCCCTGATGTTCGTTCTCTCCGTCCCCCAGATGATATGGTAGGACGCACCCGTATGACGGGGTAGGCCTGGAGTTCTTCCGGGACCCTAGAGTCGCCCCTCTCCCACAGCTGCCTCTGTTGTCTGCTTAGGTGTTAAGTGAGACAGCCAACCTTTAATTGGCTGTCCTGCCGTGGTTTGCAGTAGTACTTAAAGTCTCTTACTTGCTCGGCGTTCCGGCCACCGACTGTTTGCGCCTCAGAAGGATGTTGCCTCGGTCTAACAGCACGACTCCTTCTGGTCCTAATTCCTCTTTACTGTATTCCCGTTGTGCACTGGTTAGTTCTGCTCTGAGGAGTCTGCCAGGATCCCATCCCTGACAGGTCCTCTCACTAGCTCTTCCCAGCTACTTCTCCCTGTCTTCCTGTCCAACCCCCAGTTTTACCAGAGTGTGAGGAGTGGCCTACTAGATAGGACCACCCCCCCTGGTGGCCGGAGTGTGAAGTGTAGTGAGGTGTTACCTGGTCAGAGAAACTCCTTTAGTGCAATCAGACGTACCATAGCTCCCCATAGTGGCGGAGCCACAGTACTGCAACGACCAGGACTCTGGGGCGCTGCACTCCCCCCCGGTTAAATCCAGTACTCCCGGACTGGGAAAACAAGAACAAAAATACATGTTAACAGGAAACACACAAAATTTTTGAAATAGCATAACAATTAAACATAACAGTGCTTCCCTTTATGGGAGGTGAGAACTCTTGAACGTTGCGAAAGTTAGGTCATGCACAGTTTATGACTCTCAGTCCAGTGATTGAAACAGCGGGGACCCCGGGTAAACAAAGGGGTCCCACCTTTGAAAAGTTTTTGAGCAATTCACCATCCATTACTCTATTGTCCATTTTACAACTTGTAACAAAAGCTATGTACACAAACATTTTCAACTAGATAGCAGCCCTTATCAATACCTCCAAGTTTTGTAGCGGAGGGGAGTTTGGTTCTGAGTGCTGCGTGTGGACCTTCGCAGCGCAGGGGTTGCTATTGGCCTAACAGGGCCCGCTATGCTTGCTACCGCTGGTGTAGTGTACTGTCTTCTAGCTACACTTCTAGTGAGTCTGGGTAGCACTGGCAGGTTGGGGCTCTCTGAGCTGCTGCTATCAACAGTGGGTACAGCAGATTCACCGATAGCAGAGGGAGGATTTGCCGGTTCAACGGTTGGCATGGCATCTTCAGGTAGGGCTTGTTGAGGTTGCGGGGCCGGATGATCTGGTACCACCATCGCTTCTGGTGGGTCCGGCTGTTCAAACGTTAGAACAGGTACCACGATGGCCTGATTTATCTGAGTCCAGGACTGGGGAAAATCACAAGGACGGTATGGATCACCTTCTCCTTTTCCACCGGCGGGGAGATTCTTGGGGCCGTGTCCCTCTCTCTCAACTTATCGGGGCAGACCTTAAGGTGATCCCTGGATACCGCTGTCGAAGTCTCCCCTCTGTCCTTGCTGATGAGACAGACCTTCGTGTTGTCGAAGTCGGATGGCAGGATGGTATACGGTTCCGCTTCCCATTGGTCATCAAGCTTGTGTAATCTCCTCTTTCGTTTAAGTACTTGCTCACCAGGTGACAGGGGAATCGCAGGAGCGTGTTGGTTGTAGTCCCTTTCTTGTTTCTGCCTAGCCTGGGCGAGACTTCTTTCTACACACTCCTGTACTTCGCGGTACCTTCTCTGCCTTTCTGCATCCCAATCTGCATCCGGCGAGGTATCTTCGGGTACTAGGACCCCCATGTCCAGATCAACGGGTAACCGACTAGATCTTCCTCGCATCAGGTACGCTGGAGTACAGTTGGTGGATTTTACTGGGATGTGATTGTACATATCCACCAAGTCAGGCAACTTTATCGGCCACAGGTTCCGTTCCTCCACAGGCAAGGTCTTCAATAAATCGATTACCACTTGGTTCATCTTCTCGCACATCCCGTTGGTTTGAGGATGGTACGGTGTGGTTCTGATCTTCTTACACCCGTACAATTGGCAGAATTCTTGGAACACTTCTGCTTCAAATGCAGGTCCCTGGTCGGTCAGTACCTTCTCCGGGTAGCCATGGGGCCTACAAAAGTGCTGCTGGAAGGCCCTGGCGGGAGTCCTGGCCGTTAGATCTTTGACAGGTACAACCACCAAAAACCTGGAGTAGTGGTCCACGATGGTAAGGGCGTAGATATAGCCCGACCGGCTAGGTGTAAGCTTCACATGATCCAGCGCGACCAGTTCGAGCGGCCGTTTGGTGATGATAGGCCGCAGGGGAGCCCGTTGACTGTCACGGTCCTTCCTGCGCAGACTACATGGACCACACTCCCGACACCACTTCTCAATGGTTCTCTTCATGCCAATCCAATAGAACCTCCCTCGGAGTAGCCTTTCTAGCTTCCTCCATCCGAAGTGTCCGGCTCCATCATGGTAGGCTCCCAGAACCATGGGCGCATCTCGCCTTGGCACCACTATCTGCCACACCAATTCATGAGTACGTGGGTCGATGCTCCTCCTGCACAGCTTGCCATTATGGATAAACAGTTTGCTTCTCCCCTTCCACAGCTGTTGGGTTTCTTGTGGATCATCTGGGCCGGGATGCAACCCTGCCTGCGTCAAGAGCTCTTTCACCCGACGGACCGCGGGGTCACCATCCTGGGTTTCTGTCCACCCGTGATGAGGCAGGGGATTCAGCGTGGCATCTGTTTGGTTCCTGTGCCTGTTCTTCACATGATGAGAGTTCTGAGTGGCTTTGGGGCGATGGAATGCAGGCAGCTCCACCTCTTCAAGTGCCTCCGGGTCTTCTCCCGTTTCTGGCAAATTGGGCATTCGGGACAAGGCATCGGCATTGGCATTCTTGTGTCCTGCCCGGTACTTGATGGTGGAATTGTAGTTGGACAGCCGGGCCATCCATCGCTGTTCCAAGGCCCCGAGTTTGGCAGTATCCAGATGCGTTAGTGGATTGTTATCCGTAAAGACGGTGAATTTCGCGGAGGCCAGGTAGCGTTTGAACCTCTCTGTCACTGCCCAGACGATGGCAAGGAATTCCAGCTTAAAGGAACTGTAGTTGTCAGGGTTCCTTTCCGTGGGACGGAGTTTCCTGCTGGCGTAAGCGATCACCCTTTCTTTGCCTTTCTGGACCTGGGACAGCACGGCTCCTAATCCCACATTGCTGGCATCTGTGTACAGCACAAACGGTTGATCGTATTCGGGGTAAGCCAGTACCTCTTCTCCCGTCAGTGCCGACTTCAAACAGGTGAAGGATTCCTCCAGCTCCTCGTTCCAATCAAAGGGGGTATTCCTCCCCTTGGTCTTCTTTGGTTGGCCCACCAACAGGTTTTGCAAGGGTGCGGCCTTCTTGGTGAAGTCCCTAATGAACCTCCGGTAGTAGCCTACCAACCCGAGGAACTGCCGGACTTCGTGGAGGTCACTAGGCTTTGGCCAGTCCTTGATCACTGTGACCTTGTCGGGGTCTGGGGCCACTCCTTCAGCGCTCACCACATGGCCCAGGTACTGCACTTTAGGTTTCAGCAGATGACACTTGGACGGTTTCACCTTTAAGCCGAAGTTGGACAGGGCTTCAAACACCTCAGCCAGGTGCTTCAAATGGTCTTCGTAGGTCTTAGAGAAGATAATGACATCATCCAAATACAGCAGCACGGTTTCAAAGTTCATGTGTCCCAGGCAGCACTCCATCATCCTCTGGAACGTCCCGGGAGCATTGCACAATCCGAAGGGCATGTAGTTGAATTCGCAGAGACCCATTGGGGTCGTGAAGGCTGTCTTCTCTTTGTCCGCCTCTGCCACAGGAACCTGCCAGTACCCACTGGTGAGATCTAAGGTAGAGAAGTAGTTAGCAGATTTTAAGGCAGACAGACTCCTCTATCCTGGGCAGTGGGTATGCGTCTTTATGTGTAATGCGATTCAACTGCCTATAATCAACACACATCCTCATTGTACCATCTTTCTTTTTAACAAGGACTAACGGAGCTGCCCAGGGGCTACAGCTGTCTCTCACCACCCCAGCCTCCTTCATTTCCCGCAACATGTCCTTGGCACACTGATAATGAGCTGGGGGTACAGGGCGATATCTCTCTTTTATGGGTCGGTGATCTCCCGTGGGGATATGATGTTGGATCCCTTTCACCTGCCCAAAATCTAAGGAGTGTTTGCTGAATACCTGCTCGTACTCGTGTACCACCCTGTAGGCCCCCTGTTTTTGATGGGATGGGGTAGAGTCAGTGCCCACATGCAATTCCCAACACCAGTCTTTCGAGTGCTCTGCAGAACCTTTGTTCTCCGCCACGTTTGACGGGACCAAGGGTTCAGGTGTCTGTATCACACTATTATTGACAGTGAACAGTTTGGCGAGCGTGGTATACTTGGTGAGGTGAACCTCTTCCCACAATTGAGGACACGTACGGGCACTCTCCCCTGGCGGACGTCGACCACCCCCCGGGCTGTCAGAACAGTAGGCCTATTGTCTGAATATACGGGTTCTACCAAGGCCTGGTAGTCCTTACCCCTGAGGCCTATGGCTGCCCGACACCATATTAACATTTCACTCCTGGGGGGTATCGCGATGGGGTTTGAATCACTCACAGTGACACGACCAATCTCACCACCAGTCAGCTCTACCTGCTGTCTCTGCATCAGAGCTCTGATTTCCTTCTGCAGGGCACGTTGCTCACTGTGGCCAGCGGTTTCTGCCACCTGTTGCAACAAAACAATAACTTCTGCAAGACAATTTTCTATAACATTAGTACCAAGAGTCATCATGGGATTACATTCTCGACGATCAATATCAACAATCACAATCCCTTGGGCTTTCAATTCCACCCGCCCCACCTTGATGGTGACCTCCTTATACCCCACTTGTGGCAACTGCTGACCATTACTGGCTATTATGGTGAAATCATCGTCAGGGCCACGAGTAATATCAGTGTCCTCCCAATACCGTTTATAAAGCACGTAAGGTATAGTCGTCACCTGAGAACCGGTGTCCAGCAAAGCGTTCAAGGGGATTCCATCAACCACTACAGGGAGAACTGGTCGTCCTCCAATATACTTGGTTCTCCAATGCTGCGGGCCTGACCGTCCTACTCCTGGGGGTTGGCCCTTTGCCCCAGGGGTTGCTCGTTTAAAGGACAGTACCTTGCAAGGTGGCCCACCTGGTGACAGCGGCGGCAGATGGGTCGTCCGTCCTGATGGAAGCGATCGCTGTCCCGGCCTCTGGTCGGTGGTGTCCTCTTCTGTCGCGTCCAGGGGACATCTTCTGGTCTGGAGGCTAGCTGGATCTTTTCCTTGGGGGCCTCCTGTAGGGACTGCACCGTCCGGGCTAGGGCAGCAACGCTCTTGGTCAGCTCCTGCATCTGAAGACGGAGTCCTGCAGGGGAGTCGTCCTCGAAGCTCTGGGCGTCGGCCTCCGCGGCAACTGGGGTATCCGATGCCACCTCCTGGTGGTATGTGAGAGCGGGGCGCCTGGGTGGTATTGCGCGGCTGGGCAGTCGCTCCTGCAATGCCTGGATAGCTTTATCTTTGAATTGCGCAAAAGTCAAGTCTGGATTTTGCATGGCCAGGAAGTGCAATTGGCCCCGCTGGTGACTGCACAGGAGCCCCTCAATGAACCGCTCCTTCAGGAGTTTATCCTCATCCTGCATGCTGCCGGGGTCACTCTGCTTAATGGCCCGCATCGCCTCCTGGAGATTAAGGGCATAGTCCCGTAAGCTATCCTGCGGTCTCTGTTTGCATCCATAGAAAGTCAGTTTAATTTCTGTAGCAGTGCGAGTATCAAAGGTGGCTTTAAGCTTTGCAAAAATCTGCTGTGCAGTTCCCTTATCCTCGGCGGGCCAGGACTTCAATTCTCTCAGAGCTGCCCCAAAGAGTTGGCCGATTATCATATGAACCTTCTGAGGCTCTGTCAGGGGATAGAACTCGAGCAGGCTGCAGAGCCCTTCCTTAAAGTCAGTGAATGTATGCGACTCCCCAGAGTATCGTGGGAGCCAGGCCGCTCCGGGCAGGTACGGCATAGAGAAGGGCATTATGGCTTTTGTGTTAGCGGCAGTGTCTGAGTGGCTGAGGGGAACAGCGGGTTCTGCGGCAACCGGTGGTGGTATTAGGGCCGCAGCTTTGCCCGCTGCGGGGACCGGAGCTGCCCCTGCGTCCACAGCTGCGGCCGCCACCTCCTCTCCTCCCGACTCGGACATGGCTGTCCCTTCCTCCCACTAACCTGCTGGAGGTCGGAGTTCCTCTTCCGGGATTGGCGCCTTACCGCGCTTTCCGTTCCGCGCTTCTTTTGGCCGGTTCCGCCCACGAAGCTAAGGCTTCTCCCTCCGTGCGCGGCAATGGCGAATTTTGGCGGTAAATGGCAATACACAGTCCAAGCACAATAAATCACAGTTCCAAGGCACACATGACCTGATTTTTCAGGCTTAAGTAGATCCTGTTCATGACGCCAAATTGGAGCGCCCCCACTGCCGCAGGGCCGAGGGGTACCCGGTACCGGGCCTCTGAGTCTCTGTTCTGGGGTTGTCACGGTGGCTAGGCCCGGTCCGTGACCCTGCTGAGGGGCGTACAGTGATAGATATGATGAATGATGGTGGTGGTGGTGGTGCTGTAGTGGTAAATAATGAGGACACCAGGTTGCAGTCTCTTTACCTCTTTACTGAAGGTTTTAGAGTCCTCAGTCCAGAGCGCTGTCAACAGGGCTGCCTGAGACCGGCCGGTCCAAAGGCACATCAGGAGTTCTCTTTACAGGTGGGAATCAGTGTCTACCTTCTAGCGCTGTGTGTTGTAGTCCTTCCCTGCTGAGCTCCCGGGGTAGTCCTCACAACTGATTCTGTCTGTCCCTGATGTTCGTTCTCTCCGTCCCCCAGATGATATGGTAGGACACACCCGTATGACGGGGTAGGCCTGGAGTTCTTCCGGGACCCTAGAGTCGCCCCTCTCCCACAGCTGCCTCCGTTGTCTGCTTAGGTGTTAAGTGAGACAGCCAACCTTTAATTGGCTGTCCTGCCGTGGTTTGCAGTAGTACTTAAAGTCTCTTACTTGCTCGGCGTTCCGGCCACCGACTGTTTGCGCCTCAGAAGGATGTTGCCTCGGTCTAACAGCACGACTCCTTCTGGTCCTAATTCCTCTTTACTGTATTCCCGTTGTGCACTGGTTAGTTCTGCTCTGAGGAGTCTGCCAGGATCCCATCCCTGACAGGTCCTCTCACTAGCTCTTCCCAGCTACTTCTCCCTGTCTTCCTGTCCAACCCCCAGTTTTACCAGAGTGTGAGGAGTGGCCTACTAGATAGGACCACCCCCCCTGGTGGCCGGAGTGTGAAGTGTAGTGAGGTGTTACCTGGTCAGAGAAACTCCTTTAGTGCAATCAGACGTACCATAGCTCCCCATAGTGGCGGAGCCACAGTACTGCAACGACCAGGACTCTGGGGCGCTGCATTACTACACCTGATACCCCAATACTGAGCCGCTGCTGCCGTATGTGTCCCTATTACTGCCCCTGATACCCCAATACTGAGCTGCTGCTGCTGTATGTGTCCCTATTACTGCACCTGATACCCCAATACTGAGCCGCTGCTGCTGTATGTGTCCCTATTACTGCCCCTGACACCCAAATACTGAGCCGCTGCTGCCATATGTGTCCCTATTACTGTACCTGATACCCCAATACTGAGCCGCTGTTGCCGTATGTGTCCCTATTACTGTACCTGATACCCCAATACTGAGCCGCTGCTGCCATATGTGTCCCTATTACTGTACCTGATACCCCAATACTGAGCTGCTGCTGCCGTATGTGTCCCTATTACTGCCCCTGATACCCCAATACTGAGCCGCTGCTGCCATATGTGTCCCTATTACTCCACCTGATACCCCGATACTGAGCCGCTGCTGCCGTATGTGTCCCTATTATGCCACCTGATACCCCAATACTGAGCCGCTGGTGCCGTATGTGTCCCTATTACTGTACCTGATACCCCAATACTGAGCCGCTGTTGCCGTATGTGTCCCTATTACTGTACGTGATACCCCAATACTGAGCCGCTGCTGCCATATGTGTCCCTATTACTGTACCTGATACCCCAATACTGAGCTGCTGCTGCCGTATGTGTCCCTATTACTGCCCCTGATACCCCAATACTGAGCCGCTGCTGCCATATGTGTCCCTATTACTCCACCTGATACCCCAATACTGAGCCGCTGCTGCTGTATGTGTCCCTATTACGCCACCTGATACCCCAATACTGAGCCGCTGGTGCCGTATGTGTGGAGCGCCCCCATGTAAGGGCAATGGGGTACTCGGTACCGGGTCCTTTGGTTCGGGGGATGTCACGGTGGCCTGACCCAGTCCGTGGCCCTTAGAGGGGCGTCCCATAAAAGGGGTGAGTTTGTATAACATTCGTGACGCCACCTGTGGTATTCAGTCAGGGTGACCGATGCTGCTTAGGGGTCCACTGGGGTGATGTGATGGCAGCTAGATGGTATACCTTCCCACAGGTGAAGTGTATCCCCAGGGCTTCCCAGAAGTATAGATGGTGATGGATGATGTAAGGCGCAGAGAATAACGAGGACACAAGGTTGCAGTCTCTTTACCTTTTACTGAAGTCTTCAGCATCCACAGTCCAAGGCACCGAATCACAGGGCAGGCAGAGTCCGGCCGGTCCGAAGGCAAATCCAGAGTACCCTTATCCAGGTGGAAATCAGTAGCCTTCCTACTAGCGCCTGTGTGTTGTAGTACCTCCCTGCTAAGCAACTCGGTAAGGTCCTCACAACTTTCGTAGATGTTCCAGATGTCTTCCTCTCTGTCCCCCAGATGGTATGGATGGGACAAACCCGTATGACTGATGGCCTGAGGCTTGTTTATAGGGACCCTAGCGACGCCCCGACCCCCACAATTTGCCACCGTGTCTTCTTAGGTATTAAGGTCGGGCAGCCAACTTGGAATTGACTGTCTTGCCGGTCTCTGAAGTAGAGTCTATTACTCCCTCGGTGTTCCGGCCACCGGCTACGCGCCTCAGAAGGAGGCAGCCTATTTCAGGGCAGAACTCCTCCTGGTGTTTTCTCCTTGTGCTGTGACTTAGTTTCTCACCCTCTACAACACAGTTCTCTTCGTGTCCTTTCTTAGGATGCTGCCGCACGTGGGGCAGGCGCAGCTCCGCAGCTTTCTGTCTCGCTAGGCCTCTGTCAGGATCCCACCCCTGACAGGGACCCTCTGTCTGCAGCTCAGATGTTCCTCCTTTTCCCCCGTCTGCCTGACAGGAACTCACTGGGTCAAACCCAGGCAGCGTCTGACTACCTTTCTATCCAATAGTAATAAATCACTTGGCACTCAAATGGTTTCTTTCAGATGAAAAAAGTGAACATCCCATTTATTTGTGCATCCAGTTCAAAGATTATTTAAACGTTTTCGGTCAAATCACAAGACCTTCATCAGAAATATCCTTAACAAAACTGGAAGCATAGGACAATGAGGTATATGAGCCTAGGCAACCCGGGATGGAAAGCGCACCTGGAGCGTCTCAGATCCTTGAAGAGAGAAGGAGGGCGTGTATCCGCCGCTGCATATGGCACTTATAGACGTCCGGTCCGTCACGCTGTGTGGAGTGATCCCGGAGGCTGCCCCCAGGTGCGTTTTCCATCCATGTTCCATGTTCACTTTTTTCATCTGAAAGAAACCATTTGAGTGCCAAGTGATTTATTACTATTGGATTGACGGGCTGGAAACCTGACTTGGGCACCACACAGGATCCTTGAGTGCCGTGTGTTTTGTCTTTACCTTTCTATCCAGCCCACCAGTTTTACCCTTCTATGAGAAGTGCCCTAGTAGATAGGAGCAAGGCTCCCACTGGTGGACTGGAGTGTGAAGTGTGGTGTATGGTTTGTGATACCTGGACAGGGGATCTCCTTTATTACCATCAGACGTAATATCACTCCCCCTGGTGGAAGAGCGACATTACTGCAACGACCAGGACTCTGGGGCTCTGCATGTGTCCCTATTACTGCCTCTGCTGTGTGGTTCTCTGTGCCCTCTAAATTCTAAAGCAACTCTCTATAATATAGTAATGCCAGGTGCAATGCCCTAGAAAACCGTGCCCATATTTTGTCCCTAGAAAGTAATATTGCCCTATAACAAGAAGTGACCACTTTACATTTAATAATGTCCCGAGTCTCCCCCTGTACAGCTCCCCTATACACAGCATGATGCTCTCTTATACACAGTATAATGCCCCCTCACTGTATAGTACCACCCACACAGTATACTGACCCCTTAGTAGCCCCCTAACTGTTTGATGGCTCCAACAATGTATAATGACCCCCACACTGTAATCTCCATACTGTATGATGGCCCCCTAGAAAGCCTCCATATACAGTAGCATAATGCACCAAATAGTCCACAATATAGTAAAATGAACTCCCCATAGGCAGACTCTATAGCATATGGCAGCCCCCATAAGCAGACACTGTAATAAGGCAGCACCCCCATATAGGCAGACCCTGTAATAAGGCAGTACTCCTATAGGCAGACCCTGTAATAAGGCAGCACCCCCACAGTCAGACCCTGTAATAAGGCAGCACCCCCATAGTCAGACCCTGTAATAAGGCAGCACCCCCACAGTCAGACCCTGTAATAAGGCAGCACCCCCACAGTCAGACCCTGTAATAAGGCAGCACCCCCACAGTCAAACCCTGTAATAAGGCAGCACCCCCATAGTCAGACCCTGTAATAAGGCAGCAGCCCTATAGGTAGACCCTGTAATGAGGCAGCACCCCCTTAGTCAGACCCTGTAATGAGGCAGCACCCCTATAGGCAGACCCTGTAATAAGGCAGCACCCCCACAGTCAGACCCTGTAATTAGGCAGCACCCCTATAGGCAGACCCTGTAATAAGGCAGCCCCCATAATCAGACCCTGTAATAAGGCAGCAGCATCCATTAAAAATAAAAAAATACTCACCTCTCTTGTTCCTGGTTCCTGTGCTGCTCCTGCTGATCTCCTGACAACGAGCGCCGGGCAGTGACGTCATCGTGTCCGCTGTCCGTGTCAGCGACGTCAGACGCCGACACTGACAGGGGGATGATGGGAGAAGGAGAGTAGCGCAGCGCTCCTTCTCCCATCATTGCGATCAGCTGTATCAGCTTAATGCCGGTACAGCTGATCTTCCGATGACGGCGGGGGGCCCACTGCTGGCACCGGGCCCCCCCGGCTTCTCAGGGGCCCCATAGCGGCCAGGCGGCAGAGCATGGAGATCGATTCTCCCTGCTCTGACGCAGAATGTAACTGTATTGGCTCGCTGCCCGCGCCGTTACAGTAGCGTAGCTCCGGGTGGGCCCCCTCAGAGCACCAGGCCCGGGGCACCCGCACCCTCTGCCCCCCCCCCCCGGTAACTACGCTACTGCTCCGAACACTAACAAATACTCGGAGGTCACCCGATCAACAAGTACACTCGCTCATCACTAGTGTCTAACCAACATGCTGGGTTTCATGAGGAGACAACTGTAAAGTTTGACATGTGGGTGATGCCAAGGCATTTGCCACTGCACCAAACAGCCTTGTACTGAAGCTCCAGATGCCGGGACTGTAGGACACTATATGCTAATGGTTAGAAAACTGGTTATTGGACAGGAAACAAAGAGTCTATGTAAACGATACATTCTGGGAATGGTCGGCCCAACCACATGACAGATGAGATTTAATACTGATAAATTTACAGTAATGCACCGTGGCTGGAGTAATCGTGTTGTTGGATAGTAGAGATGAGCGGATCAGACAAAATTTGAATTCGCCTTTTCGTGCATTTTTTTTTTTTCCAGGGAATCTGATGCACCGAGAAGTTTTTTTCTGCAAATGTAATGTTCCTTATTATGCTCCGGGGTCTCTCCAAACCTCAGAGCATAATAAACACAACATATAAAAAATAAATAGAATCCTTATATTGACTGCACCGTTCACCTCTACAGCCCCTCTGCTATACACCGCCACCTGTCCGGTCCTCGCCCCTTCTTCTGATTCCTGGCTGCTCGCACTGGAATCTTTGTTCCATACTGCTCCGGACTTTCTGCCATTGTGGAGCCTGGGAGGGTTCTGCGCCAAGACACCCAGAAGTCCGGTGCAGAGGGAGAGGGCAGAAGATTCCAAATCGAGCTGCTGGGGATAAGAAGTGGCCTGGATCGGACAGATGGTGGAGAGGCTGGTGAGGTGAATTTAACATTTTTTATTTTTACATTTTGTTATCCACTATTTTTCTGTAACAAAAAAAGGCTAACGGTCGCCAATTTGCTGTATCGGTTTGACATTAAATAAAAAAAAATACAAATTTTGACTAATGTGGATTTTTGTACAATTCAATGCCGCTCAAATTTATTTGCTTACCCCTACTGGATATGCATTAACTGGGAGTATACTCGTGACTACAGAACAGGAGAAGGACTTGAGTTTTCTGGTTATAATAAGTAAGCTGAGCAGCAGCACTCAATGTCAGGCAGCAGCTGCAAAAGCAAACAAGATTTTAGGATGTATAAAAAAGAGAAAATCCTGTGATCCCAACGTATTGTTACCCCTTTATAAATCACTTGTGAGTCTACATCTAGAATATGGGATCCAGTTTTGGACTTCACATTTTAACAAGGCTATTGGGAAATTTCAGTCCCTGTAAAGGTAGCAGCTAAATTAATATATGGAATGAAAGGTCTCTCCATCCCTTTAAAATAACCAATATGAGAGATTATAAAAGTTGGGCTTGTTTAGCTGAGAAAAAAGACGTCTCAGACGGGATCTCATTTACATGTATAAATATACAGGTCCTTCTCAAAAAATTAGCATATAGTGTTAAATTTCATTATTTACCATAATGTAATGATTACAATTAAACTTTCATATATTATAGATTCATTATCCACCAACTGAAATTTGTCAGGTCTTTTATTGTTTTAATACTGATGATTTTGGCCTACAACTCCTGATAACCCAAAAAACCTGTCTCAATAAATTAGCATATCAAGAAAAGGTTCTCTAAACGACCTATTACCCTAATCTTCTGAATCAACTAATTAACTCTAAACACATGCAAAAGATACCTGAGGCTTTTAAAAACTCCCTGCCTGGTTCATTACTCAAAACCCCCATCATGGGTAAGACTAGCGACCTGACAGATGTCAAGAAGGCCATCATTGACACCCTCAAGCAAGAGGGTAAGACCCAGAAAGAAATTTCTCAACAAATAGGCTGTTCCCAGAGTGCTGTATCAAGGCACCTCAATGGTAGGTCTGTTGGAAGGAAACAATGTGGCAGAAAACGCTGTACAACGAGAAGAGGTGACCGGACCCTGAGGAAGATTGTGGAGAAGGACCGATTCCAGACCTTGGGGAACCTGAGGAAGCAGTGGACTGAGTCTGGTGTGGAAACATCCAGAGCCACCGTGCACAGGCGTGTGCAGGAAATGGGCTACAGGTGCCGCATTCCCCAGGTAAAGCCACTTTTGAACCATAAACAGCGGCAGAAGCGCCTGACCTGGGCTACAGAGAAGCAGCACTGGACTGTTGCTAAGTGGTCCCAAGTACTTTTTTCTGATGAAAGCAAATTTTGCATGTCATTCGGAAATCAAGGTGCCAGAGTCTGGAGGAAGACTGGGGAGAAGGAAATGCCAAAATGCCTGAAGTCCAGTGTCAAGTACCCAGTCAGTGATGGTGTGGGGTGCCATGTCAGCTGCTGGTGTTGGTCCACTGTGTTTCATCAAGGGCAGGGTCAATGCAGCTAGCTATCAGGAGATTTTGGAGCACTTCATGCTTCCTGGCACCTGCTCACAGTGCCAAAACCACTGGTAAATGGTTTACTGACCATGGTATTACTGTGCTCAATTGGCCTGCCAACTCTCCTGACCTGAACCCCATAGAGAATCTGTGGGATATTGTGAAGAGAAAGTTGAGAGACGCAAGACCCAACACTCTGGATGAGCTTAAGGCCGCTATTGAAGCATCCTGGGCCTCCATAACATCTCAGCAGTGTCACAGGCTGATTGCCTCCATGCCACGCCGCATTGAAGCAGTCATTTCTGCCAAAGGATTCCCGACCAAGTATTGAGTGCATAAATGAACATTATTATTTGATGGTTTTTTTGTTTGTTATTAAAAAACACTTTTATTTGATTGGACGGTTGAAATATGCTAATTTATTGAGACAGGTTTTTTGGGTTATCAGGAGTTGTAGGCCAAAATCATCAGTATTAAAACAATAAATGACCTGACAAATTTCAGTTGGTGGATAATGAATCTATAATATATGAAAGTTTAATTGTAATCATTACATTATGGTAAATAATGAAATTTAACACTATATGCTAATTTTTTGAGAAGGACCTGTATGTGTGGTCAGAACAAAGGACGGCACTTTGGGACTTATTCCTTCCAAGGACTATGCCAAGGACCAGGGATGGCACTCATTACGGTTGGAAGAAAGGCGATTTTGGCAGCTAAATAGGAAAGGGTTCTTTACGGTTAGAGCAGTCAGACTGTGCAATGACTTGCTGCAAGATTTCAGTGTAGTCTCCTCAACATTAAAATTGCAGCACCAAGAAGGAAAAGTTGTGAAGTTATGGTAATCATAGGATGTTAGAGGTCTGCAAATGATGAAAATGTGGAAACAACATTTTCTAAATATCTCAATTTATTCAGTATGGAAAAAAGAGCACCAAGTGCAGAAATCCAGGCACTTTCAGCCTCGGCTGCTATCACTGAGGTTATTAAAGGGAACCTGTCACCCCCAAAATTGAAGATGAGCTAAGCCCACCGGCATCAGGGACTTATCTACAGCATTCTGTAATGCTGTAGATAAGCCTCTGATGTATCCTGAAAGATGAGAAAAAGAGGTTATATTATACTCACCCAGGGGCGGTCCCACTGCGGTCCGGGCCGGGGCCTCCCATCTTCTTACGATGACGTCCTCTTCTGGTCTTCACGCTGCGGCCCCGGCGCAGGTGTTCTTTGTCTGCCCTGTTGAAGGCAGAGCAAAGTACTGCAGTGCACAGGTGTCGGGAAAGGTCAGCGAGGCCCAGCACCTGCGCACTGCAGTACTTTGCTCTGCCCTCAACAGGGCAGACAAAGAACGCCTGCGCCGGTGCCGCAGCGTGAAGACCAGAAGAAGACATCATCCTATGAAGATGGGCGGCCCAAGACCAGACCGCAACACCCATCGGACCGGACCGCCCGCCCAGGTGAGTATAATCTAACCTCTTTTTCTCATCTTTCAGGATACATCAGAGGCTTATCTACAGCATTACAGAATGCTGTAGATAAGCCCCTGATGCTGGTGGGCTTAGCTCATCTTTGATTTTGCGGGTGACAGGTTCCCTTTAATGGTCGCCTGACTAATGTTCTGCCTCTCTGAATTCACTTGGGCAAATTATCAAAATCCGCACCTGACAGCTTCCTATGCAATTCCTGACCAGTGACGTTCCAGATGCTCTCGATGGGTGACAAGTCCGAAGATACTGCAGGCCATGGTAGCACATTTAGCGGGGTCTGTTCTTCATCACTTCCAGGAAACTGTAAAGATCTACGACATTTTGCAGTCAATGGACACTATGTTATAAAGCACATGCCCCCCACTTCTCTGTCTACATGGGAAAACAGGACAAAAGTATTTGCCATATTCTGACCTTGAGACGTCCTTGTTTAGAAACTCATTAAAGTGGTTGGCCAGATTTGGGATGAAAGTCTATGGTCACTCTAGGACAGTGTTTCTCAACTCCAGTCCTCAAGACCCCACAACAGGTCATGTTTTCAGGATGTCCTTAGTATTGCACAGGTGATAATTTCACCACCTACTCGAGCATTAATTCCATCGCCTATGCAATACTAAGGAAATCCTGAAAACATCACCTGTTGTGGGGTCTTGAGGACTGGAGTTGAGAACCACTGCTCTAGGAGACCGTAAACTTTTGAATCCTCAGAGCGTGCGCGCAGCACGCTGTCAGGATTCTCCGATGTGGCGGTGTGAGCTGGCAGTCATGTGACCTCAAATATGTGATTTGCATTCTTCTGGCCACTTTCAGACTAGACATGCCCAACCTTGCTCCATACAAGTGAGTTGATTGAGGTTGAGCGTGTCTAGGTTGAGCATGAGCCGGAGGATCCTGACAGCGTGTGGTGAACACGCTGTGAGAATTCAAAAGTCTGCAGTCACATAGTGACTGCAGACTTTCATCCCAATCCTGGACAACCCCTTTGATGGCAAGATACAAGAATAAAGGTATTATATATAGTATATTTCAGATTTGCCCATTCATTAGATATAATGAAGGCTGATACCGTCCACATAGTCTGCAACATAATTATTTCAGGATTGTTTGTTAACCGTTAATTGCCTTTAAATTTATAAAAGGCAAATAAAAAATGCAAATTGAGTCATACGATTGTGCATTTTACACAAGGGTATTTCCGTCTGGATACACTTAACCCCTTATGTAATTGATGCAATAAAAAGTGAATGATCCAATTTTCATCCGTGCCGTCTTCTGTTTTCTAGTCATTGAAGTTTTATCTTTTTTTTTTTTTTTTTTATTTCTTTTCCAAAACTTGTGATTTATTTGCCTGCAATCTCCGGATTTCATGCTTGTCCAATTTTGTGTCATCGGTTGAAACCATTTGCTTGTAATTAGTTCTTTTAAATTTGTTAATGTAAAAAATATTGAAGTTTTCGAGAGCTGTCCCTAAAGAGGGGGGCCCACCCACTAATAACCGCCTGGAAAACTCCTTCTGCCTTTTTTTTTTTTTTTTAACTGCCTTAACTGTATGGGTAGAATCCATCAACGCTTGCCCGGCTCGGCTGGCTGGTGAGGTTTTTTACGGCCGATGGGCGAACACTTTACAGACCTGTCTCAACTGGGAGAATTCCAAATGGGGATATGAATTTGGCCTGCTGGAGTATGAATTTATGGGTAGACAAAAGTTTATTATGTATGCACTTAGTAACTGAAGTCATTATTTTATTCTGCCAATGCATTAAATGTCTGAAAGCTGCCAGATCAAAAAATTCCAAAGAAGAGCTTCAAAGTTGCCTGGTGAATATTCAGAAAAAGAATGAGCAAAGTGTACGTGTAGCTGAAAACCATGGAAGGACTATAAAATCCTACATCTCAAATGTTCCTAAAAAATAGATTTATTTCGTCCTTCTTTTGCCAAATTATTTTGATTGTTAGAATGAAAATCAATGTTTCCTGTCTAGGCTTAAAAAAGCATGGAAAATAATAATTGGAGTCCTGTGGATTTTGGTTTTACCTGAGAAGGTTGTACGAGATCAAGTGATGAGCGAACATGCTCGAATAACGTCTTATCCGAGCATGCTCGGGTGTTATCTGAGTATCTTGGGTGTGCTCGTATGTTATGTTCGAGTCCCTGCGGTTGCATGCTTTTCAGCTTTTAGACAGCCTGAACACGTGGGGATTCCCTAACAAATAGGCAATTGGTGCGCCTGCTAGGACCGTGGGTGGGGGCTGGTTCTTAAAGGGGATTGTCACAGCAGCAGTGACCCGGTCCGTGGCCCTGGGTATCCAATAAAAGTGAAATAAAAGGGAAAATAAAGTTTATGGGGGATAGTTCGTGACGCCACCCGTGGTATTCGGCAATAAGAAGGTGGCCGACGCTGCAGTTCAGGTCCTCTGGGGCAGATGGTGATGCAGCAGAGATGTTACAGCTCTCCACAGGTAGAGCTAAGCCCCAGGGCAGTTAAGGTGTTAAAGTCAGTGGTGGATGTTGTGGTGCAGGGCAGGTGACGCAGAAATAATTCAGAGGACACAGCAGGGTGCAGTTTCCACACCTTTACTCACAGTTCCTAGATACAGTCCCCAGCCGGGATGCTGTGTCCTCCGGGTCTGTGGTCCAGCCAGCTCTCAGGTAATTCGGGGTACACTTTGCCAGAACCCCCTTCTTATGTTCCTTTCTTGGCCGTCTCGCTGCGCTGGCTCCCACCTCTTCTGCCCTGAGCCTCACACAGTGTCCCAAGCCAGCAGCCTCGGATCTTGTCGGACGATGTCTGTCTGGTCCCCTTGGTCCTATGTGGCTGCCTTTTCAGCAAATGTGTGTGGATGTGGCTGTGGCACATACAGATACCACAGCCTCCGGTTTGATAGCTGAGCCTTGTAGTTCTCCACTAGTCTTGGGGGGGCCGGTTCCCCCACTGCAAACTGGTCCCTCCACTCAACTAAGATCGGCGTGGATGCGGGCCCCACGGGTAGATTCCTCACTACCCATGCCCCTGGGCCCCCTTATTTCTCTTCCTTCTGTAGCTTCACCTTTCTCTAGCTTCCTCTCTCTGGGAGCTCCTTTCTGCATGTCTCACTCCATCTACTTCCTCTCACGACTACCTACTTTCCCTCCAATTGTCAGTACTTTTCTTGCCTGAGTGAGATCCCGCCCCTTTTTCTAGGGTCTGCCCATCTTGCCAGGCTAAAGTGATGTTGGATGCAAGTGTGTGGGTCGTGGGTAGTGCCCCCTCCTTACCCGAGAGCGGAGTACCACACCTCTGGATGAGGTGCAGTACCTCTGTGGCAACCGGACCTCAGGGGCGCCACACAATCCCGGCATGTGTTATGTATGTCTAACAGCCACAAATCATGCAGCTGCAAAGACTCGAACATATTATGTGAGCACGTCTAAGATACTCGGATAACACTCGCGCATTTACCGATAGGATGTTCTCAAACCACATTCACTCATCACTAATGAGATCAGGAAATGAGGTTGGCTACTTTTTCCCCCCAAAATAGCACCACTTTTGGCCATTCCGCAGGCTGAGTGGTTCCTGTAAAATCACAGAGACATATCGGATTTAGATCGGAGTTTTGGATCAGAAGTGGCAAGTTTATAGGTCCGTGAAAAAAATCGGTCAGCACTCAGATGGCATCCGAGTCTACTCTGATTTTCACGGACTGTTACTGTTGAAAAGCGTGGAGAATTTTTCCTTTTTTTTCATGCTCAAAGAAAACTGACACTTGGATCAAACTCGGATAAAACTCTGACCAAAAATTATTGATGAAACTTGGTCATATTTTCTTGTATGTGAAAAAAGCCTGATGTTTGAATGAGGCCTAAGGATCCGATTAAGGACGGTGGTGTTCATATCAGTGTTGATGAGGGGGAGTGCTGAGATCAGAAGCCCCTGATTCAGCAAGTGACGCATGCCCAATTTGGCAGTGAGGGTCAAAATTGGTGCAAAAAGATCAAAAGTCGAAAAAGTTTGTGTTGCCTCGAGCTGCTTATCAAAGTTTTTTAAGCCACATTTCTGGTGAAAACACATGAATTGAGGCCTAAGTTTTTAAATACCCACAATTCTAGTAATCTATAAAGCAGAATAAAAGGTGGTGTCATTATGTCTGAACATAAATGCTCCCATCAGAAAATGCTTCCACTTTACTCTGAGCACACATTTTCAGACGTGGACCCCGATACATGAAGCGGCTCCTTTGCCATATAATAATACATGGGCGTACCCACCGTGGGGCAGCTGCCACCCCCTAGAAGCAGGGGTGCGCAATGAAAGAACACCTCCTGGCAGCGCCCGCGGTAGTGGAGAGCGACCGGCCAGGCGGCCACACACAGCTGACAGCGGGGCGGGTGGCACTCACTGCAGAGCAGGCTGAGACCGCGTGGCATTGCTATGGCACCCGGCGGCGCCCAGGGATTGGATCCGGCCGGGGTTCAGAGGCGCGTCTGAACCCTCCGGATCTGAGGCAGAGGCTGAGAAGACAGGTGGTCCACAGCACCCCACAGGCCAGTCTGAGTCCCACTCTCCAGTGCCTGCGCCCTGCGGTAAGTGGTGTCCACGTCCATGAACAAAAAAAAAAATGGCGTTCTATACAAATAGGTAAAAAAACAATACTTTACTATACTAATCAATAATTACAAATACAATTTATATATTCAAAAAAGGACAATTGACCCTGGTAACAAAAAGCATGGGTCTCCACTCTCCAGGCATAAATGTCATTACAATTAAGTCAGAACATCAGTGATGTTACATCACTATGGCAACAATCCATTATGTGTGCATTATGGCAGCAAAATGCAAAGTTTAAAGCGAGTGCAAGTCTAATATAGCCAAGCTGCCTATTGCCAAAGTGCACACAGCATCAGGGATCAAACATCTACCAACAACTTTAAGGAAGTTCCCCAAACCTCAGGATGTATATTACAGATAGAAAATAATGAATCAGTCAAATACGCTCAATGCTCACCCATGATGTATTGCTATGCCACGGAGCCAGGCCCAATCCCGA
This sequence comes from Ranitomeya variabilis, assembly GCF_051348905.1. Lineage (NCBI taxonomy): Eukaryota > Metazoa > Chordata > Amphibia > Anura > Dendrobatidae > Ranitomeya > Ranitomeya variabilis. The sequence goes on along the minus strand of NC_135237.1, from coordinate 532,739,802 downwards.
CGCGCGTTTATAATGGATTGTTACCATAGTGATGTTCTGACTTAATTGTAATGACATTTATGCCTGGAGACCTATGCTTTTTTTTACCAGGGTCAATTGTCCTTTTTTGTCTATATTAATTGTATTTGTAATTATTGATTAATAAAGTATTGTTTTTTTTAGCTAATTGTATAGAACTCCATACATACATACTGCTGCAGAGTGCTGTTAGTGGCCATCTTAGTCTGCAACAGTGCAGTGCTCATGTGATAATTAATCTATTCTCTCATGCAAAGAAAGGATGACTGCATGGAGTGTAATTAACTACCTGAGTGCCGCTGTAATGTGTTAGGGTATGTTTCCACGCTGCGTACTTGCAGCGCTTTAGATGTAGCGGAAACCCCGCTCTGCCCAAAGCGCCGCCCCCTGTTGCACGCGCAAAATTTGGAATTTTAGGTTATGCTTTAGTTTTTTGCAAGCAAAATCTTTTTTTCAGGAAACACTCCTTTTTTGGGCAGTTTTTGGAGTAATTTTTCTTTTCAAGAAAAGTTTCCTGAAACAGTTTTGAACATTTTTGGAAGAGTTTTTTTTTTCCTGAAGCTTTTTTTTTTTGCAGCCATTTGATATGGCAATATCTACTGGATTTCAACAGGATCCACTTGAAAGGAGTGACATGCACTTTTTTTCCCCACCAGTCGAAAAGAAAAGTGGTAAAAAGCAAAAACTCCTTATATGAACAGCACAGTGGATTTCCCACAGAAATGATTAGGAAGAGTTTCTTAATAATGATGTGTGAACGTGCTGGGATAAGGTGTTATCTGAGCATGCTCATGTGCTAACCGTGTCTTCAGCGTGCTCGAAAAATATGTTTGAATGCCCGCGGCTGCATGTCTTATGGCTATTTGACAGCTGCAACGCATGCAGGGATTGCCTATTTGTCCGTTGCACGCGCCCATGACATGATCACTGGACGACAATGGGCTGTCATGACAGTCGAGTGTCTGCTGAAGACCTTCATGCTTCTCATTAATATCCTCATGTGATAGGCAGCTTTTTGTTGGCAGAAGTCCTGTATAGCACAAGCGACCACACGATCGCAGCTTCACGTCCCCTAAGGGGACTATTAAATACAGTAGAAAAGTGGGGAAAAAAAAAGTTTTTCAAAATATGAAAGCAAAATTAGAAAAACACAAAAGTTGAAATCGTCCCCCTTTTGCCCCATTAAAAATAAAGCCAAAAAAATTAAATAAAATACACATATTTGGTATCACTGCTTTTATAAAAGTCCAATCTATCAAAATTTTAAATAAATTTATCCAATCGGTAAACGGCATAATGAGAAAATAAAAAATGACAGAATTATGGGTTTTTGGCCACCGGAACATTACAATAAAATGCAATAAGAGGCAATCAAAACATCATAGCTACCCAAAAATGGTACCACTAAAAAAGTCAACTCAAGCCGCAGGTTCCCGAAAATCTCCGAAAATCAGAAAATTGCAAAAAAAAAGCAAACTTTTTTTTTTTTTACAAATGTTTTTATTTTTTTCACCACTTAAATAAATAAAAAAATGACATGTTTGGTATCTTTGCACTCGTTCTGACCTGTGGATTCATGTTGTCAGGTCAGTTTTATCATATAGTGAACATGGTAAATAAAAAAAAATAAAAAAATTGGTGTAATTGCACTTTTTTTCTTGCAATTTCATCACACTTGGACTTTTTTTTTTCCCATTTTCCACTATACTCCATGGTAGAATTAATGGTGTCATGAAAAAGTACATCTTGTCCCGGAAAAAAACAGGCCCTAATACGGCTATAATGACGGAAAAAAAAAAAAATTATAGCACTTGGAAGAAGCGGAGGAAAAAGCGGGAAATCTCCGCGTCATGAAGGGGTTCATAGTGTTATGTGACGTGACCGATTGCCTTTAAAGGTATAAACCAGAAGTTGGTAAATGAACTTTTTTTTTTTAAAGCTATATAGTCTACACACTCCACAATGGACGTCTGTTGCGTACGAGAGTCAGAGTCGAATTATAGGAAAGGCAAAAAAATGAGTCTTCCCCAACTTGGTTCTCTCCAAAGCTTCGCAGACCCTCTCAAAGGCGAGTTGATTAGATCAGACCTACCCAATTTTTTTTCCTTCTGCCCCTTGAGCAAAAACCAATCGTAAAATTTCAATATAAACAAACAGAGACTCGTTGAACACATCCAGCCTCAAAGTGAAATTGGCGTTCGCGATAGTTTAGATTTTGTGCCAAGTTTTCTATTTTAACAGTCTCTAGGTAACCCCTGGGCCCTTGCCAGTCAAACGGTGGAAATCAAGTTACAGATTTGCCAACATCCCACGCAGTAAACAGTCACTAGAATGTTTGGATTTTTTTTCATTTTTTTAAATAATTTAATTTTTCTATTTTTTGCCCCGTGTGGACAGGGTCGTCTATTCTAGGAACAAGGTCTGGCTTATTGCAGCTGATAAAACAAACAGGGTGGTGTGGATTAGACACAACCTCTAGACCGTACAGACATTTTCCTTTTACAGGATCTTAGCGGTTTGCGGAGTCCAAGTCCCAGGAGCTGTTACATAGATTAGCTTGGAAATTCCGTTGTATTCTTACCTGAGGCACTCTTATTATTACACTTCTGTGTTTTGCTATGCAGGTATGCTGACGTCCTTCTCAAATTTATTCTCGCTGACGTCTCGTTTGCAAGTTTTAATTGGCTAAGTGAATGCGAGACGCTTATAATTAGATATCAGTCCACTAATTTTATGCAGATGTGTAAAAAAAAAATGCGAGTGGGAACGGACATTTTCCGTGTATACCAATGGAATAGAAGGGGACCCTTTCCTATATCAGGAACAGGTTTAATTAACGAAGGTGTACAGTGATAAAATACCCGAAATAAAAATACAGGGGTGTAGCTATAGCAGATAGGTAGGTTGCGGGCAAAATGATCCTTTTACAATAAAAGACCGCTAGTATAAATGGCACATGGTCGGTGGGAAACATTTTTTTTTTTGCATCGGGGTCAAGGAACTTTAAATTAGAGCTCCGTAAAGCGTCCTACTACAGAAAGCAGGTTTATAGACATTGGATGTGACTAAAGACCTTCTTACCTTTGGACAATTTAGAAAAATCTCTTGTGCAGAAGCAGCGAGAAAATTCGTGCCACCGCAGCTCTATGTGTCCAGGAGGCATGGGGACTAGTGATGAGCGAGTATACTCGCTGCTCGGGTTTTCACGAGCACGCTCGGGTGACCGCCGAGTTTTTGTTAGTGTTCGGAGATTAAGTTTTTCATTGCGGCAGCTGAATGATTTACAGCTACTAGACAGCTTGATTACATGTGGGGGATTCCCTAGCAACCCCCACATGTACTCAGCCTGGCTAATAGCTGTAAATCATTCAGCTGCCAAATTTGGTTTCACAGCCAAATTCTGCTACAATAATGAGGCTGCGGAAGACTGGTCACACCATGACAAGACAGAGCACAGCAACAACCAGGTAGTTATACTGCATCAGCAAGGTCTCTCCCAGTCAAAAGATTTCAAAACAGACGGGTATTTAAGCTATGCTAATCAAGCCCTTTTGAAGAAGCTCCAAGAAATGGCAATGGCGAGGACCATAGATGCAGTTGCAAAGGTGTTGACTGTACTGTAACGTTCCTGCTCCTAAAGACACCGATCGTATCATGTGTATTGTATAGTGTGAATAGTGTCCTTTGGTAGATAATGTGTCATATTATATCTTTGCCTATGCAATGCGTGTAAGTAATGTAAAGGTAATGCACAGTGCTGGTAGTATACAGCATAGGGCTGCATAGCGTATGATATAGATTAAGGGCATAAGACAGTGTGTGATAAGCATTGTAAGTGTAAAATGCTTAGTGTATACTGTTATAAAATGGTAACTGTAAGGTGATGATGATAGACATAAGATACAGTTAATGTTTGGGACTAGCCCACATTGGGAGGGGGAAGGGGCCAGTAAACATAGAACGGCTTCCTGTTTTGGAGAAGGGGTTAGTTGACTGGTGTGATAATGTAATAGTATGCAGGTACTGAGTATGTCACCACGGAACAGACAGACCAACAGTTGAGGTGTTTAATAACAGGAATCAGGTTCTCCTCGCAGGGAGGAAGCAATGGAATATAACTAGCAATAAAACAGTGCAAAAATATGGGAGTCAATGTGATATTCACAGGCTCTGAGTCTTTAGCTTTTACAGCACAGCCTATCCCGGGAAAACGATAGTCAGTCTATTATTAAGTCTCTCACCAGGAATCAGGGGATCTGCACTGGTAAGTCTCTCACCAGGAATCAGGGGCTCTGCACTGTAAAGTCTCTCACCAGGAGTCACAGTCTCTGTACTGATACCGTGGGTACCAGGGGGTCGAAGTCTCTGCACGGGCCAATGTCTCTACACGGGTCTCAAAGCGCCCCTCTCCAGTCACAGCAGAGTCCGCTTTCATGTACTCACAAGATGCAGTCTTTCTGGGCAATCTCTCTGTATTTGTCCTCTGACCGGGAGCTCTCTCTCTCCCGGAGCGCAGCTGCACCCTGCTCTGACCGCTGCTCACGCTGCTCTGTTCCTTGCACGTGTGCCTTTACCGCTCTCTGCCCGGCTTCCTTCCTGTCCCAGTCTCTAAGTCTGCCCCCTGAGGAACCTGCAGCACAGCTCAATGGTTCCAGGCACAGAGCCGAGAAGGTAACCGCCCCCGGACTCTTCTTGTGCTTCACCTCCTTACAATAACTCAAGGAGTACATATTGTTCTGTACAGCATGAAGCCTTACAAAATACCCTGCAAACATTCTTGCAACATCTGGAGCTCAAGGCTAAAGAAAGGTGCTATGAGAGTGTAGAATAGCAGGAATGTGGGATGCAATGACGAGCAGGAGGCAGAACAAGAGTTAAAGTTTATTACAAGGGATACCCCACGCAGGGAGATAAAGGGTTACAAGGGGAGGAAAACTGGGTACTGTGTCAGGGTAAGAACAAACGGTTATGAAACAGGTGAACTTATCAATATGATGATTTCCGGGCTGTGGAAGATTGAGATCCCATGGTGGCGCCATAAGTGACGCATGAAGTCTCTGGCCTGTTACTGAAGGAAGGTGATGCACTGTCTCCTGACAGAAGCAGCGTGTACTGGTTCTCCGAGGTGAAGTCCTGGGTTACTGGGGTGACGTTCGCGAAGTGAAGCAGTCTCTGACACCGCCAGAAGGTGTCTCAGTCCAGTGCTGGTGATGGGGATGAAGCTACCAGGTTCTAGATGATTCACCTGGTCAGATTTAGGCATCGCACTCGCGGCAGTCAGTGAAACGATGCGGGCCAGACCCTCAGTTGCCTGGGTGAGTGGGCACACAAATTCACATCCCTCATGGGCAGTGTGTGCAAGAGCTGAGGAGCTGCAGCACGGGACTGAACTATCGCGTAGCCCCACGGAGAGTGAGTCAACCTTCTCCTGCTGCGAGCTGTCTTCCCACCAAGTGTCCCGCTTTCCCATGTACCAACCCTTTTATCCCCGACACGCCCCCTACCGTTGAGTGTAAAGGTCTGTCCGGGTCAAAAAGCTTTCCCCCCAGCAACAATGGTGACAGCCCCGATAGTTCTGGAACCAACACGAGAGAGGCATATGTAGCGCCCCCCACTGCCGCAGGGCCGAGTGGTACCCGGTACCGGGCCTCTGAGTCTCTGCTGTGGGGTTGTCACGGTGGCTAGGCCCGGTCCGTGACCCTGCTGGTGGGGAGGCGACGTACAGTGAACGTTATGATGGATGTGGATAGTGGTAGTGGTGCGGTGTAATGCCGGTCGCAGCAAATAACGAGGACACCAGTTTGCAGTCTCATTACCTAGTGTTGAGCATTCCGATACCGCAAGTATCGGGTATCGTCCGATACTTGCGGGTATCGGAATTCCGATACCGAGATCCGATACTTTTGTGGTATCGGGTATCGGTATCGAAACAACATTAATGTGTAAAATAAAGAATTAAAATAAAAAATATTGCTATACTCACCTCTCCGACGCAGCCTGGACCTCACCGAGGGAACCGGCAGCGTTGTTTGCTTAAAATGCGCGCTTTTACTTCCTTCCGTGCGGGCGGCACGCAACCAATCACAAGCCGTGACGTAATTTTAAAAATGCGCGCGTCTCCTGCCTCCCGTGATGTCACGGCTTGTGATTGGTCGCGTCGCCCATGTGACCGCGACGCGACCAATCACAAGCCGGAACGTAATTTTAAAATCATGAATGCCTAGAATTAGGCATTGAGGACCTGAAAATTATGTCACGGCTTGCTGTGATTGGTCGCGTCGCGGCCACATGGGCGGCACGCAACCAATCACAAGCCGTGACGTAATTTTAAAAATGCGCGCGTCTCCTGCCTCCCGTGATGTCACGGCTTGTGATTGGTCGCGTCGCCCATGTGACCGCGACGCGACCAATCACAAGCCGGAACGTAATTTTAAAATCATGAATGCCTAGAATTAGGCATTGAGGACCTGAAAATTACGTCACGGCTTGCTGTGATTGGTCGCGTCGCGGCCACATGGGCGGCACGCGACCAATCACAAGCCGTGACGTCACGGAAGGAAGTAAAAGCACGCATTTTAAGCAAACAACGCTGCCGGTTCCCTCGGTGAGGTCCAGGCTGCGTCAGAGGGTGAGTATAGCAATATTTTTTTATTTTAATTCTTTATTTTACACATTAATATGGATCCTAGGGCCTGAAGGAGAGTTTCCTCTCCTTCAGACCCTGGGAACCATCAGGGATACCGTCCGATACTTGAGTCCCATTGACTTGTATTGGTATCGGGTATCGGTATCGGATTAGATCCGATACTTTGCCGGTATCGGCCGATACTTTCCGATACCGATACTTTCAAGTATCGGACGGTATCGCTCAACACTACTCTTTACTGAAGGTCTCTGGGTCCTCAGTCCGGATTCCGGTTAACCAGGCTGCGCAAGTCCGGCCGGTCCAATGGCACCTCCAGAGTTCTCTTTGCAGGTGGAAATCTGTGCCTTCCTGCTAGCGCTATGTGTTGTGGTCCTTCCCTGCTGTGCTTACGGAAAGTCCCCACAACTGTTGTGTCTGTTTCTTAAGTTCCCTCACAACTCGATTAGATGATGTTCTGCTAATCCTCCGTCCCTCCCTGATGTTGCGGTTAGGACGGCACCCGTTTGACGGGTAGGCTCGGAGCTCTTCCGGGACCCTAGAGTCGCCCCTCTCCACAAGTTGCCCCCCAAGACTGCATAGGTGATTTAGGTGAGACAGCCCGCCTGAGACTGACTGTCCTGCCGTAGGTTTGAAGTATTGCCTGAAGCTGTATATAGAAATACTTCCTCGGCGTTCCGGCCACCGGTAGTTTGCGCCTCAGTAGGATGTTGCCTCGGTCTTACAGCACGACTCCTACTGGTATTCTCCTTGTTGCTTTGATCTCGTTTCTCACTCAGCACAATCTATCTCGCTTCTAATCCTTCCTTGGGCACCGCCGCTATGCTGAGCAGGCACGGTCCCGTTACGTTCTTTCCTGTAGCCAGGCCTCTGTCAGGATCCCACCCCTGACAGGGACCCTACCGAATCTTCCCCCACAACACCCTCTGCCGCAAGGTGTTGCCTGGTTCCAACCCAGTCAGCTTTTTCTCTCACTTCCTGCCTGACCCCCAGTTTTACCAGTATGTGAGGAGTGGCCTAATGAATAGAACCCTTAGCTCCCCCTGGAGGCCCGGCTGTGAAATGTATTGGTGTCTGTGATACCTGGTCAGATGAACTCCTTCAGTGCCATCAGACGTACCATAGCTCCCCTTAGTGGCGGAGCCATAGTACTGCAACGACCAGGACTCTGGGGCACTGCACATAGCCGGCCTGGTCCATCTTCCTACAAGAGCACCTCAACACCTTATTTACAGAGAAAGATGGAAGTGGAAACATATGTGGCAAAGCTAAGGGATCTCAGGGGTACTGCGGATCTGGACTTAGGACCCCTGGCACTGATAGGATCAGTGAGCGTAGGGATAGTCCAGGTAGACTGGAAAGAAAAGCTGGAAATGTACTTCATTATGGAAACAAAAAACAGAGTGTGCTGTGCCTTATACTGTGTGTTACAATCTGATGAACTTGAACTGTCCAGTAAACTTGTTTGCATTAAAACGAACTGTGCGTCCCCTGATATGTGTGTGGTGGCTCTTGTAACTGAAGACGTGGAGACAGTTGACACCTGCGGCCAACAAGTGAGTGTGATGCACCCAACACATGACAGCACGCTGAGCCTGGGACTTGATTTTCCTGTAAAGTGTCAGGGTGACATGGAGTAGCAACTCAACCATGGCTACCGCCCTCTGGCACCTTACACAGTGATCAGCCTCAACCAACGAAATCTCGACTCCTTAATCCACCATTTTATTCAACAGTATCCGCACCCTGAAGATGCTGATGCCTGTGAAGTTGTGATGACGGAGGGGGGGAGGAGAGACGAAGTGCTGACACTCGTGACACTCGTCGTTCACTGGTGCATGAGGCCTGGAGGTTTTCAGTGATGAGGCTAATTAATCTACTAGAAAACTGTCTGGGCCCCATACAGCAGTACTGTCTTGCCTATCCCAGCATAACCCCTTTAAGAATATAGCTTTTCTAAATATGGTTGGCGAATAGAGTTGGCACCTCTTTTATCAAAAAATGCCAATTGTAGATAAAGGGCATGCGATCTTGGGCTTATGGCTTCAGACAGAGAATTTTTTTTTTTTTTTACTCTTCTATCCCTGTGATCTAAGGTACTAAATCATTTATATTGACATCACTTGTGGGCTAAGCTAGGGAAGAGGATAAGGTATGTAGCCAAGGTGCTACAGGGCTGCAAAAGTGTTAATGTATGCATCCATGGTGGTCTACGGCGGGGAATGTGGTAAGTTAAGCATGCTTTGTATTCTAGCCAGTATTGAACAACCCCGGGGTTCTCTCTTTGCCCATGCCATCTACAGGTAATGCCCTCTTGGGAAGAGCGCCCTCTGCTGGATCCGACTCTTATTTTAAGCCCAAGTTCACACGGTCAGTATTTTACCTCAGTATTTGTAAGCCAAAACCAGGAGTGGGTGATAAATCCACAAGTGGTGACATGTTTCTATTATACTTTTCCTCTGATTGTTCCACTCTTGATTTTGTCTTACAAATACTGAGGTAAAATACTGAACGTAGTCTTATGGCACTTATTACAAGATGAATCAATACGTGCCCTGGCTTCATTGGGTCAGTTACTAGACACACGGGTCACTTGCCGGCCAGGTGGCACTGGCAACCCTCCTTGTATACCTCTGTATAACACCTGAACATTTACTGCGTCTTCTAACCTCATGATAGATGATTTAATTCCCATTAGAAAGGCTGAATAAGATGCCAGGAGATGCTAAGCATTCTCTGACTCAATATCCAAAATCAATGAAAATATAAATATTAACCATGCGGCCATAGAAGAGATGTCAGTCCAGCTCCTGGGGCCTTCGTCATTTTACTATTTTCCTTTCCTACTGGTTTCATAAGTAACGTACTGTAATTTACGACCGGTATATAAGATGTGTTGCCGGCAGACGGGTGAAGTATCTTTCTGGTAAATTAAATTGAAGTAAATTAGATGAATGTTTATTCCTAAGCCATGCTGACAGCTCTGAAAAAATACAACTTAACATGTGAAATGGGTTTTGCAGCTTCCAATGTGAACCTTCACACTGAGGGAAACACGTTCTGCTCCCATATTTCCTGCTAAATAGGAATTTCTGACAAAAATATGAAGAAGTCATAAAAAAAGCCCCTAAATCATCCGGCACCATGAATCAGTTCAGGAAGTTTTCCCCCGCTGCTAGTTACTAAGTTGGCTGAATTGACCAATAGTTGTCATTTTTAAGCTCCCTGAAGCAAAAGACAAAAAAAAAATTATTAACTGATGTGTATAGTTAAATGGGGTAATTTTTGTATATTCTTTTTATTATTATTATTTTTAATAAATTGCTAACTGGGTTGTTGGGGGCTACCATTTTTATTTGCTGGTAAGTGTCAGAGCACGACCCTTATGGCAGCCCCAGGCCATCGGAGACAGCAGTCAGTGACTGACCCCATCTCCTGTGGCCGCATCAGCTGTGAACAGTCCACCTCCAGGGCTGTCCAGTTCTCACCTGTTGGTTAAACACATCACCATTTCATTGTAGATCTGTTACATTTTTCTAATGCGTGTAACATATAGTCCCTTAAAAAATAAATTTTTAATGAAAGTTGGTTAAAAATAACTTCCCAGTGCAGACATAACAATAAATTTATTAAGGTATAGATGTTGTAAAAATAACCTGCCAATTCCCTACACTTGCCTGCTAACCCTTCCTAGCAGTGGAGGTTGGTACCCTATTAGGTCCGATTGTTTGGCGCCCCCACTCCGCGACGGCTGTCCTTGACTAGCCCTGGTAAATACTGTTATGCTATAGGTTGGAAAACAATAGGCTATAAAAAGAGATGAAGGGATAGTACTTATCAATTTACAAAGAACAGGTTATTTAAAGTGTTTTGCGCCCTCATATACAGTACAGACCAAAAGTTTGGACACACCTTCTCATTTAAAGATTTTTCTGTATTTTCATGACTATGAAAATTGTACATTCACATTGAAGGCATCAAAACTATGAATAAACACATGTGGAATTATATACTTAACAAAAAAGTGTGAAACAACTGAAATTATGTCTTATATTCTAGGTTCTTCAAAGTAGCCACCTTTTGCTTTGATGACTGCTTTGCACACTCTTGGCATTCTCTTGATGAGCTTCAAGAGGTAGTCACCGGGAATGGTTTTCACTTCACAGGTGTGCCCTGTCAGGTTTAATAAGTGGGATTTCTTGCCTTATAAATGGGGTTGGGACCATCAGTTGTGTTGTGCAGAAGTCTGGTGGATACACAGCTGATATTCCTACTGAATAGACTGCTAGAATTTGTATTATGGCAAGAAAAAAGCAGCTAAGAAAAACGAGTGGCCATCATTACTTTAAGAAATGAAGGTCAGTCAGTCCGAAAAATTGGGAACACTTTGAAAGTGTCCCCAAGTGCAGTGGCAAAAACCATCAAGCGCTACAAAGAAACTGGCTCACATGAGGTCCGCCCCAGGAAAGGAAGACCAAGAGTCACCTCTGCTTCTGAGGATAAGTTTATCCAAGTCACCAGCCTCAGAAATCGCAGGTTAACAGCAGCTCAGATTAGAGAACAGGTCAATGCCACACAGAGTTCTAGCAGCAGACACATCTCTACAACAACTGTTAAGAGGAGACTTTGTGCAGCCGTCCTTCATGGTAAAATAGCTGCTGGGAAACCACTGCTAAGGTCAGGCAACAAGCAGAAGAGACTTGTTTGGGCTAAAGAACGCAAGCAATGGACATTAGACCAGTGGAAATCTGTGCTTTGGTCTGATGAGTCCACATTTTAGATCTTTGGTTCCAACCACCGTGTCTTTGTGCGACACAGAAAAGGTGAACGGATGGACTCTACATGCCTGGTTCCCACCGTGAAGCATGGAGGAGGAGGTGTAATGGTGCGGGGGTGCTTGCTGGTGACACTGTTGGGGATTTATTCAAAATTGAAGGCATACTGAACCAGCATGCCTACCACAGCATCATGCTATTCCATCCGGTTTGTGTTTAGTTGGACCATCATTGATTTTTCAACAGGACAATGACCCCAAACACACCTCCAGGCTGTGTAAGGGCCATTTGACCAAGAAGGAGAGTGATGGGGTGCTATGCCAGATGACCTGGCCTCCACAGTCACCAGACCGGAACCCAATCGAGATGGTTTGGGGGGAGCTGTACCGCAGAATGAAGGCAAAAGGGCCAACAAGTGCTAAGCATCTCTGGGAACTCCTTCAAGATTGTTGAAAGACCATTTCCGGTGACTACCTCTTGAAGCTCATCAAGAGAATGCCAAGAGTGTGCAAAGCAGTCATCAAAGCCATCAAAGCAAAAGGTGGCTACTTTGAAGAACCTAGAATATCAGACATAATTTCAGTTGTTTCACACTTTTTTGTTAAGTATATAATTCCACATGTGTTAATTCATAGTTTTGATGCCTTCAGTGTGAATGTACAATTTTCATAGTCCTGAAAATACACAAAAATCTTTAAATGAGAAGGTGTGTCCAAACTTTTGGTCTGTACTGTAATAAAGACAAAAATAATAGTCTCCCTGCAATAGTCAGGTTTAGACTAACAGACATATCCTGTTGAGACCATATAAATTAGATGTATGTTTTTTTACATTTAAATAGGACTTCCACAAAAAAGTCAATATAATTGATTTGGACTAATGAATCCTATAGAAACTATGGCGATTGAATAAAGATAATGGTCCCTTCACAGTTTTAACAGGACTTGCAGGCAACATCAGAGAGGCCACACATCTGATTAGACAGCATGGTTCAGACAAAAACAATTCACCACAATAGTTCACATAGAAACACATGGATTCATAATTAGTGGTCATTGATAAACCGTTCAAAAAGCATAGCTGAGTATTATCCCGAAACTTAGCTTCCAGCCTCGGCTCATTTCCCCGTTCATGCAGTTCATCAGGAGGTGCAATATGAAACCAGCTACTCCATAGATGTGAGGTCCCACAATATATTTTATATCATTAAAAAATAATTATATATTTTTTGGTATTTAAACACTAATACTTTACCTTTTTTTTCCAATTCTCTTGGGCATTTTTATGATGGAAAACCAGTTAAAGGGCCTTTATCAGCTCAAAATGGCTGTTCAAACTAAGCACAGATGATGAGTACAACCTTGGCATGGCTGAGCAGTTCTTTGCAGCTTCCTATCCAGTTGGTTTTTCTTATATTTTTGCCCTCCTCTGACTACTGTAAAGACAGAGCTGTCAATCAAGGAAGAAGGCGTAAAAATTGGTGGAAAACAAGCAATTTGGAAGATGCAACTGTGCTTGGCTTGAACAATCATTTGGCGCTGACATACTTCCTTTACGCTTTCAGGAGTGATGTGTCTCACTATGGGTATATGGGCACTACCCCAATGTCTGAATGTAAAGGGAGCCTTTGGATAGGACTGTGTGGAAGGGCGTGAATTTGCTTTGGTACATATTTTTAGGTTCTTATCGCTGGAACTAATTGGATCACATTAACAATTTGCTTCTTGCTGTCAAAGCGCAAGGAATCGGTTTGTTTCTCTGTCTAAAAAAGTTCTTAGGCAATTTCCTATAATTTCTTTTTATATCTTAAACTCCTATTTTATCATTTTCGCCTGAACAGGCAGGAAAGCAGCTTGAGTAAAAAGAAAATATAATAATTTTTTATGTTTGTCTTGATTAAATCATCCCTACAATTTATGCAAAATGATTGTAGAAATAGCAGGAGCCGACCCCATGCCTTTATCTACCATGCTGGAGATCAAACAGTTCTGCGCTGAACCGTTCACATCAGCAAATGGAATTACTGTTACTGAGATGCAAAAATCTCTTATTGTCTGCAATATTACTCTAGTCTACGATCTAATGGGGATCCCTGCAATCTTTTTTTGGTAAACCTACGTATTTCGAGAAAGAGATAAATATCAGAATTTCTCAGTAGTGCAGGCTCAGTGTTGTGAATTAGACTTTTTTGGCTCCCTCTAGTGGTTACTAGTGATATGACTCTGGGATTTCCTTCCCTCTGTTTGCACCCAGCTGGGTCGTTACTTCAGGGGTGTTGCTATTTAAACCTCCTGGAACCTTAGTCCAGTGCCTGGCATCGGTGTTATCAGACACATTCTGTTTGCTCCTGTTTGCTGGTCCTGGTTCGTGCTAAATTAAGCTAAGTCTTGCTTCTTTGTTTTTTGGGTTATTTGTTTGCTATCATTTTTGTCCAGCTTGTACTAAAAGTGATTCCTGACCTTGCTGGAAGCTCTAGGGGGCTGGTGTTCTCCCCCCGGGCCGTTAGACGGTTCGGGGGTTCTTGAATTTCCAGTGTGGATATTTTTAATAGGATTTTTTGCTGACCATATAAGTTATCTTTCTATATTCTGCTATTAGCTAGTGGGCCTCTCTTTGCTAAATTCCTAGCTCATTCTTATGTTTGTCTTTTCCTCTTACCTCACCGTTATTATTTGTGGGGGGCTTCTATCCAACTTTTTGGGGTATTTCCTCTGGAGGCAAGAAAGGTCTTTCTTTTCCCTTCTAGGGGTAGTTAGCTCTCCGGCTGGCGCGAGACGTCTAGGATCAACGTAGGAACGTTCCCCGGCTGCTGGTATTTGTGGTGCTAGGATTAGTTATATGGTCAGCCCAGTTACCACTGCCCTATGAGCTGGTTTTCTGTATTTACTGACTTAGCATTATTCCTGAGACCCTCTGCCATTGGGGTCATAACAGTATGCCAGGCCAATATTGAATGTTTAAAGCATTGCAGAAGTGGGATAATAAGAAAGGAAATTCTGAGGTTTTTTTTTTTCTTTCCTCTCTTCCTCCCCTTTACCTTTGAGTGGCTTGTGCTTGCTGCAGACATGAATGTCCAGACCTTGATTACAAGTGTTGACCAGCTTGCTGCTCGTGTGCAGGGTATACAAGATTTTGTTACCAGTAGTCCTATGTCTGAACCTAAAATACCTATTCCGGAATTGTTTTCTGGAGATCGATTTAGGTTTAGGAATTTCAAGAATAATTGTAAATTGTTTCTTTCTCTGAGACCCCGTTCATCTGGAGATTCTGCTCAGCAAGTTAAAATTGTTATTTCTTTTTTGCGGGGCGACCCTCAGGATTGGGCTTTCTCGCTAGCGCCAGGAGATCCGGCATTGGCGAATATTGATGCGTTTTTTCTGGCGCTCGGATTGCTTTACGAGGAACCCAATCTTGAAATTCAGGCAGAAAAAGCCTTGCTGGCTATTTCTCAGGGTCAGGATGAAGCTGAAGTGTATTGCCAAAAATTTCGGAAATGGTCCGTGCTTACTCAGTGGAATGAGTGTGCTCTGGCCGCAAGTTTCAGAAATGGCCTTTCTGAAGCCATTAAGAATGTGATGGTGGGTTTCCCCATTCCTACAAGTCTGAATGATTCTATGGCGCTTGCTATTCAAATTGACCGGCGTTTGCGGGAGCGCAAAACCGCTAATCCTCTGGTGGTGTTGTCTGAACAAACACCTGATTTAATGCAATGTGATAGAATTCAGACTAGAAATGAACGGAAAAATCATAGACGTCAGAATGGGTTGTGTTTTTACTGTGGTGATTCTACACATGTTATATCAGCATGCTCTAAACGCCTAACAAGGGTTGTTAGTCCTGTCGCCATTGGTAATTTGCAACCTAAATTTATTTTGTCTGTGACTTTAATTTGCTCTTTGTCTTCTTACCCTGTTATGGCGTTTGTGGATTCAGGTGCCGCCCTGAGTCTTATGGATCTGTCATTTGCCAAGCGCTGTGGTTTTGTTCTTGAACCGTTAGTAAATCCTATTCCTCTTAGAGGTATTGATGCTACGCCATTGGCGGAAAATAAACCGCAGTTTTGGACGCAGGTGACCATGTGCATGACTCCTGAACATCGGGAGGTGATTCGTTTTCTTGTTCTGCATAAAATGCATGATTTGGTCGTTTTGGGTCTGCCATGGTTACAGACCCACAATCCAGTCCTGGATTGGAAGGCAATGTCTGTGTCAAGTTGGGGCTGTCAGGGAATTCATGCTGATTCCCCGCCGGTGTCTATTGCTTCCTCTACTCCTTCGGAAGTTCCTGAGTATTTGTCTGATTATCAGGATGTATTCAGTGAGTCCAGATCCAGTGCTCTTCCTCCTCATAGGGACTGTGACTGCGCCATAGATTTGATTCCAGGTAGTAAATTTCCTAAGGGAAGATTATTTAATCTGTCAGTACCTGAGCATGCCGCAATGCGTTCATATATCAAGGAGTCTCTGGAGAAGGGGCATATCCGTCCATCCTCTTCCCCTCTTGGTGCGTGATTCTTTTTTGTGGCTAAGAAGGACGGATCTTTGAGACCTTGTATTGACTATCGGCTACTGAATAAAATCACTGTAAAATTTCAGTATCCTTTGCCTCTCTTGTCGGACTTGTTTGCCCGGATTAAGGGTGCCAAGTGGTTCACCAAGATAGATCTTCGTGGTGCATACAACCTTGTGCGCATTAAGCAAGGTGATGAATGGAAGACTGCATTTAATACGCCCGAAGGTCATTTTGAGTACTTGGTGATGCCTTTTGGGCTTTCTAATGCTCCCTCAGTATTTCAGTCCTTTATGCATGATATTTTCCGGAAGTATCTGGATAAATTTATGATTGTTTATCTGGACGATATTCTGGTTTTCTCTGAAGATTGGGACTCACATGTGGAGCAGGTCAGGATGGTGTTTCAGGTTTTGCGTGAGAATGCCTTGTTTGTTAAAGGCTCAAAGTGTCTCTTTGGAGTACAGAAAGTTCCCTTTTTGGGGTTTATTTTTTCCCCTTCTGCTGTGGAGATGGACCCAGTCAAGGTCCGAGCTATTCATGAGTGGACTCAACCCACGTCAGTTAAGAGTCTTCAGAAGTTCTTGGGTTTTGCTAACTTCTACCGTCGTTTTATCGCTAATTTTTCTAGCGTTGTTAAACCTTTGACGGATATGACCAAGAAAGGTTCTGATGTTGCTAACTGGGCTCCTGCAGCCGTGGAGGCGTTCCAGGAGTTGAAGCGCCGGTTTACTTCGGCGCCTGTTTTGTGCCAGCCTGATGTCTCACTTCCCTTTCAGGTCGAGGTGGATGCTTCTGAGATTGGGGCAGGGGCCATTTTGTCACAGAGAGGCCCTGGTTGCTCGGTAATGAGACCATGTGCTTTCTTCTCTAGGAAGTTTTCGCCTGCTGAGCGGAATTATGATGTGGGCAATCGGGAATTACTGGCCATGAAGTGGGCATTTGAGGAGTGGTGTCAGTGGCTCGAGGGTGCTAAGCATCATGTGGTGGTCTTGACTGATCACAAAAATTTGATGTATCTCGAGTCTGCTAAACGCTTGAATCCTAGACAGGCCCGCTGGTCATTGTTTTTCTCCCGTTTTGACTTTGTGGTCTCGTATTTACCAGGTTCAAAGAATGTGAAAGCTGATGCTCTTTCAAGGAGCTTTGTGCCTGACTCTCCTGGAGTCACAGAACCTGTTGGTATTCTTAAAGAAGGAGTTATTTTGTCAGCCATTTCTCCTGATTTGCGACGTGTGTTGCAGAGATTTCAAGCTGGTAGACCTGACTCTTGTCCACCTGACAGACTGTTTGTTCCTGATAAGTGGACCAGCAGAGTCATTTCCGAGGTTCATTCCTCGGTGTTGGCAGGTCATCCGGGAATTTTTGGCACCAGAGATCTGGTGGCTAGGTCATTTTGGTGGCCTTCCTTGTCACGGGATGTACGGTCATTTGTGCAGTCCTGTGGGACTTGTGCTCGAGCTAAGCCTTGCTGTTCCCGTGCCAGCGGGTTGCTCTTGCCCTTGCCTGTCCCGAAGAGGCCTTGGACACATATTTCCATGGATTTCATTTCTGATCTCCCGGTGTCTCGGGGTATGTCTGTCATCTGGGTGGTATGTGATCGCTTTTCAAAAATGGTCCATTTGGTGCCTTTGCCTAAGCTGCCTTCCTCTTCCGATCTGGTTCCTGTGTTCCTTCAAAATGTGGTTCGTTTACACGGCATTCCTGAGAATATTGTGTCTGACAGAGGATCCCAGTTTGTTTCCAGGTTCTGGCGATCCTTTTGTGCTAGGATGGGCATTGATTTATCGTTCTCGTCTGCCTTTCATCCTCAGACTAATGGACAAACTGAGCGAACTAATCAGACTCTGGAAGCTTACTTGAGGTGTTTTGTTTCGGCAGATCAGGATGATTGGGTGACCTTCTTGCCGTTGGCTGAGTTTGCCCTAAATAATCGGGCTAGTTCCGCTACTTTG
This sequence comes from Ranitomeya variabilis, assembly GCF_051348905.1. Taxonomy (NCBI): domain Eukaryota; kingdom Metazoa; phylum Chordata; class Amphibia; order Anura; family Dendrobatidae; genus Ranitomeya; species Ranitomeya variabilis. Next base: position 532,721,902 of record NC_135237.1, on the reverse strand, counting down.
GTTTCGCCATTTTTCTGCAACTCTGGTTTCCATCCTCGTTTTTCCTCGGGACATGTGGAGCCTTCTGACTGTCCTGGAGTGGATTCTGTGGTGGATAGGTTGCAGCAGTTCTGGAATCATGTGGTGGACAACTTGAAGTTGTCACAGGAGAAGGCTCAGCGTTTTGCCAACCGCCGCCGCGGTGTGGGTCCCCGACTTCGTGTTGGGGATTTGGTGTGGCTGTCTTCTCGATTTGTTCCTATGAAGGTCTCCTCTCCTAAATTTAAGCCTCGCTTCATCGGTCCTTACAAGATATTGGAAATCCTTAATCATGTGTCCTTTCGCTTGGATCTTCCGGTTTCGTTTGCCATTCACAACGTGTTCCATAGGTCTTTGTTACGACGCTACGTTGTGCCTGTGGTTCCTTCTGCTGAGCCTCCTGCTCCGGTGTTGGTTGAGGGCGAGTTGGAGTACGTGGTGGAGAAGATCTTGGATTCTCGTCTCTCCAGGCGGAGGCTTCAGTATTTGGTCAAGTGGAAGGGTTATGGTCAGGAGGATAATTCCTGGGTGGTTGCCTCTGATGTGCATGCATCCGATTTGGTTCGTGCCTTTCACGCTTCTCATCCTGATCGCCCTGGTGGTCTTGGTGAGGGTTCGGTGACCCCTCCTTAAGGGGGGGGTACTGTTGTGAATTAGACTTTTTTGGCTCCCTCTAGTGGTTACTAGTGATGACTCTGGGATTTCCTTCCCTCTGTTTGAAACCCAGCTGGGTCGTTACTTCAGGGGTGTTGCTGTTTAAACCTCCTGGAACCTTAGTCCAGTGCCTGGCATCGGTGTTATCAGACACATTCTGTTTGCTCCTGTTTGCTGGTCCTGGTTCGTGCTAAATTAAGCTAAGTCTTGCTTCTTTGTTTTTTGGGTTATTTGTTTGCTATCATTTTTGTCCAGCTTGTACTAAAAGTGATTCCTGACCTTGCTGGAAGCTCTAGGGGGCTGGTGTTCTCCCCCCGGGCCGTTAGACGGTTCGGGGGTTCTTGAATTTCCAGTGTGGATATTTTTGATAGGTTTTTTTGCTGACCATATAAGTTATCTTTCTATATTCTGCTATTAGCTAGTGGGCCTCTCTTTGCTAAATTCCTAGCTCATTCTTATGTTTGTCTTTTCCTCTTACCTCACCGTTATTATTTGTGGGGGGCTTCTATCCAACTTTTTGGGGTATTTCCTCTGGAGGCAAGAAAGGTCTTTCTTTTCCCTTCTAGGGGTAGTTAGCTCTCCGGCTGGCGCGAGACGTCTAGGATCAACGTAGGAACGTTCCCCGGCTGCTGGTATTTGTGGTGCTAGGATTAGTTATATGGTCAGCCCAGTTACCACTGCCCTATGAGCTGGTTTTCTGTATTTACTGACTTAGCATTATTCCTGAGACCCTCTGCCATTGGGGTCATAACAGCTCAGGTCTTGGGCCTGTGTAGTGATCATATTTCAGTGTATAAGTAGTAAGAGGCACATATAAGTGTGTATTTTTCATTTTTTTATCGCGGGCAGATCTCCTCTCCTCGGCTTCTCCTCCATACTTGATCATGGAAAGTAATGGTGTCCACTGTTGCTGCCATTTTTACTGGACTATGACTACAATATGTAAAATCAGCCAAAGATTGGGTAGAAAATACAAGGAGAAAAACTAGTTTCATCTCACCCTCCCATGACATAAATCAAGCTGTCTGCATTCAACTTAACAGTTCAAAGAATAAGATTACGTGTCGGCTGCTGTTTGTAGATCGGTTTATCCAGAACTCGTCCCAAAAACTTAAAAGCGTCCAATTTTATTCAATCATGTCAAAATATGACTACGACAGTAGAAAATTTCCTGAGATACTTTATACTATTGGATTTTAATATGATTGATTAAAATTGCTAGTTTTTACTTTTTTTGGTATTTTAAACTTCTGAGCTGATATATTTAAAGAGGATGTCCACTACTTTAGCGTCGATGACCTACCTTCAGGATAGGTCTTCAATGTCTGACTGGTGGGGGTGCGACACCTGGTGCCCCGGTCGATCAGCAGTTATGGAGCGGCACGGTGCAGCTCCTTCAACGGAAAAGTGGCCGCGGACGGGTACTGCACATCGGACCACTATTGGTTTGAATAGGGGATGGATGTGCAGTACCCAATATAGAGTTGATGGAGCTGTGCTTTGCAGCTCCATAGTTGAGCAGTTCAGGCTTTCGCCGACCCCAGGAACAACTGATCAGCCGGGGTGTCGGGTGTTGCATCCTTACAGATCAGACACTAATGACCCATCCAAACGGTAGGTCATCAATGTTAAAGTAGTAGGCGACCTCTTTAATTACGTGAAGATAGGATACGTGGGAGGGTAGTATACAGAAGTGACAGGGAAGTATCATGAACAGGCAGAGTTGATATAAATAAGATGTAGCTTATAAAAGTATTTTAAAAATAACTACCGCCTCGGAGTAATGTGTTGATTTCTTTGCTAGATATTGACCTGTCCACTCAAATGATGTGTTAGAACAAGCATACATGTTAGTGTATTGTGATGAAATTAGCAGAGTTGAAATAACTTGTAGTCTTTAAGGTCTCAGAAGTTAGGATGGCAGTAGAAGAGTGTGTTGATCTTGTGGGGGACAGTGACCAGTCCACTTGTGATTACGAAGGTGAGATAAGGCACGTATGTGACATGGGTTGAATTACACACAATGTGAGAATAGGTTAAACAGTAGAAGAATGTGTTGATCTTGCGGTGTGTCAGTATCTGGTGTAAGATGACCGCCGGACAGGTCCTTGAGGGGAGATATGTATCATCAAGGTTGGTAGCTTTGTTGATGTAAGCCCAGGAATGCATTTCTCACTGCATAGTTTGGGCCATAGGCCCCGGACATTACAGGAATGTCCTCAGGAAATTTGGTACAAACTCATACTGCCAGAACTACCGAATGGAGTCATTTTGACTCCTGGCTTGTTTTTGTTTATTTTTAGAGTTTCTTGCTCCTGGTATTGTGGTAACTTTAATATATAGAATGTATAGAATGTATATAGAATGTATAGAATGCAAAATAGCAAGAATATCGTCAGGCTTTAGCGCAGTTCTTCTAGCCATATTAGCAATTAGCAAAACTGCAGGCCGTATTCTACAGAAATTATGTAGTCCACTCGAGAGTTCACTGACGGACGTCCTGTATATGTCCTGTGTATGTCAAGTATATTTGCAAAAATGCTAATTATTCTAAGTCTAAGCCAACATTTATTCTGAACATACAAGTAAATGAAAACTAAAAGAAATAATAACATTCAGTGACAAAGACTAGCTAAATATAGTAGGGTGTCAAAATGACTCCCTTTGGTAATTAAAGGTAAATTTTGAAAAAAAGGTACTCTTTTTTTGGTCAAAAATTATTTATTGTCACAAAATCTTTTTCACATCCTAAATGAGTAAAAGTCACCGAGTCTCAAGATGGAATTCGGAAAAATGTAGTCACCGGTAGCTCTATTCGCAACAGGAATACACACATACTCTAGTCTATACTATACTCAATACTGTATATACCTAATTTTGATATTTTATGCTATTTTATTATTCTATGTCTCAGTATGGTTGATGTTTATTGAAATCGTTTTGTTTTTTGATTAACACATTTTTTGTGTGCATTTAAACAAACTATCGAGACAAAGATTATGAAGCACAAAGGTCTTGTCAGTCATGGCAACCTTACTGCACTGCCTGGAATTTATTGTACATTTATATATTATTACCATGATTGTGCATGCAAAACACATGATCAACACCATTGAAAGTAGAAATACGATTAAGAGGAAAATTAAGGCTGATGGCTTCTTACAATGATTGTGTATAAGTCATTAGCGTAATTATGGAAAAAATATTCATTGAGGTTCTTTTCTTAACATTTTCATATAATACCTTTAAGAGCTCCCAGGATCCTTTTCTCAGAGTTCTTTTGTAAGAATGAACTAAAAATAATTACTGCTCTATCGGAACAAAGGAGATGGTCATGGTTCACAAAATACATCTTGTTGTTTCAGAGAGTTTCTTGCTAACCATAATAAAGACAGCACTGGTTGTAATAGAATAAAGGTCACCTTTTACATCAGACGTTATTATGTACTTAGCCCAGTACACTCTAAATGTGAATTCAGATCAGACACATGGACAAGATCACAGAAACGAGTGGTAAGCAGAGGGCGATATAGACCCTAATGTTCCCCACCCCTGGCGATGCGCATTAACTATGACAATGTGTAAACGCTTTCATTTTAGTTCTGTTAGCTGTCACTGTGTGAGGGATTCTCCTATAAATGGCTGTATAATCTCTTATAAATGTTTATAATAATCTCCGGCCACCTAGCCTAATGGACAGCCCCTCAGTGTCCCTCCTCCCTGCGGCTGGAGAGATCTCACACTGATCAGTATAAGCTGCAGCTGTCAATCAGCCTGGACGGACTGAGACTGAACATAGTTGGACTCATGTGCTCGCTCACTCTTTAGCTAGACATGGATTTTTACAGTAAGTACACTAGCTTCATCAGGTCTAGGTGATCTATATAAAAAGGTATACAGATTGTGTAATCTGGTGACAGATATGCTTCAAATTAGTAGGCTATGCAATAAATACACAGTTCCCATCTGAATGTTTCCGAGATCTTCTGCCTTGTGTCCGATACAGGACACAATAGTTTGTGTCAGCACGTGACCAGAGAGGTGTGTAAAGGGGGCTGGCTGACAACTTATTTCCATATTTAAAGGAAATCTATCACCCCCTGGATGTTTATAACCTATTAATATGGGTATACAGGTAATAGAAGTGTTTCACCAGTCCTACCTGTATGCCTCATATTAGTGATCTTATTTTCTGTATGCTAATTATTTCTCCCAGGCTCTGGGGTGTGCGGTCCCTGGAAGAATTCCCTGCCTCCTGTTTTCATTACAATACTACCCCCTCCCATGCAGGTCAGCTATGGCACCGGAATTCCGCGCCTGCGCCCTTCACCTCATCAAAAATCCATACCTCTTCTTCCCTTCTATGGGCACTGCCTTCAGGGATCTCCTTTGCAGGCGCCGACGACTTCCACTCCAGTGACCTCCGGTGTGCGCACCGTTAATGTGCACTCCCCACTTCCTCCTTGCACAGTCATCGCCATGCACACATGGTTCCTAGCGATGACTGTGCAGGGAGGAAGTGGGGAGAGAACCTTATCGTCATGGATGCTTGAGGTCACAGTGACTCACTGGCGCCTGCGCAGAAGATCTCTGAATGCAGTGCCCATAGAAGGGAGGAAGAGGTATGGAATTTTGAGGGAGTGCAGGGCGCAGGATTCTGGGGACATATCTGACATGCATGGGAGGGGGTAGTACTGTTATGAGGAGAGGAGGCAGAGATGTCTTCAAGGCACCGCACGCCCCAGAGCCTGGAAGAAATAATTAGCATACAGAAAGAATATAAAATTTCTCAGCAACAAAATCATTAATATGAGGCATATAGGTAGGACTAGTGCAGCGCCCCAGAGTCCTGGTCGTTGCAGTACTGTTGCTCCGCCACTAAGGGGGGCTATGGTACGTCTGGTGGCACAAAAGGAGTTCATCTGAGCAAGTATCACAGACACACAGTACACTTCACACTCCGGCCACCAGGAGGAGTGGTTCTATCTAGTAGGCCACCCCTCACGCTTTGGTAAAACTGGGGGTTGGACAGAAAGTTAGGCAGAAAGAGCCCGGGAGAGTGAGAGGGAGGACCTGTGGAGAGAGGAAATCCTGATAGCGGGCCTGAAAAGAGAGATTGTTACGGAGTCGCGCGGGCACTATTTGCCGGCGGCATTCTAAGAAAGGACACGAGGCGAAGGATACTATGGAAAAGTGAGAAACGAGATCAATGCAACAAGGAGATAAAGCCAGAAGGAGTCGTGCCGTGGGGCAGAGGCAACATCCTTCTGAGGCGCATAGCCGGTGGCCGGGGCACCGAGAAAGTAAGAGACTTTATGTACAACTTTAAACACGGCAGGACAGTTAATCAAAGGTTGACTGTCTCCCCTAAATCACCTAAGCAGACCAAGGAGGCAATCGTGGGAGAGGGGCGACTCTAGGGTCCCAGAATAGCTCCAGGCCTCCCCGTCATACGGGTGCGTCCCAGCCAGATCACCTGGGGGGGGACAGAGAGAAAGAACAACGAACACAGACACAGCGGTTGTGAGGACTATCCCGTGGTGCTAAGCAGGGAAGTACTGCAACATATAGGCGCTAGAAGGTAGGCACTGACTTCCACCTGCAAGGAGAACCCTGGATGTGCCATCAGACCGGCCGGTCTCAGCCAGCTCGGTTAGCAGTGCTCTGGACTGGGAGTCCTGAAACCTTCAGTAAAAAGGTAAAGAGACTGCAACCTGGTGTCCTCGTTATTTACTGTGACCTACGCTGCACCACGACATCATCACCATCTACACCTTTCATTGGACGCCCCACAGCAGGGTCACGGACCGGGTCTAGCCACCGTGACAACCCCAGAGCAGAGACTCAGAGGCCCGGTACCGGGTACCCCTCGGCCCTGCGGTAGTGAGGGCGCTACACTAGTGTAACATTTCTATTACCTGTATGCCCATATTAATAGGTCATGTACGTCCCGGAGGGTGACAGATTCCATTTAAGCGTAGGCATAAATGCCATGGCTTTGACCAAAGGGGAAGAATGCTAGCTCCTTGGGATCAAATGCAATGTCAGGCAGTTGTTCCTACCTCGATGACCACTGGGTCTAATTGGTGGTCCCAGAATACCAGGATTCTCCAGTGCACCCTAATTCTGTACACTGATGTTCCCCAAAGGTCCAGCAGTAGAGATCCGCAGAAGAAGGACTAATACATGTCACCACTGTCTATTGCTAAACAATTGATTCATAAACGTCCTGTTAGATGTTACAGATGATATGTCCTCTATGTACAGTGATAACCGAAAAGAGTGCAATGCAATTAACAATGGACGTGCACAAATTCTACATGGATGAAGCCCTAGGTATCACTTTGTCTGGTAGCCCAAAGGACCTCAGCTCAAGACTGTGTACAAAAGTGCTACTGCCTACTGTTTGTGTCCAAGCCAAGATATCCAAGACACAAGTGTATTACTATGAAGATGACGCTTTAAGAGAGCAGAAGATCAATAAAGATAGCTGCATGTGCAACAACGTGTAGGGCCTGCTGCTCTGGGCTCAGAGCATTATATAGTCAACATGGCTCAGCGATGTATAAATGTAGCGCCCACCAGGGCCGTGGGGATACTTGGTACCGGGCCGGTTCTTAAAGGGGACGTGTCACAGCAGCAGTGACCCGGTCCATGGCTCTGGGTGTCCAATAAAAGGGGAATAAAAGAGGAAATAAAGTTTATGGGATAAATGTTCGTCACGCCACCTGTGGTACTCGGCAAATAGGAGATGTTAGCCGACGCTGCTTGAAGGGACTGCTGGGGCTGATGGTGATGCAGCAGAGTTGGTACAGATGTAAAGGGGAGAAACTAACCAGGTTTGTGCAGCGCCCCAGAGTCCTGGTCGTTGCAGTACTGATGCTCCGCCGCTAAGGGGAGTGATGGTACGTCTGATGGCACTTAAGGAGTTCACCTGAACAGGTATCACAGACACCAGTACACTTCATAGTCTGGCCTCCAGGGGGAGCTATGGGTGCTATGTATTAGGCCACTCCTCACAATCTGGTAAAACTGGGGGTTGGATAGAAAGTTAGACAGAAGCTGACTGGGTTGGAACCAGGAAACATCCTGTGGCAGAGGGTGTTGCAGTGGAAGATTCAGGGGGGTCCCTGTCAGGGGTGGGATCCTGACAGAGGCCTAGCGAACAGGAAAGAATGTTAAGGAACCGCGCCTGCACTACATAGCGGCGGTATCTCAAGAAAGGACAAGAAGCGAGGTTTATTGTGGAGAGTGAGAAACGAGATCGAAGCAAAAAGGAGATATCACCAGTAGGAGTCGTGCTGTAAGATCGAGGCAACATCCTACTGAGGCGCGTAGCCGGTGGCCGGAACGCTGAGGAAGTATTGGGCTCCAAGCATTACTTCAAACCAACGGCAGGACAGTTAATTATAGGTTGGCTGTCTCACCTAAATCACCTAAGCAGACATAGGGGGCAACTGTGGGAGAGGGGTGTCACTAGGGTCCCAGAAGAACTCCAGGCCTACCCATCATATGGGTGCGTCCTAGCCATATCATCTGGGGGACGGAGAAGAACATCAGAACAGAGATAAGTTGTGGGAAAGAATATCAGAAACAGACACAACAGTTGTGAGGACTATCCCGTGGTGCTCAGCAGGGAAGTACTACAACACACAGGCGCTAGAAGGTAGGCACAGATTTCCACCTGCAAAGGGAACTCTAGAGGTGCCATCGGACCGGCCGGTCTCAGACAGCCCTGTTAACTGTACTCTGGATTGAGGATCTTGAAGCCTTCAGTAAAGAGGTAAAGAGACTGCAACCCTGTGTCCTCGTTATTCACCGCGAACTGCACCACGCACCACCACCTACACCTTTCATTGGACTCCCCTTAGCAGGGTCATGGACCGGGTCTAGCCACAGTGACAACCCCAGAACTGAGACAGAGAGGCCCGGTACAGAGTACCCCACGGCCCTGCGTTTGGGGGTGCTCCATTTGCTTCATCCATAACGTGTCCAGAACTGTCGGGTCTGTCACCTAGGATACAGGGGGGAGAGCTTGGGGTGTCCCTGTGCTCGAGAGAAGGGAGCGTGGCTAAGCAGACAGTTAATGCACATGCAGAAATTCATACAGTTCAGGCGGGAACGGCGCATGCAGGAGAGTTCCGTCAGAGAAGATCAGCTGTGAGGTGACAGGGCAGCACTGACAAGAGCCGGGGACAAGAGCAAGCGCTGACAGGAACCGACCAACGGGGTCCCGCTGAGATGCCACAGATAACGCTGTCCTCGCTAACACCGCTGTCCGCACTTACATCGCGGACCGTTAAGAGCCTGCTGACTCTGACAACGATGAGAAGACCACCCCGGCTGGGAGTACTGACCGTGAGAGGCAAGGTCTGTGTGCGGGATACAGGCACTCATCGGTACGGCACAGCGGGAAGAGACTATTCCTCCTTCCTCCCTTCATCCGTTGGGGCCAGTGCCCGTGATAATACCACAGACTATCACCGCCATCACCGGGTTCACCAGAGGACATCGCCAGGAACACAGGAGGACACCGTTAACGCCAGGGAAGTTCCCCCATTGTTTTCACAGAACTGTGACAAATCCCTTTTTGTCATGTAATCTAAACTTTCTCAGTCACGGGCAGGAGCACACCCATGGCTGAGGCCCAAAGTGTTAAGAGTATTATTTGTATTATTCTCCCCTGTTCATAAAAAAAACCTTCCCTCCATTAGTTCTCTCTGAATTAGGTATAACCTTGCTCCTTGTGTACATATCTCCCTGCGAGGATTAACTACTGTTTATTAAATCCCTTTTTAACCCTTGCTCTGCTTCCTGTCCGTCACTGCATCCCGCAACATGCTTACATAGCTCTCCACAGGTAGAGCTTTAGGGTAGCGTCTCACAGTAGCACTTTTGTCGCTACGACGGCACGATCCGTGACGTTCCAGTGATATCCATACGATATCGCTGTGTCTGACACGCAGCAGCGATCAGGGACCCTGCTGAGAATCGTACGTCGTAGCAGATCGTTTGGAACTTTATTTTGTCGCTGGATCTCCCGCTGTCATCGCTGGATCAGTGTGTGTGACACCGATCCAGCGATGCGTTCGCTTGTAACCAGGGTAAACATCGGGTTACTAAGCGCAGGGCCGCGCTTAGTAACCCGATGTTTACCCTGGTTACCATCGTAAATGTAAAAAAACCCAAACCGTACATAGCCGGAAAGTAAAAGCAGAGCATAGCGGTGACGTCACCGCTGTGCTCTGCTTTCACTTTACGGCCGGCACTCAGTCAGTGCGGGAAGCAGACGGCTAGGGACCTGACGGACACCGGAATGTGAGTATGTACGGTTTGGGTTTTTTTACATTTACGATGGTAACCAGGGTAAACATCGGGTTACTAAGCGCGGCCCTGCGCTTAGTAACCCGATGTTTACCCTGGTTACCCGGGGACTTCGGCATCGTTGGTCGCTGGAGAGCTGTCTGTGTGACAGCTCCCCAGCGACCACACAACGACTTACCAACGATAACGGCCAGGTCGTATCGCTGGTCGTGATCGTTGGTAAATCGTTTTGTGTAACGGTACCCTTAGTCCCAGGGCACTTAGGTGAAATTGTGAGATGATGGATGTTGTAGTAGCTGTGGTGCAGGGTGGATGGAGCAGTAAATAAGTGTGAGGACACAGCAGGGTGCAGTTTCCAAAGCTTTACTCACAGTTCTCAGTTGCCCCAGCTGGGGTGCTGTGTCCTCCGAGTAAGTTGTGCAGCCAGCTCTCAAGCAATTTGGGTACACTTTCCAGAACCCTCTTTCATATGTCCTTTGCCGGCCATCTCTCTGCGCTGGCTTTGCCTCTCCTACCCTACGCCTGCCACACAGTGTCCCAAGCCAGCAACCGTGGATCTTGTTGGGCGGCTTTTCAGCGAATGTGTGCAGATGTGGCTGTAGCACATACAGTAACACACAGCCTCCGGTTAGCTAGCTGAGTTCTTAGTTTCTCAAATAGAATGGGGCCGGTCCCCTGACTGCGACCTGGTGCCTCCCCCGACCACACCAGTAGATACAGGCCCCACGGATGGATCTCTCACTATCTGTGCCCCTAGGACCCCCTTCTGTCCTTCTGGGAGCTTCCTTCTTCTTCTCCCTCTCACTTCTCTCTTCTTTCTGTCAGTAGCTGCAGACCCTCATGTCTGCTCTGCTCCCCTGCTTGCTCAATCTCTCTCTAGCCCCCTCTGACAGGAAGCTTCTGGAGCGCCCCCACAGGTATTGCAATGGGGTACTCGGCACCGGGTCTATCTTTCTCTCGGTTCTGGGGATGTCACAGTGGCCCGACCTGGTCCGTGGCCCTTCTGAGGGGCGTCCAATTAAAGGTGTAGTTTGTCTGGTGTTCGTGACGCCACCTGTGGTGTTCGGTCAGGGTGACCGACGCTGCTTAGGGGTCCGCTGGGGGTGATGGAATGGCAGCTAGATGGTATACGTTCCCACAGGTGAAGTATGTCCCCAGGGCTTCCCAGTTGTGTAGATGGTGATGGTGGACGATGTAAGGCGCAATGAATAACGAAGACACAAAGGTTGCAGTCTCTTTACCTTTTACTGAAGACTAGTGTTGAGCGATACCGTCCGATACTTGAAAGTATCGGTATCGGAAAGTATCGGCCGATACCGTCACAGTATCGGAATCCAATCCGATACCGATACCCGATACCAATACAAGTCAATGGGACTCATGTATCGGACGGTATTCCTGATGGTTCCCAGGGTCTGAAGGAGAGGAAACTCTCCTTCAGGCCCTGGGAACCATATAAATGTGTAAAAGAAAGAATTAAAATAAAAAATATCGCTATACTCACCTGTCCGACGCAGCCGGGACTTCAGCGAGGGAACCGGCAGCGTTGTTTGTTTAAAAATCGCGCTATTACTTGGTTACGTGAATTCCCGGCTTGTGATTGGTCAGGTCGGCCATGTTGCCGGGACGCGGACCAATCACAGCAAGCCGTGACGAAATTACGTCACGGCTTGCTGTGATTGGTCCGCGTCCCGGCAATATGGCCGCCCTGACCAATCACAAGCCGGGACGTCACGGGAGGCTGGACACGCGCTCATTTTAAAATGGGCGCGTGTCCAGCCTCCCGTGACGTCACGGCTTGTGATTGGTTGCGCCGCGATCAACCAATCACAAGCCGGGAGGCTGGACGCGCTCATTTTGAAATGGGCGCGTGTCCAGCCTCCCGTGACGTCACGGCTTGTGATTGGTTGCGCCGCGATCAACCAATCACAAGCCGGGAGGCTGGACGCGCTCATTTTGAAATGGGCGCGTGTCCAGCCTCCCGTGACGTCACGGCTTGTGATTGGTTGCGCCGCGATCAACCAATCACAAGCCGGGAGGCTGGACGCGCTCATTTTGAAATGGGCGCGTGTCCAGCCTCCCGTGACGTCACGGCTTGTGATTGGTTGCGCCGCGATCAACCAATCACAAGCCGGGAGGCTGGACGCGCTCATTTTGAAATGGGCGCGTGTCCAGCCTCCCGGCTTGTGATTGGTTGACCGCGACGCAACCAATCACAAGCCGTGACGTCACGGGAGGCTGGACACGCGCCCTTTTTAAAATGAGCGCGTTTCCAGCCTCCCGTGACGTCACGGCTTGTGATTGGTTAATGGCGGCCATGTTGCCGGGACGCGGACCAATCACAGCAAGCCGTGACGTATTTTCGTCACGGCTTGCTGTGATTGGTCCGCGGCCCGGCAACATGGCCGCCCTGACCAATCACAAGCCGGGACTTCGCGTAACCATGTAAAAGCGGGAATTTTAAACAAACAACGCTGCCGGTTCCTGCGCTGAGGTCCCGGCTGCGTCGGACAGGTGAGTATAGCGATATTTTTTATTTTAATTCTCTATTTTACACATTTTAACATTAATGTTGTTCCGATACCCGATACCCGATACCACAAGAGTATCGGAATCCCGGTATCGGAATTCCGATACAGCAAGTATCGGCCGATACCCGATACTTGCAGCATCGGAATGCTCAACACTACTGAAGACTTCAGCGTCCACAGTCCAGAGTACTGTTCCCAGGGCAGGCAGAGTCTGGCCAGTTCGAAGGCAAATCCAGAGTTCCCTTATCCAGGTGGAAATCAGTAGCCTTCCTACTAGCACCTGTGTGTTGTAGTACTTCCCTGCTGAGCACCACGGGATAGTCCTCACAACTTTCGTAGATGTTTCTGATGTTCTCTCTCTCTCTCTGTCCCCCAGATGGTATGGATAGGACGACCCGTATGACTGGGATAGCCTGGGGCTTGTTTGTAGGGACCCTAGAGACGCCCCAACCCCCAGAATTTGCCACCGTGTCTTCTTAGGTATTAAGGTCGGGCAGCCAACTTGGAATTGACTGTCCTGCCGGTCTCTGAAGTAATGCGTAGATTCAATTACTCCCTCGGTGTTCCGGCCACCGGCTACGCGCCTCAGAAGGAGGCTGCCGATCTTGGGGCAGAACTCCTCCCGGTATTATCTCCTTGTGCTGTGACTTCGTTTCTCACTCTCCACAATACACTTCGCTTCATGTCCTTTCTTAGGATGCTGCCGCACGTGGGGCAGGCACAGCTCCATAGCTCTCTATCTCGTGCTAGGCCTCTGTCAGGATCCCACCCCTGACAGGGACCCTCTGTCTGCAGCTCAGATGTTCCTCCTTCTCCCCCTGTCTGCCTGACAGGTCCTCTCTGGGTCAAACCCAGGCAGCTTCTCGCTAACTTCCTATCCAACCCACCAGTTTTACCCGTGCGTGAGGAGTGCCCTATTAGATAGAAGCAAGACTCCCCCTGGTGGACTGGAGTGTGAAATGTAGTGTGTGACTTGTGATACCTGGCAAGGTGAACTCCTATAGTACCATCAGACGTAATATCACTCCCCCTGGTGGAAGAGCGACATTACTGCAGCAGCCAGGACTCTGGGGCGCTGCACTTCTTCTTAGCACATCTTACTGCTTCTTTCTCTCTATCTGACTAACTTTCCCTCCTAATTAGCTCCTCCCTTACTCTACCTACCCCACCCACTCCTCCAATACCCTTTTCTATCCAGCCTGGGATGAGACCTTCCTCCTTTACTGTACGTCCAGGTGCCCTGACTGCATTGTCTAGTGTTGGATGCAGGTGCTGGGTTCTGTGCCGTGCTCCCTCCTTACCTGAGAGCGAAATATGACAACTCTGGATGAGGTGGAGTACTCTGTGATGACTAGACCCCAGGGGCGCCACATGTATGCCACTATACACCACTTCCTGCAAAAGAAAATTAGAGTAAGAATGGTTCAGAAAAGATAAAATGCTTCTTATTTAGTTTTTTTCCGACTTATGCATAACCCTTAGAAATGTTGGCACATTAGTCTTCAACTACACCAAAATAACAATCTGACATAAACTTTTCTCCAGACAGGGACTGGACCGAGATGAACCAACAAAATGATAAATTTTAAAAGGTTTCATTTTATAAATCTGTCTAACACCTGGAGAAGAAAATTTTGGAGGAAAAATTAAAAAAAGAGACTGATAACTTAACAAATGGAGTACAACTTATAGAAAATAAAGCACCTAAAGCCACTGAAAAGGAGCAAATTACTCCAGAAAAGTGGCAATGATGTATCGGGGCATCAGTGTGACATGATTTACAGCAGGACCTGTTTCTCCTCCGGACATGTAGATTGCAATCACAGAGCAAGAGAGCGTGTGTATATACCTCAAGCAGGTCGATGGTGGTGACCAATTAGGAAATTAGGAAATAAAATAAGCAAATATTTGAGAGTTTATAGTTAAATTATTCCCTCAGTTTTGCTTACAAGAAACCTTGTGAGAAAGTAAAATTAAAACCAATACAAAGAGAATAAAAAAATAGAGTAAGAAAATGTAATAAATTATATAAGGTCTAGAGAGTCAGGTGAAGGTGCCATCATACACGGCTGCTGCTCCACCTACGTGATCCCAGTTAAAGAGACGATTTTTTTGCTTTGTGGCCAATAAGTAAGGCTCCTGAATTTAGCCTGCTGACTGAGCCTTGACCTTCATAGTCGAAGACGATTCATGCATTCTCGTTTCCTGTTTCAATCTGGACCTTCAATTACACAATGCATTTCATTTTGGACAATAAAATGTTAAGAACTTTTTGATTCTGTGTTATTCAATTTAAGATTTGGCGATTTTTATTTATTTTTCATGTTTGAGGATACAAGAGAACATCCTCATTTACTTGAGCCTTTTAGGTGAAATGTCACTTTGTCATAAGTCATTATCCATCCAGAGATGAACACAGAATGTTCTAGAATCCAGTGATGAGCTCAGGATATTACACTCCAGTCTGTAGTAACCCAGAGCTGAAGAACACAAGAAGTAAGATATGTGTAAGGAGTGTGGACTGAACTGTCGTGCCGTACCCCTGAAGACACCAATCGCATCATATGTATCATGTCATGTGTCTTTGTATATATTGTGTCATGTGAATTGTATTGTTTGTCTGTGTAATGTATAGAGTGAGATAAAAATTGTTAGTATAATAATATGCAAAGTGTGTATCAATGTTATAGAGACTGTATAGTGTAAGCTAAGTAATGTAGTGCATAGTGTGTATTGTAAGGAAGTTCTGCCCAGCAACAGACAGCAGGGTCAGGAGTAGTTAAGCGTTTTGACAAGCCACAGGGGGAGCGTTTAGTGATAGGGACAGGACTGTGGTTCCTGGATAGAGTTAGATAGAGTTTGCAAAGTAACAAGTGTGCAGCACTGCTAAGGGGTGATCCATAGTTACAAGTGACAGTGATAGGATGTGGCACCACTGAACGAGTAGAAAGAATCTCAGTCATCAGGACTGTGGCCTAGAAGCTGGATTGTGGAAATGTATAGGCAAAACAGATAAGCGGCAGCACCCTGGAGTAGCCTACAGAAGAAGGATACAGTGGGAATGAAAAGGCTTCTTACTGTGAAAGAAATGAGTAACGTGCTTAAGACTGTATGCCTGTTATCCATTGTACATAACCATTATCAAGTTCAGAAAAGTCCCCATGTTTGAACAGAAGCCTCCTTCATTAACATGTTAAATTTGTGGTCCTGGCCAGCCAATGCCATCGGCTAAAGGCTGCCTGCATGGGCTGCCTGCCTTGACCTCAGTTGCCGCTCTGTGCCGCGTTACATATGTTCCTGCTAAGATGACAAAAGAGGTGAGACCTAGGATCAGAGCTTGAGTGTCAGACATATTGAGTGACTTACGTGTAGGGTGCACGCTCCAGCTTTACTGAAGAAGAATACATTACCCAATAGTGTCATATCATCAATAATGAAATGATTTAAAGAAATGAATCATTAACTCATAGTGGTCCATCCTGTCTACAGATGATACCTGTGTTGCTAGCGATTGAGCAGACACACATTGTTCCCCTAGCAATGGCCAAAATAGAGACAGACACATGAAACCAATTTTCAATACTGAGACAGTAGAAAGGACCAGCTGAGTTCTTGCAACATGAGCAATAGGTAGAGCTGGTGCAAATTAATACGCATGTTCCATTCCATCTTCCACGTGAGTGGCCTGGGGCTGCTAGATTGGAACGTGAGTACAGCCTCGTTCCTGACGGCATCCCTGGCTCTACTTTCTATTAACCGACCTGGTGTGAAGTTACATTTGCTTCACGTCACAATTATGTCATGCCGGGCTGTCTAATAAAAAGAAGAGCTACAGATGCTGTCATGTGAGAGGTGGTTCTCCTACCCCCATTCTGTGGCCACACGCCATTGTTATGGCCAATTGTATGGGACATATGAATAGATTTGTACCAACGCTAGTCGTAGGTAGACAAAGAATCATAGTCAGAAAGGTAGACAAGTTGTAACTAATAGAAAGAATCCTAACATGCATCTTTGCATGCAACAGGAACTTTTAAAACTTTAGTCAATGAATATAGAGTGATGGACTCCTTCATAATCTGTCTCTTCCATATATCTCCAAACTAATATCACAAAACCATCTCACAATTAATATCTCTGGTCCTCACAAGATCTGCTTCTCTCCTTTACCCATATATGGTCCTCACCAAACCATCTCAAGATAAGGTATTATCCGAGCTGCTGTCTAGTAAAGTTAAAGGGAATTTGTCACCCCAAAATTCGCCTATAAGCTAAAGCCACCGGCATCAGAAGCTTATCTACAACATTCTGTAATGCTGTAGATACGCCGCCAATGTAACCTGAAAGATAAGAAAAGCGAGTTAGATTATACTCACCCAGGGGCGGTCCCGGTGCGGTCCGGTCTGATGGGCGTCACGGTGCTGGTCCAGCATCTCCCATCTTCATACGATGACGTCCTCTTCATTGCTTCATGCCACGGCTCCTGCGCAGGTGTACTTTATCTGCCCTGTTGAGGGCAGAGCAAAGTACTGCAGTGCACAGGTGCCGGGCCTCTCTGACCTTTCCCTGTACCTGAACACTGCAGTACTTTGCGCTGCCCTCAACAGGGCAGATAAAGTACGCCTGCGCAGGAGCCACGGCATGAAGCAAAGAAGAGGACGTAATCGCATGAAAATGGGAGGCGCTGGACCCGGACCTGCGACGCCCATCGGACTGGATCGCACCGGGACCGCCCCTGGGTGAGTATAATCTAACTCGTTTTTCTTATATTTCAGGTTACATCGGGGGCTTATCTACAGCATTACAGATGCCGGTGGCCTTAGCTTATAGGCACATTTTGGGGTGACAGATTCCCTTTCAGCTGTTGGAAAAAGACCTAATTTCTGAAGTGATTTGCAGAGCTCATGAATGCGGAGCTGACATGGCAGCAGCTGAGGGGAATCTGACAGAGCCTGTGAGTGTGCTATGGTGCATGCTGCACATGCAGCACAAGGGACTTTATCTTTTCATGTACAAGGTGCCGGGGTGTTCACTGACTGTTGCATAGTGAACTTGCCCACGATTACCACCCTGTGCCACCTTGTTACACATATGTTTCGGCTGCCGAAAAGCCATGAGAAATGCAGCCGTGGTGACTTGAACACAGTATTCAAAGCATGCCGAAGATACTCTATTAATGCATGAGCATGATCGCTCATCACCACTCTATTGCCAGTGTGTGCAGTGATGCCATATCTGAAACTAGACAAGATATCAGAAAGCAGACAAGCATGAGTTCTCTATTGATGAAGTGTGAGGCCCTTGAAATTGTATCAAAAATGCAAAACTTTTGCAATTTTTGGAAAAACATAAAACAAAAGCATAAATAAATGGTCAAACAATTTATTGATGGACTTGGGCAAAGTTCTCCACCGAGTTAGTACATGGATGGGTCAGCACTCAGCAGAACTAATCTAGCACCCACGGGCACAGGTTAGCGGGAATGTACATTGTGCCTATATCACAGAACGCCATGTAAGGCTATGCCCGTCCTTAGTTTTATAAATATCCCCGCTCGGCAATAGATCAGGCTCAAGCTGTGCAGGTTTTATCCCTTTTAGAGGAAAGACTTTCGAACATCAGGTCACTCTGAATGACAGAGCGCTGGCAGGTTCAATAAATATTTGTAGTGAAGAATTCTAGATAGACTGGCAATTTACTTTCATCCTTAGTAATTATGTAAGTATGAAATTTGAGTTCAATTATCTGCTGATCCTACATCTCTTTTCAGTTATAAACAGCTCCATAATTTTACTTTTGTATGTCAGGAGAGTCTTTCTAAACCGGGGATTATAGGAAAGCAAATCTTTCCACATCTTGTAGTATATTATGTTCCTTGTCCAGATCATTTCTAAGCACAGACAACAGCTTTTATGTCCCTTATTGCTATTTTTATGCTTTATAATATCTTGGAAATATTTTAACCATGGTTTCTGCGTACTCTCGCTGTTCTTTGATATGTTTCTTTTTATATTATTATAGCAGAACCAAAATGAATCGGAATATAAATTGGTATGCATGAAACGTATAGGCACATGTTCACACTGGCTATTAAAGAGACAAAACCTAAGATAGGAACAAGATGAGCATATACCCTGCTGTAAGTAAGTAAAAAGCAATAGTGCATGTAAATAACACAGGGTACTTAGTAAATACAGTTTTTGATAAAAAAAAAATAATAATGTAAAAGCCATCCCAACAGCGCCAAGGTGAACCCAAATCGGGACGGTCCTAACCTCTAGTATTAAGATCTTACCGTGTGTTAAAAATGACATCAATGTGAATAATGGTCGATCAAGACTGGGACATTGGCAAGTGTGGACATATTATTATCATAGGTAAAATAATTATTAGTTTATTTGATTTTAGATTTTCTTTTTTACATATTTATTAGATAGTGCAATTATGTTAACTGCATAGAAATATTTTGCAGTCAGAAAATACCACCTCCGGGCCACTAAAGTTGTATCATAAAACCATCAGAGATCAAGCTGGAGTTATTGGCATTATCAATTCATTCGATCACTGAACATACAGTACATCTAACCAACACGGCTCAAACACCATCTACAACCTTCCATGGATATCAAAAGACTGACCGCCACTTTCAAACAGAAAGACAAATGTGAAGAGGTACAAGCTAAGAGAGGCACTTCATATGTAACTAACAAATTAAAGCTGCACTCTGAAACACTATAGTATGTAAAATGTTATATATAAAATTGAAACTGCATTACTGCTGTAGAAAATAAGTTAAAAAATGAAGGTACTTTGCTCCTAAATTGGCCAATTCATGTGAGCCCAACAGCCATCGACAAGGCGTACCCCTTTGTTTGGACACTGACCTAACATGATACCTCTCCTGAGCTTAAAATCCTAAAATTGTTTGGGCAGGTAGGATCAAGCTCTATTTAAAGCCGCTATAGGCTGTATATCACATGAAAATATTTAAAGGGACTGTCCGGTCCAAATCAATAAGTTTGCAGTCACTCTGTGCGTTGTGAGGATCCACCAGTTTCTGAGCTGGGACAGGAGGGTATTTATGTATGTGGTATACATTCTCCTGGCCACAGTCATTCCAGTGGGAGAAGCCTCGCTCCTTACACTTGCATGGAGCGAGGCCGTTCTCGCTAGTTGGCCATGACTACTGGATGGCCACTTCACCAGTCAAAACAAGTGTATGGAGCAAGGCCGCGCACACTGGACGGACTCTTGCCGCGAGTATGTATAACTCATACATAACCTCCAGTCCTGGGTCAGAAACGGGCGAATCCCTGCAGCGCACAGTGCGTGCGCTGGGGAATTCATAAGTCTGCAGTGACACACGGTGACTCTCAGGCTTTCAGTATCACCTCTATGCTGATGACACACAGATCTACATCTCTGTACCAGATATCACCTCCCTACTAACCAGAATCCCTCAATGTCTGTCCGCTATTTCATCCTTCTTCTCCCCTAGATTTCTAAAACTTAACATGGACAAAACAGAATTCATCATCTTTCCCCCATGTCACTTGTCC
The DNA here is from genome assembly GCF_051348905.1 of Ranitomeya variabilis. Classification (NCBI taxonomy): domain Eukaryota; kingdom Metazoa; phylum Chordata; class Amphibia; order Anura; family Dendrobatidae; genus Ranitomeya; species Ranitomeya variabilis. The sequence goes on along the minus strand of NC_135237.1, from coordinate 532,701,816 downwards.
CCCCCAACGAACCTATCCATTACAGTAAGTGGCTGCCCACTCTCCCCAGTCCCACAAACTCGCTGCCTCGGGGTAATCCTTGACACTGATCTCTCATTCAAACCACATTTCCAAGCCCTTTCCACTTCCTGCCGCCTTCAACTCCAAAAATTTTTTACGGATCCGTGCATTCCTAAACCAAGAATCTGCAAAAACCCTAGTCCATGCCCTCATCATCTCCCGCTTGACTACTGCAACCTCCTGCTCTGTTGCCTCCCCTCGAACACTCTCTCATCCCTCCAATCTATTCTAAACTCTGCTGCCCAACTAATCCACCTGTCCCCCCACTATTCCCCGGCCTCTCCCCTCTGTCACTCCCTTCACTGGCTCCCCATTACCCAGAGACGAGACTCCAGTACAAAAGCCTAACCATGACGTACAAAGCCATCCACAACCTGTCTCCTCCATACATCTGTGACCTCGTCTCCCGGTACTTACCTACACGCAACCTCCGATCCTCACAAGATCTCCTTCTCTACTCCCCTCTTATCTCCTCTTTCCACAATCGTATACAAGATTTCAATTGCGCATCACCCCTACTCTGGAACTCTGTACCACAACATATCTGACTCTCGCCTACCGTGGAAACCTTCAGAAAGAACCTGAAGACCCACCTCTTCTGACAAGCCTACAACCTGCAGTAACCACCGATCGACCAAACCGCTGCACGACCAGCTCTACCCTCACCTATTGTATCCTCACCCATCCCATGTAGATTGTGAGCCCTCGCGGGCAGGGTCCTCTCTCCTACTGTTCCAGTCATGACTTGTATTGTTTAAGATTAATGTACTTGTTTTTATTATGTATACCCCTCCTCATATGTAAAGTGCCATGGAATAAATGGCGCTATAATAATAAATAATAATAATAATATTAGAAAAATGTGTATTTCTTAATAATACTTTAGATCACATATATTAAGGTGTCATTTTATTCAGCATCCTATAACCTACATGCTCATAAAGAGGGCTCACGAGGTTTGTTCCTACTGACAGATTCCCTTTAAGTGACACATCACTGGATTCAGGGTCTCTGCCCCTACATCATACTGCTGCCAGATTACATAGCAGGGACCTGTTGACAGATTCCCTTTAACACTCAGCTATAAATCTGATGCTCCTTACTATAGTGTGTATGAGACTTTACATTAACTGCAAAGTGTCATACACTTGTATGTCTTTTAAATAATCCAGGAACATCTTTAGCCACAATTTCTGATTAAGTAACAGCAATTAGAAACCTGGAAAATTGTAATTGAGTCAGAAACTTTTTTGGAAAATACTATAACTTTTTCATGATAAAAAATAACATTTATTTAATGAAACAAAATTTCCCTCCAATACATCCGACTAAAAATTAGAAGAGACCTTCTTGTTCCTTTCATATGTAGTTTTTCCATAGATTCAGCTGCTTAAAATATTTTTATGCCATATTTGGGCTATTTTTCTATGATGATTTTCTAAATGACGGGAATCGTTAAATCTCTGGTTACCATCCATATTAATAGATGTGATGTATGGACGAGAGGTGTTCATTTGTTCAATCTTCATCTGGTTATGCAATTAAAGAAATTCTATCCACGGGGCTCCTTGTTAGCAAATGCCTATTAGTTTCAAGTGATATTCCATATGGTTAAATATGTTGCTCTGTGGTGCATGTCATCCTCCGTACATGACAAAAGCGAGAGAATAAACCCAAACAGAAATGTAGCCATGCATGATCACCAAAAAAATATGTTTTACTGGTTGTTATCGTTGCCTTAACAGATGCTATCATATAAATGTCTGCAGCCTTCTTCTTCCATTTGGGACCTATTAGTGTAAACGTCCTCTGGAGTTTATGGTAGAAACAACACAGCTGAGAAATGATTCACAAGGTTCTTAACTGATTGTCCAGTCTATACCCTGAGTATGTCTAATGTAGCCAGTTCTCTTCTTAAAGGGGGTTTGCACTTTCAATACAAAGAGGACCCCAAATGTTTACAGCCTTGTAAAATAACAAAGCCAGGTGGTACTCCGAAGTGGAGTACCACAGAGATGGAGACCGGACCCAAGGAGGGTGAGTACCATCTAGTTGTGTTATTTTACAAGACCACAAGCATTGCAGAACATTGCAGGACATTCAAGTACAAGTACTGAATGCATCAGCTTTGGGGTCCAAGACAAACGACCCAGATATCAAACAAAAGCTAAAAAACATTGACATTCAGATCCTCCTGGAGACAGGTGTCTGAGCAGAGGAAGAATCTCTTGCACCCATGGATGACAGAGAATTATCTGTTGCCATCCAGATAAACAAGAACACCAAATAGGGTGCTCAGGGGGCATACCAATATGGTACAAGCAGGAGATCAAAGAACATATCAAGGCAATAAAAAGAGGAGACAGCCACATCTGGATGAGGATAAACAGCTCCATCCTCACCTCTCAGGAGGACATCTACCTCTGTTCAGCTTACATCCCTCCATCAATATCCCAATAATTCAAGGCGGACATCTTTGAGGGCCTACGGAGCAAGGCAGCTCAATTCCAGTCCAAGGGCAGGGTTCTCATCTGTGGAGACCTGAACGCCAGGATGGGTACAGAGAAGGACTACTTGTAAAACTACTTGGAAACTCATACATACGGGGAGATGAGTCCTTTTACAATGACTCAGTACAGACAGTAGGAAACCGCTATGACAGAATTGTGAAAAAAAGGGGCAGAACACTGCTGAACCTGTGCCGGAGCCTTGGACTGTATATACTGAATGGGCACTTCAGTGGGGAATCATTAAGGAAATCTATGCTAAACTCCCACATGGGCAGCAGTATGGTAGATTACGCCACCTCCGAAATCCACTTGTCAGAACACAACCAGATACTGGACAAGCATCCATAAAAATTCCCACTAGACTGGTCTCCACAACCTACCACTGTCGTTCAAGTGGCCAAACAGCCACTGAATACACCAACATGACCAACAGAACCGAGATTCAAGAGCTACTTGTAAACGTTAACACAAGTCCTTATACACCCAACCATCAACCATCAAGGAGTCAACCTGGCAGTGAACAACTTTAATAAAATCCCATATTCCATGGCAGAACTAACAGGCCTCAGAAGGACTAAGAGACCTACAAATAAACCGTGCCAAAAATGGCACGACAAAGAATGCAAGGCAATACACAAATCCCTAAGGGTAGCTGTTATGATCCTTAGTAGTTGAGGATCACAAAATACTCCAGCTAAGTAACAAAACATAGGACAGGCTCTCGGGAGGTGGTAAACTGGACTGACCGCAAATCTGAGCCTATCCAACACACTAGAAGTAGCCGGTGAACGTGACTAAAATCCTAGACGTCTCGAGCCAGCCTGAGGAACTAACTACCCCTAGAGAGAAAGAAAGCTCACTTGCCTCCAGAGAAATAATCCCCAAAGATATAGAAGCCCCCAACAAATAATAATGGTGAGGTAAGAGAAAGGCACATACACAGGGGTGAAAGCAGATTCAGCAAATGAGGCCCACTAATACTAGATAGCAGAAAATAGAAAAGGGGTCTGTGCGGTCAGTAAAAAACCCTTACAAAATATCCACACTGAAATTTCAAGAACCCCCGCACCAACTAACGGTGTGGGGGGAGAAACTCAGTCCCCTAGAGCAACCAGCAAGCGAGGAAATCACATTTTAGCAAGCTGGACAAGAAACATGATGAATGCTGATAATCAAAAAATAAACAAACAAAAACTTAGCTTGTCTTGGAGGGACTGGGAGCAAGGTAGTCACAAGGAATCTGAAGAGCACTGAATACATTGAGAGCAGGCAAGGAACAGAGTGTCCAGGTGAGCTAAATAGGAAACCAACCAAGGATAACGAACCAGCTGATGCTGCCAACCTGCAGAAAGACAACACTACACAGTACCGCTTGTGACCACTAGAGGGAGCCCAAAAATAGAGTTCACAACAGTACCCCCCCCTTGAGGAGGGGTCACCGAACCCTCAACAAGACCCCCAGGGCGATCAGGATGAGCCGCGTGGAAGGCACGAACCAAATCGGCCGCATGAACATCAGAGGCGACAACCCAGGAATTATCCTCCTGACCATAGCCCTTCCACTTAACCAAATACTGAAGCCTCCATCTAGAGATACGAGAATCCAAAATCTTCTCCACCACGTACTCCAATTCGCCCTCGACCAGCACCGGAGCAGGAGGCTCAACAGAAGGAACCACAGGTACCACATACCTCCGCAACAAAGACCTATGGAACACATTATGAATGGCAAACGATGCTGGGAGATCCAAACGAAAAGACACCGGGTTAAGGATTTCCAAGATCTTATAAGGACCGATGAAGCGAGGCTTGAATTTAGGAGAGGAGACCTTCATAGGAACATACCGAGAAGACAGCCACACCAAATCCCCAACACGAAGTCGGGGACCCACACCGCGGCGGCGGTTGGCAAAGCGCTGAGCCTTCTCCTGTGACAACCTCAAATTGTCCACCACATGGTTCCAAATCTGCTGCAACCTCTCCACCACAGAATCCACCCCAGGACAGTCAGAAGACTCAACCTGACCCGAGGAAAAACGAGGATGGAAACCAGAATTGCAGAAAAAAGGCGAAACCAAAGTAGCAGAACTAGCCCGATTATTAAGGGCAAACTCGGCCAATGGCAAAAAAGTCACCCAATCATCCTGATCAGCAGAAACAAAACATCTCAAATAAGTTTCCAACGTCTGATTAGTTCGCTCGGTTTGGCCATTAGTCTGAGGATGGAAGGCCGACGAAAAAGACAAATCAATGCCCATCTTAGCACAAAAAGTCCGCCAAAACCTGGACACAAACTGGGATCCTCTATCAGACACAATATTTTCAGGAATGCCGTGCAAGCGAACCACATTCTGAAAAAATAGAGGAACCAAATCGGAGGAAGAAGGCAACTTAGGCAAGGGCACCAAATGGACCATCTTGGAAAAACGATCACAAACCACCCAGATGACAGACATTTTCTGAGATACTGGAAGATCCGAAATAAAATCCATGGAAATGTGCGTCCAAGGCCTTTTCAGAATAGGCAAAGGCAAAAGCAAACCGCTGGCACGAGAACAGCAAGGCTTAGCCCGAGCACAAATCCCACAAGACTGCACAAAGGAACGCACATCCCGCGACAAGGAAGGCCACCAGAAGGACCTAGCCACCAAATCTCTGGTACCAAAAATTCCGGGATGACCCGCCAACACCGAAGAATGAACCTCGGAAATAACTCTGCTGGTCCATCTATCCGGGACAAACAGTCTCTCTGGTGGACAACGGTCAGGTCTATCCGCCTGAAATTTCTGCAGCACTCGTCGCAAATCTGGGGAAATGGCAGACAAAATCACTCCCTCTCTGAGAATACCAGCCGGCTCAGAAACTACCGGAGAGTCAGGCACAAAACTCCTAGAAAGTGCATCAGCTTTCACGTTCTTCGAACCAGGCAGGTATGAGACCACGAAGTTGAAACGGGAGAAAAACAACGACCAACGAGCCTGTCTAGGATTCAGGCGCTTGGCAGATTCAAGGTAAATCAGATTTTTGTGATCAGTCAAGACCACCACACGATGTTTAGCTCCTTCGAGCCAATGTCGCCACTCCTCAAATGCCCACTTCATAGCCAACAACTCCCAATTACCAACATCATAATTCCGCTCGGCAGGCGAAAACTTTCTTGAAAAGAAAGCACATGGCTTCATCACAGAGCCATCAGAGCTTCTCTGCGACAAAACAGCCCCTGCTCCAATCTCAGAAGCATCAACCTCGACCTGGAAGGGGAGAGAGACATCTGGCTGACATAAGACTGGAGCTGAAGAAAACCGGTGCTTCAGCTCCCGAAAGGCCTCCACGGCCGCAGGAGACCAATTAGTCACATCAGAACCCTTCTTGGTCAAGTCCGTCAAAGGTTTAACCACGCTAGAAAAATTAGCGATGAAACGACGGTAAAAATTAGCAAAACCCAAGAACTTCTGAAGACTCTTAACAGACGTGGGCTGAGTCCAGTCATGAATAGCCTGGACCTTGACTGGGTCCATCTCCACAGTAGAAGGAGAAAAAATAAAACCCAAAAAGGACACCTTCTGTACTCCGAAGAGGCATTTTGAGCCCTTCACAAATAAAGCATTAGCACGCAGGACCTGAAACACCATCCTGACCTGCTTCACATGGGACTCCCAATCATCAGAAAAGACCAAAATGTCATCCAGATAAACAATCATAAATTTATCCAGATATTCTCAGAAGATGTCATGCATGAAGGACTGAAACACAGAAGGAGCATTAGAGAGTCCGAAAGGCATCATCAAGTACTCAAAATGGCCTTCAGGAGTATTAAATGCTGTTTTCCATTAATCTCCCTGCTTAATGCGCACAAGGTTATACGCACCACGGAGATCTATCTTGGTGAACCAACTGGCACCCTTAATCCGAGCAAACAAATCAGACAGTAGTGGTAAAGGATACTGAAATTTGACTGTGATTTTATTCAGAAGACGATAATCTATACAAGGTCTCAAAGAACCGTCCTTCTTGGCCACAAAAAAAAATCCTGCACCAAGAGGGGAAGAGGATGGGCGAATATGTCCGTTCTCCAAAGACTCCTTTATATAACTCCGCATCGCGGCATGCTCTGGTATAGACAGATTAAAAAGTCGTCCCTTAGGGAATTTACTACCAGGAATTAAATTTATAGCACAGTCACAATCCCTATGAGGGGGCAGGGCACTGGACCTGGGCTCATCAAATACATCCTGGTAGTCAGACAAAAACTCAGGGACCTCAGAAGGAGTGGAAGAAGCAATAGACACCAACGGAGCATCGCCATGAATTCCCTGACAACCCCAACTTGACACAGACATAGCTTTCCAATCTAAAACTGGATTATGAGCCTGCAGCCATGGCAGACCCAAAACGAAAACATCATGCATATTATGCAGAATAAGAAAGCGAATCACCTCCTGATGTACGGGAGTCATGCACATGGTCATTTGCGTCCAATACTGAGGCTTATTCTCAGCCAATGGCGTAGCATCAATTCCCCTCAGAGGAATAGGAAATTCCAAAGGCTCCAGGACAAAACCACAGCGCCTGGCAAATGACAAATCCATCAGATTCAGGGCAGCACCCGAATCCACAAAAGCCATAACCGGGTAGGACGACAAAGAACAAATCAAAGTAACAGATAAAATAAATTTAGGCTGCATAGTACCAATGGTGACAGGTTTAGCGATTTTTTTTAAGCGTTTAGAGCATGCTGAGATAACATGAGTAGAATCACCACAGTAAAAGCACAACCCATTTTGACGTCTATGACTTTGTCGCTCAATTCTGGTCAGAGTTCGGTCACATTGCATAGACTCAGGTCTCTGTTCAGAAAATACCGCCAAAGGATGAGCAGATTTGCGCTCACGCAAAAGCCGATCAACCTGAATGGCTAAAGCCATAGAATCACTCAGACTTGTAGGGGTGGGAAACCACACCATAACATTCTTAACGGCCTCAGAAAGACCTTCTCTGAAATTTGCAGCCAGGGCACACTCATTCCATTGAGTAAGCACCGACCATTTCCGAAATTTTTGACAATACACCTCTGCTTCATCCTGACCTTGTGAGATAGCCAGCAACGCTCTTTCTGCCTGATTCTCAAGATTAGGCTCCTCATAAAGCAATCCAAGAGCCAGAAAAAATGCATCTACATTAAGCAATGCAGGATCTCCTGGCGCCAAAGAGAAAGCCCAATTTTGAGGGTCGCCACGCAACAAGGAGATAACAATTTTAACTTGCTGAGCGGAATCACCAGAGGAACGAGGTCTCAGAGATAGAAATAACTTACAATTATTCTTAAAATTTAGAAACCTAGATCTATCTCCAGAAAACAACTCAGGAATGGGTATCTTTGGTTCTGACATAGGGCTATGAATAACAAAATCCTGAATACTTTGCACCCGTGCAGCAAGATGATCCACACTAGAAGCCAGAGTCTGAACATTCATGTCTGCAGCTGAGCTCAAAACCACCCAGAGTTCAAGGGGATGAAAGAAGCTAAACAGACTGCAGCAAAGGAAAAGCGGGAGGAAAAAAAAAAAATGTACTCAGGTCTTCTTTTTATCCCACTTCTGCGATGCATTAAACACTTTTTGGCCTGCTCTACTGTTATGATCCTTAGTGGTTGAGGATCACAAAATACTCCAGCTAAGTAACAAAACATAGGACAGGCTCTCGGGAGGTGGTAAACTGGACTGACCGCAAATCTGAACCTATCTATCCAACACACTAGAAGTAGCCGGTGAACGTGACTAAAATCCTAGACGTCTCGAGCCAGCCTGAGGAACTAACTACCCCTAGAGAGAAAGAAAGACCTCACTTGCCTCCAGAGAAATAATCCCCAAAGATATAGAAGCCCCCAACAAATAATAACGGTGAGGTAAGAGGAAGGCACATACACAGGGGTGAAAGCAGATTCAGCAAATGAGGCCCACTAATACTAGATAGCAGAAAATAGAAAAGGGGTCTGTGCGGTCAGTAAAAAACCCTTACAAAATATCCACACTGAAATTTCAAGAACCCCCGCACCAACTAACGGTGTGGGGGGAGAAACTCAGTCCCCTAGAGCAACCAGCAAGCGAGGAAATCACATTTTAGCAAGCTGGACAAGAAACATGATGAATGCTGATAATCAAAAAATAAACAAACAAAAACTTAGCTTGTCTTGGAGGGACTGGGAGCAAGGTAGTCACAAGGAATCTGAAGAGCACTGAATACATTGAGAGCAGGCAAGGAACTGAGTATCCAGGTGAGCTAAATAGGAAACCAACCAAGGATAACGAACCAGCTGATGCTGCCAACCTGCAGAAAGACAACACTACACAGTACCGCTTGTGACCACTAGAGGGAGCTCAAAAATAGAGTTCACAACAGGTAGCCTCAAACCAAAAACACAGAGACCCCAACAACAGGAACTTAAGAGTGGCTCATGACATCCTACAGAAGTAATACAAGTGCATGCTCAAAGAGAAAAAGAGAAAAAACAGAGGCACATTCCCCACAAACTACAGCATTTTGAAGACTCCCTCCAGGACAACTCATTCTGGGAGACCTGGAGTCAGAGCCCAAACAGAGCACCCTCCATATTCAGAATGGCAACATCTGGCACAGCTACTTCGAGGGCCTCTAAAGGAACATACCAGAAGAAGACCGAACCCCAGGATAGGAGCATCTAACCACAAAATTGAGCGACATGTGGATCGCCCCCAGAGTAGGGCAATGGGGTACTCGGTACCGGGTCCCTTTTGAGGGATGTCCAATTAAAGGTGTAGTTTGTCTAGTGTTCGTGACACCACCTGTTATGATCTGGTGGCCTAGGAGCAGCATGGACGAGCTCTGGAGTGGGTGGCCTCTATACTGACCGCAGACCCTGAACTTAACACCGCAACTATAAGTAGCCGTGGGATGTTCCTGTCACTCCCTCGACACCTCGTCACAGCCGGAGGACTAATTACCCCTAAAGAAAGAAACAGGAAAACTATCTTGCCTCAGAGAAAATCCCCAAAGGAAAGACAGCCCCCCACAAATATTGACTGTGAGAGGAGAGGGAAATTACAAACGCAGACTGAAAACAGAATTTAGCAAAGGAGGCCACGCTACCTAGAAAGAAAAGACAGGACAGAGTACTGTGCGGTCAGAATTAAAATACTACAAAAATCCACCACAGAGAATACAAAAATCTCCACACCTAACTAAAGGCATGGAGGGTAACTCTGCGACTCCAGCGCTTCCAGCTTGGCTGAATAAATCCTTACACAGACAAAGCTGGACAAGAAAAAACATAGCAATTCACTGAACTATAAAGTCCACCGCATGTGGACTGCAAAAACAAAGCCAGGACTTATCTTTGATGATTTGGACAATCCAGCAGGAGAAACCAAACAGAGATGTGAATCCTCCAGAAAACAATTGACAACTGGCACTCACTAAAGGGTGAAGCCAGACTAAATAGCCCCATCCAAAGTGGAAGCACCTGATGACTGCTGTGAAGGACAAACAGCAGCACTACCACTTATAACCACCGGAGGGAGCCCAAGAGCAGAACCCACAACAGAATTCACAACAGCCACCTATGGTATTCGGTCAGGGTGACCGATGCTGCCCAGGGGTCCGCTGGGGTGATGGAATGGCAGCTAGATGGTATACCTTCCCACAGGTGAAGTATGTCCCCAGAGCTTCCCAGATGTGTAGGTGGTGATGGTGGATGATGTAAGGCGCAATGAATAATGAGGACACAAGGTTGCGGTCTCTTTACCTTTTACTGAAGACTTCAGCATCCACAGTCCAGAGTACAGATCACAGGGCAGGCAGAGTCCGGCCAGTCTGAAGGCAAATCCAGAGTTCTCTTAGGTGGAAATCAGTAGCCTTCCTACTAGCGCCTGTGTGTTGTAGTACCTCCCTACTGAGCACCACGGGATAGTCCTCCACATTCCGGCCACCGGCTACGCACCTCAGTAGGAGGCAGCCTCTTACAGGACAGAACTCCTTCTGGTGTTGTCTCCTTGTGCTGTGACTTCGTTTCTCACTCCCTGCAACACATTTCTTTTCTTGTCCTTCCTTAGGATGCTGCCGCACGTGGGGCAGGTGCAGCTCCGTATCTTTGTGACTCATGCTAGGCCTCTGTCAGGATCCCACCCCTGACAAGGACCCTCTGTCTGCAGCTCAGATGTTCCTCCTTTCCCCCTGTCTGCCTGACAGGTGTTGCCTGGGCCGAGCCCAGTCAGCTTCTAACTAACTTTCTATCCAGCCCACCAGTTTTACCCTAATGTGAGGAGTGTCCTAATAGATAGAAACAAGGCTCCCCCTGGTGGTCTGGAGTGTGAAGTGTGGTGTCTGTTTTGTGATAGCTGGAAAGATGAACTCCTTTAGTACCATCAGACGTAATATCACTCCCCTGGTGGAAGACCGACATTACTGCAACGACCAGGACTCCGGTGCGCTGCCCTCCCCCCCCCCCCTGTTAAATCCAGTACTCCGGGACTGGGAAAAGAAAACAACAATTACAGGTTATCAGAAGACATGCAAAATTTTGAAATGCTATAAAATAAGTTAATTTAACAGTGCTTTCCTTTATGGGAGGTGAGGACACTTGAACGTTGCAAAACAAGAACATATTTACATTGTGCATGCAATTGTTAAGGCAAATTGAAAACAGTTACTATCTATCTATGAAACACAATTACCCATACAGGTATTCTATCTACTAAGTGCAGTTACACAACAATAAATTAACATTTTCATTCTTCTCTAAGTGTAAAGTCTTTTAACTCACTTCCTAAGGCTCTCTAGAGGACTCACTAACCCCTACGGGTTCATTTTATTGAAATGCAGAACAGGCTTCACCCCCACTACGGGCTCACCGTATCTTTCTTCCAATTTCTTTTGTCCTCAATTTTATTCAAAGTACATCATTAAACATTTCACTCTCGACACTTATCAAACATTCTACTATTCTTGGCTACATACTATCACTATGTAAAACATTATGGCTATCTAAAGGCCCCGTCTCACATAGCGATTTACCAACGATCACGACCAGCGATACGACCTGGCCGTGATCGTTGGTAAGTCGCTGTGTGGTCGCTGGGGAGCTGTCACACAGACAGCTCTCTCCAGCGACCAACGATCAGGGGAACGACTTCGGCATCGTTGAAACTGTCTTCAACGATGCCGAAGTCCCCCTGCAGCACTCGGGTAACCAGGGTAAACATCGGGTTACTAAGCGCAGGGCCGCGCTTAGTAACCCGATGTTTACCCTGGTTACCAAAAAAAACAAACAGTACATACTCGCCTTTCGGTGTCCCTTGCCGTCTGCTTCCTGCTCTGACTGAGCCGCCGTACAGTGAGAGCAGAGCGCAGCGGTGACGTCACTGCTGTGCTCTCACTTTACGGCGGCAGTCAGAGCAGGAAGCAGACGGCAAGGGACCTGACGGCCATCAGATGGTGAGCATGTACTGTTTTTTTTTTTTACATTTACGCTGGTAACCAGGGTAAACATCGGGTTACTAAGCGCGGCCCTGCGCTTAGTAACCCGATGTTTACCCTGGTTACCAGTGAAGACATCGCTGGATCGGTGTCACACACACCGATTCAGCGATGTCAGCGGGACCTCAACGACCAAAAAAAGGTCCAGGCCATTCCGACACGACCAGCGATCTCACAGCAGGGGCCTGATCGCTGGTACGTGTCACACATAGCGAGATCGCTACTGAGGTCGCTGTTGCGTCACAAAACTTGTGACTCAGCAGCGATCTCGCTAGCGATCTCGCTATGTGTGACGGGGCCTTAACTTTTTAAGGTAACATTATCATGTTTTGGCTAAGTGCAACAAGTAAACATTCCCTTTAAGAGGAAATCTCAAGTCTCTTCTGAGGTAGTGCAAACAATCAACAAGTCAGTTATCAACTTTAAGCAAGAACTTTCACGTTGTAATCAGTTCCTCTGACTGACTGTTCCAGTCTCTTCAAAAAAGTTCTTCTTGTAAAATCAGTAGAGAGCACCCTTAAGAAGGTGCAAACTATGTACAGGAACAGTTTGTGACCATGCACAGTTCATGATTCCGCAGTTCTTTGTTGTAAAACAATGATAAAACTTGAAACAATAGGGAAACAATAGGGATCCCGGGTAAACAAAGGGATCCCTTTAAGGGTTAACCCAGGACGGGTTTTAAAGCAGAGAAAACAGGAACAGTTTTAACCCCTTAATCCCGTATGACGTACTATCCCGTCAAGGTGACCTGGGACTTAATTCCCGGTGACGGGATAGTACGTCATACGCGATCGGCCGCGCTCACGGGGGGAGCGCGGCCGATCGCGGCCGGGTGTCAGCTGCATATCGCAGCTGACATCCGGCACTATGTGCCAGGAGCGGTCACGGACCGCCCCCGGCACATTAACCCCCGGCACACCGCGATCAAACATGATCGCGATGTGCCGGCGGTGCAGGGAAGCATCGCGCAGGGAGGGGGCTCCCTGCGGGCTTCCCTGAGCCCCCCGCAGCAACGCGATGTGATCGCGTTGCTGCGAGGGTCTTACCTCCCTCCCTGCCTGCTCCAGACCCGGATCCAAGATGGCCGCGGATCCGGGTCCTGCAGGGAGGGAGGTGGCTTCACAGACGCCTGCTCAGAGCAGGCACTGTGAAGCAGCCTGCACTTCTCTCAGATCGGTGATCTGTCAGAGTGCTATGCAAACTGACAGATCACCGATCTGTATTGTCCCCCCCTGGGGCAAAGTAAAAAAGTAAAAAAAAAAATTTCCAAATGTGTAAAAAAAAATAAAAAAAAATATTCCAAAATAATGAAAAAAAAAAAATAAATATTATTCCCATAAATACATTTCTTTATCTAAATATATAAAAAAAAACAATAAAAGTACACATATTTAGTATCGCCGCATCCGTAACGACCCGACCTATAAAACTGGCCCACTAGTTAACCCCTTCAGTAAACACCGTAAGAAAAAAAAAAAAAAAACGAGGCAAAAAACAACGGTTTATTATCATACCGCCGAACAAAAAGTGGAATAACACGCGATCAAAAAGACTGATATAAATGACCATGGTACCGCTGAAAGTGTCATCTTGTCCCGCAAATAACGAGCCGCCATACAGCATGATCAGCAAAAAAGTAAAAAAGTTATAGTCCTGAGAATTAAGCGATGCAAAAATAATTATTTTTTCAATAAAATAGTTTTTATCGTATAAAAGCGCCAAAACATAAAAAAATGAGATAAATGCGGTATCGCTGTAAGCGTACTGACCCGAAGAATAAAACTGCTTTATCAATTTTACCAAACGCGGAACGGTATAAACGCCTCCCCCAAAAGAAATTCATGAATAGCTGGTTTTTGGTCATTCTGCCTCACAAAAATCGGAATAAAAAGCGATCAAAAAACGTGACGTGCCCAAAAATGTTACCAATAAAAACGTCAACTCGTCCCGCAAAAAACAAGATCTCACATGACTCTGTGGACTCAAATATGGAAAAATTATAGCTCTCAAAATATGGTAACGCAAAAAATATTTTTTGCAATAAAAAGCGTCTTTCAGTGTGTGACGGCTGCCAATCATAAAAATCCGCTAAAAAACTCGCTATAAAAGTAAATCAAACCCCCCTTCATCACCCCCTTAGTTAGGGAAAAATAAAAAAAAAGTATTTATTTCCATTTTCCCATTAGGGCTAGGGTTGGGGCTAGGGTTAAGGCTACAGTTAGGGTTGGGGCTAAAGTTAGGGTTAGGGTTTGGATTACATTTACGGTTGGGAATAGGGTTGGGATTAGGGTTAGGGGTGTGTCAGGGTTAGAGGTGTGGTTAGGGTTACTGTTGGGATTAGGGTTAGGGGTGTGTTTGGATTAGGGTTTCAGTTATAATTGGGGGGTTTCCACTGTTTCGGCACATCAGGGGCTCTCCAAACGCAACATGGCGTCCGATCTCAATTCCAGCCAATTCTGCGTTGAAAAAGTAAAACAGTGCTCCTTCCCTTCCGAGCTCTCCCGTGTGCCCAAACAGGGGTTTACCCCAACATATGGGGTATCAGCGTACTCAGGACAAATAGGACAACAACCTTGGGGGTCCAATTTCTCCTGTTACCCCTGGGAAAATACAAAACTGGGGGCTAAAAAATAATTTTTGTGGGAAAAACAAAGATTTTTTATTTTCACGGCTCTGCGTTATAAACTGTAGTGAAACACTTGGGGGTTCAAAGTTCTTACAACACATCTAGATAAGTTCCTTGGGGGGTCTAGTTTCCAAAATGGGGTCACTTGTGTGGGGCTTCTACTGTTTAGGTACATTAGGGGCTCTGCAAACGCAATGTGACGCCTGCAGACCATTCCATCTAAGTCTGCATTCCAAATGGCGCTCCTTCCCTTCCGAGCCCTCCCATGCATCCAAACGGTGGTTCCCCCCACATATGTGGTATCAGCGCACTCAGGACAAATTGGACAACAACTTTTGGGGTCCAATTTCTCCTGTTACCCTCGGGAAAATACAAAACCGGGGGCTGAAAAATATTTTATGTGGGAAAAATTTTTAGTTTTATTTTTACGGCTCTGCATTATAAACTTCTGTGAAGCCCTTGGTGGGTCAAAGCGCTCACCAAACATCTAGATAAGTTCCTTAGGCGGTCTACTTTCCAACATGGTGTCACTTGTGGGGGGTTTCTACTGTTTAGATACATTAGGGGCTCTGCAAACGCAATGTGACGCCTGCAGACCATTCCATCTAAGTCTGCTTTCCAAATGGCGCTCCTTCACTTCCGAGCCCTTCCATGCGTCCAAACGGTGGTTCCCCCCCACATATGGGGTATCAGCGCACTCAGGACAAATTGGACAACAACAATTGGGGTCCAATTTCTCCTGTTACCCTCGGGAAAATACAAAACTGGGGGCTAAAAAATAATTTTTGTGGGAAAAAATTTTTGTTTTATTTTTATGGCTCTGCATTATAAACTTCTGTGAAGCCCTTGGTGGGTCAAAGTGCTCACCACACATCTAGATAAGTTCCTTAGGGTGTCTACTTTCCAACATGGTGTCACTTGTGGGGGGTTTCTACTGTTTAGGTACATTAGGGGCTCTGCAAACGCAATGTGACGCCTGCAGACCATTCCATCTAAGTCTGCATTCCAAATGGCGCTCCTTCCTTTCCGAGCCCTCCCATGCGCCCAAACAGTGGTTCTCCCCACATATGGTGTATCATCGCACTCAGGACAACTTGGACAACAAATTTTGGGGTCCAATTTCTCCTGCTACCCTCGGGAAAATACAAAACTGGGGGCTAAAAAAATAATTTTTGTGGGAAAAAATTTTTGTTTTATTTTTACGGCTCTGCATTATTAACTTCTGTGAAGCCCTTGGTGGGTCAAAGCGCTCAAAACACATCTAGATAAGTTCCTTAGGGGGTCTACTTTCCAAAATGGTGTCACTTGTGGGGGGTTTCAATGTTTAGGCACATCAGTGGCTCTCCAAACGCAACATGGCGTCCCATCTCAATTCCTGTCAATTTTGCATTGAAAAGTCAAACGGTGCTACTTCCTTTCCGAGCTCTCCCATGCGCCCAAACAGTGGTTTACCCCCACATATGGGGTATCAGCGTACTCAGGACAAATTGTACAACAACTTTTGGGGTCCAATTTCTCCTGCTACCCTTGGAAAAATACAAAACTGGAGGCCAAAAAATAAGTTTTGTGGGAAAAAAAAGATTTTTTATTTTCACGGCTCTGCGTTGTAAACTGTAGTGAAACACTTGGGGGTTCAAAGTTCTCACAACACATCTAGATAAGTTCCTTGGGGGGTCTAGTTTCCGATATGGGGTCACTTGTGGGGGGTTTGTACTATTTGGGTACATCAGGGGCTCTGCAAATGCAACGTGACGCCTGCAGACCAATCCATTTAAGTCTGCATTCCAAATGGCGCTCCTTCCCTTCCGAGCTCTGTCATGCGCCCAAACAGTGGTTCCCCCCCACATATGGGGTATCAGCATACTCAGGACAAATTGGACAACAACTTTTGGGGTCCAATTTATCCTGATACCCTTGTAAAAATACAAAACTGGGGGCTAAAAAATCATTTTTGTGAAAAAAAAAAAGAATTTTTATTTTCACGGCTCTGCGTTATAAACTGTAGTGAAACACTTGGGGGTTCAAAGTTCTCACAACACATCTAGATAAGTTCCTTGGGGGGTCTAGTTTCCAATATGGGGTCACTTGTGGGGGGTTTGTACTGTTTGGGTACATCAGGGGCTCTGCAAATGCAACGTGACGCCTGCAGACCAATCCATTTAAGTCTGCATTCCAAATGGCGCTCCTTCCCTTCTGAGCTCTGTCATGCGCCCAAACAGTGGTTCCCCCCCACATATGGGGTATCAGCATACTCAGGACAAATTGGACAACAACTTTTGAGGTCCAATTTATCCTGATACCCTTGTGAAAATACAAAACTGGGGGCTAAAAATCATTTTTGTGAAAAAAAAAAAGAATTTTTATTTTTACGGCTCTGCATTATAAACTTCTGTGAAGCACTTGTTGGGTCAAAGTGCTCACCACACATCTAGATAAGTTCCTTAGGGGGTCTACTTTCCAAAATGGTGTCACTTGTGGGGGGTTTCAATGTTTAGGCACATCAGGGGCTCTGCAAACGCAACATGGCATCCCATCTTAATTCCAGTCAATTTTGCATTGAAAAGTAAAATAGCGCTCCTTCCCTTCCGAGCTCTTCTATGCACCCAAACAGTGGTTTACCCCCACATATGGGGTATCGTCGTACTCAGGACAAATTGCACAACAACTTTTGTGGTCTAATTTCTTCTCTTACCCTTGGGGAAATAAAAACATAGGGGCGAAAAGATCATTTTTGTGAAAAAATATGATTTTTTTATTTTTACGGCTCTGCATTATAAACTTCTGTGAAGCACTTGTTGGGTCAAAGTGCTCACCACACATCTAGATAAGTTCCTTAGGGGGTCTACTTTCCAAAATGGTGTCACTTGTGGGGGGTTTCAATGTTTAAGCACATCAGGGGCTCTCCAAATGCAACATGGCGTCCCATCTCAATTCCAGTCAATTTTGCATTGAAAAGTCAAATGGCGCTCCTTCCCTTCCGAGCTCTGCCCTGCGCCCAAACAATGGTTTACACCCACATATGGGGTATCAGCGTACTCAGGACAAATTGCACAACAATTTTTGAGGTCCAATTTCTTCTCTTACTCTTGGGAAAATAAAAAATTGGGGGCGAAAAGATCATTTTTGTGAAAAAATATGATTTTTTATTTTTACCGCTCTGCATTATAAACTTCTGTGAAGCACTTGTTGGGTCAAAGTGCTCACCACACATCTATATAAGTTCCTTAGGGGGTCTACTTTCCAAAATGGTGTCACTTGTGGGGGGTTTCAATGTTTAGGCACATCAGGGGCTCTCCAAATGCAACTTGGCGTCCCATCTCAATTCCAGTCAATTTTGCATTGAAAAGTCAAATGGCGCTCCTTTCCTTCCGAGCTCTGCCATGCGCCCAAACAGTGGATTACCCCCACATATGGGGTATCAGCGTACTCAGGACAAATTGTACAACAAATTGGGGGGTCTATTTTCTCCTGTTACCCTTGGTAAAATAAAACAAATTGGATCTGAAATAAATTTTGTGTGAAAAAAAGTTAAATGTTCATTTTTATTTAAACATTCCAAAAATTCCTGTGAAACACCTGAAGGGTTAATAAACTTCTTGAAATTGGTTTTGAGTACCTTGAGGGGTGCAGTTTTTAGAATGGTGTCACACTTGGGTATTTTCTATCATATAGACCCGTCAAAATGACTTCAAATGAGATGTGGTCCCTAAAAAATAATGGTGTTGTAAAAATGAGAAATTGCTGGTCAACTTTTAACCCTTATAACTCCGTCACAAAAAAAAATTTTGGTTCCAAAATTGTGC
This sequence comes from Ranitomeya variabilis, assembly GCF_051348905.1. Taxonomy (NCBI): domain Eukaryota; kingdom Metazoa; phylum Chordata; class Amphibia; order Anura; family Dendrobatidae; genus Ranitomeya; species Ranitomeya variabilis. The sequence continues at coordinate 532,683,304 of NC_135237.1, read as the reverse complement.
TGATGTAAAGTAGACATGTGGAAAATGTTACTTATTAAGTATTTTGCATGACATATGTCTGTGATTTAAGGGCATAAAAATTAAAAGTTGGAAAATTGCGAAATTTTCAAAATTTTTGCCAAATATTCATTTTTTTCACAAATAAACTCAAGTTATATCGAAGAAATTTTACCACTATCATGAAGTACAATATGTCACGAGACAACAATGTCAGAATCGCCAAGATACGTTGAAGCGTTCCAGAGTTATAACCTCATAAAGGGACAGTGGTCAGAATTGTAAAAATTGGCCCGGTCATTAACGTGCAAACCACCCTCGGGGCTTAAGGGGTTAAAAAGAGCTATATACATTTTTCGGTTTTCCGAGGTTTATTCTCATAGTAGGTTGCAAGGCATCAGTCGGTAGCGAACACTTCCTGGCCTGGGAAGACTTGAGTTCGCATTCTCATCTGTTGCGGTGTCAATGTCACTGATCGGTTTTTCAGGTTTGGTCAAGTCATTAGGAATCTGGGTTCAAATGTCAGTTTTGGTAGTGGGTTCAATAGTAGAAATGATACTCACTGTAGTAGTAGTGTTGGGACTCATCAGTTCAGAAGTAGTCTTAGTCGGGGCAGCAGGTGGCGCTACAAAGGGTTCACATCGCCTTACGTTCCTAGCGTACCAACCTTGTTCACTTCGGTGGCGGGTGTAGGTCACATGGTCCCCTCTGCACAAGTTTCAGTTAACATATCCGTCGCGGGACTGGGCCTTCACGTTATAGCTGGTAACGAAGACTTCAGTCGGTAGTCCCGTCTCCTGTATAAAGCCCCAACCCCTTTTCGGGTGGAAGGCTAATACCGTTCTTTGTTTCACCGAGTTCTTATTACCGCGTTTGGTCGTTAGCTCCTGTACTTTAGGTGGGTCATTTTGTTCTGTTTCTTTTCGGTTTTTCCAATGTGAAATTAGGCATTGTTTGTATTGCTCCCAGGTGAGCACGGCAATATAGGCACCTTCTTGCTTGGACCCGTCCGGTTTGGTCTTTGGAGCGTCCCATCTGAAAATCACCCCTTCGGAACTTACGTCCAGCGGTTCTCCCATAGTTGTCTGCAGTGGGGGCAGTACTCCTTCCATGGTGTCAAGGGCTACTACAACGAGCTCGGTGGCGGAAGATCGGTCACAGTCGGGATGGGGAGCGGTCACTGGAGCAGGATCGGTCGGTGGGGCAGGATCGCTTTCCGTACCTGCATCTGATGTGGTTCCACCGATGTCGATCTGCTCCACTGATGTCGATCTGCTCCACTGATGAGGACGCTGGAGTCTGCTGCTGCTCGGACCACGGTTCTTCCGATACGATCTTCCTGCACTGCTCCGACTTCCATTCCTTCATTGCTGTCGGCTCTGCGTTCGGGATTAGGTGACTCGGCTCTTCTGCCCGCGGAACCAAGAGGTCCGGATCCTCCAGCGGCGGTGAGTTCAGGTCCGCCTCCGGTCGCCTGAGATGGTCCTGGATCACTTCATCGTCATTCAGGTACCCGCTGGTCGCCATCTCTGCTCCTAGATCTTCGGCAGCACACACACGCTGCTCCTCCATTTTCTGGGGGTGGAGCTCCTTCTTGACTTCTGGGCACGTCGTCATCTCATAGCAGTAGTCGGAGGGGGCGGCCGTCACTTCTGGCGCCACTTTGGTAGTCTCCTCCCATGGCACGCCCTTCTTCTTCTCCTGCGCTCCTCATGGTGCGGTAATGGCGGCGGTTTTGGCGGGAATTTTGGCGGCAAATGGCAATACACAGTCTTTAAGCAAATCACAGTTCCAATACAGTTCTGGCACAGTTCTTAGGCACACATGACCCGATTTTTCAGGCTTAAGTAGATCCTGTTTGTGACGCCAAAGTTGGATTGACCCCAGAGTAGGGCAATGGGGTACTCGGTACCGGGTCCTTCGGTTCGGGGGATGTCACGGTGGCCTGACCCGGTCCGTGGCCCTTTTGAGGGGTGTCCAATTAAAGGTGTAGTTTGTCTAGTGTTCGTTACGCCACCTATGGTATTCAGTCAGGGTGACCGACGCTGCCCAGGGGTCCGCTGGGGTGATGGAATGGCAGCTAGATGGTATACCTTCCCACAGGTGAAGTATGTCCCCAGGGCTTCCCAGATGTGTAGGTGGTGATGGTGGATGATGTAAGGTGCAATGAATAACGAGGACACAAGGTTGTAGTCTCTTTACCTTTTACTGAAGACTTCAGCATCCACAGTCCAGAGTACAGATCACAGGGCAGGCAGAGTCCGGCCGGTCTGAAGGCAAATCCAGAGTTCTCTTATTCAGGTGGAAATCAGTAGCCTTGCTACTAGCGCCTGTGTGTTGTAGTACCTCCCTACTGAGCACCACGGGATAGTCCTCACAACCTTTGTAGATGTTCTAGATGTTATTTCTTCCTCTCTGTCCCCCAGATGGTATGGATAGGACATACCCGTATGACTGATGGCCTGAGGCTTGTTTATAGGGACCCTAGAGACGCCCCGACCCCCACAATTTGCCACTGTGTCTTCTTAGGTTTTAAGGTCGGGCAGCCAACTTGGAATTGACTGTCCTGATGGTCTTTGAAGTAATGCGTAGAGTCAATTACTCCCTCGGTATTCCGGCCACCGGCTACGCGCCTCAGAAGGAAGCAGCCTCTTACAGGACAGAACTCCTTCTGGTATTGTCTCCTTGTGCTGTGACTTCGTTTCTCACTCCCTGCAACACAATTCTTTTCTTGTCCTTCCTTAGGATGCTGCCGCACATGGGGCAGGCGCAGCTCCGTATCTTTCTGACTCGTGCTAGGCCTCTGTCAGGATCCCACCCCTGACAAGGACCCTCTGTCTGCAGCTCAGATGTTCCTCCTTTCCCCCTGTCTGCCTGACAGGTGTTGCCTGGGCCGAGCCCAGTCAGCTTCTAACTAACTTTCTATCCAGCCCACCAGTTTTACCCTAATGTGAGGAGTGTCCTAATAGATAGAAACAAGGCTCCCCCTGGTGGACTGGAGTGTGAAGTGTGGTGTCTGTTTTGTGATACCTGGAAAGATGAACTCCTTTAGTACCATCAGATGTAATATCACTCCCCCTGGTGGAAGAGCAACATTACTGCAACAACCAGGACTCTGCGGCGCTGCACATGGAGAAGACAATCAGGGACTCCCAAAATCCTCTGGACACACCAATCAGTGTGATAGAAATAAAAGACAGAATCAAACTGATGAAATGCAAGAACCCTGGGAGCAGTGACGGCATCTTGCCAAGTGTGATCAAATACAGTTTCCCAAACATACATGCAGCACTGGCAAAAATCGTTCACCCACGTCCTGAGTGCTGGCTACTTCCCCAAAAGGTGGAATAAAGGTCTCATAACACCCATCTACAAAAATGGAGACTTATACAATCCAGCAAACTACAGAGAGATCTGTGTCAACAGCATTCTGGGAAAACTCTTCAACAGCATCATTCATAAAAGGATCACCACCTTCCTCACTCAACATGACATCATCAGCAGAAGCCAAGCTGTGATAATTCTGAACCCCCGCACCACCAATTACATCTACACCCTGCACAGCCTCATGAAGTCCTACGTCCACAGCAAAAAACAAGGTAAAATCTTTGCATGCTTCGTGGACTTCAAGAAGGCCTTTGACTCAGTGATGCACCCTGGCCTGTGCCTGAAACTCCTGGAGGGCAGAATACATGGCAGAACCTATGATGTCATCAAGAGCTCATAAATATAAATATATTGGCCTGCACTCTTTGTAAAATCGGGGTGCTGGTGGGACAGACCATAAGATCCAAATATCAGTATTGTACTAAATCCACCGCACTCCCTAAGTGGAATATCTTATGCAGAAATGTAGATTTTATGAAAATGCTAATTTATTCAAGTGAAAAAGGAATCAAGTACATCGGATCAAACAAAAGGCAACTATTACAAAATGTGCATGCGACTCAGAATGATTGACGTTTCGACCCTCCCGGGTCTAACTCTAAGGCCGCACTGTGAACATAAAAACAGTATATATACATCTTGAGATACATAAGGCACAAGAAGTAAAACACAGAATAAACAATAAACAAAATATATAATACAAGAACTCATACACTGAGAACCATTGCAGCGTGAAGGTGAACGGGAAAAGGACGGCTTTCTTCAGGCAGGGCCGTGAAGTCAGACAGGGATGCAGCCTGAGCCCAACCCTATTCAACATCTATATAAATGGACTGGCTGCAGCTTTGGAATCCTCCTTTGCCCCAGGCCTCAGTCCGCAGTACCAAGAAGTGGAGTTCTTGCTGTACGCAGATAACCTACTGCTACTCTCCCAAACCGAGAGAGGCCTCCAAGATAGCCTGGCAGTGCTGGAAACATTCAGCATCACATGGGTGCAGTCCATTAACCAAAAGAAGACCAAAGTCATGGTGTTTCAGAAAAGGAACCAGAACAAAAACCCCACTCCCTCCCTCACATTAAATGGTTCCAAGCTGGAGAAGGCCAGCAGCTACACCTACCTCTGTCTGGAGTTAAGCCAAACTGGGAGACTCAAGCAAGCAGCAGAGACCCTGAAAAGAAAAGCGTGTGCCATAAGAAGAGAACTGTACCATATCAAACAATAAGAAGACAACTGTACCATATCAAACCACCAGTGAGTCTGGCTTAAGATATTTGACAGTGTCATCACCCCTATATTGCTGTATGGCAGAGAGGTATGGGGCCCAGTGACCTACCAAGACTATTCAAAGTGGGGTCTCACCTCAACCAAAGTCTTCCTTCTAGAGTTTTAATTAGATTCAAGACACCAGATATACCATATAAAATATTTAAAATGACTTATCATATATATCTCTCAGGTGCTCTGTGAAAACAGTGAAACCACTGAAATTAAAAACCAACCACACAACCAAAAACCACGAATTACAAGGGTGACCAGACAGAGTATAATTAATCATATGCCTTTATTAAGTAAAAGGTGGCAAAAATCTACAAACATTTAAAATAAAAAATAATAAAAAAACAATGTGCGCGTATTAGGACAGAGATTAATAATAATAAATTGTATAAAAGTTTATATCTCTCTGTCTATATTCCTCGAGTGAAAAACAAAAGAAAAAACTCTGTGCCAAAATTGGACAAAACCAATACCATATCACAATCAATTGTACCATATATAATGGTTACATTAAAGTGCCAGTGCAAAAATTTAATAAAATATGTGCTTAATCATAAGATTATTCAAACAATTCCAATGCTTCATTAAGTGATAAGTGCAAGAGGTGAAAATAATAAGAATTATGGGGAATAAAATATAAGAGTAATATACCTTTAAGGGTCTCCACGTCCCGTTACTGCGCACCCCGACGCGCGTTTCGGAAAGAATTTCCATAATCAGGGAAGTACAGTTATTTTAATGTCATCATGACAAATCCAATTGTGTGATCGCTGCCTGCCTACCCAAACTGATAATCTCCAAACGAGTGCTCTAACGAATGGTCATTCCTAATTACTGACTAGTAGGGTTGAGCGAAACGGGTCGATCATTTTCAAAAGTCGCCGACTTTTGGCTAAGTCGGCGTCTCATGAAACCCGATCCGACCCCTGTGCTTGTCGGCCATGCGGTACGCGACTTTCGCGCCAAAGTCGCGTTTCAATGACGCGAAAAGCGCCATTTCTCAGCCAATGAAGGTGAACGCAGAGTGTGGGCAGCGTGATGACATAGATCCTGGTCCCCACCATCTTAGAGAAGGGCATTGCAGTGATTGGCTTGCTGTCTGCGGCGTCACAGGGGCTATAAAGGGGCGTTCCCGCCGACCGCCATCTTACTGCTGCTGATCTGAGCTTAGGGACAGGTTGCTGCCGCTTCGTCAGAAGCAGGGAGAGCGTTAGGCAGGGTCCACTAACCACCAAACCGCTTGTGCTGTAGCGATTTCCACTGTCCAACACCACCTTCGGTGTGCAGGGACTGTGGAAGCTATTTTTTTTTTTTTTTTCCTCAGCGCTGTAGCTCATTGGGCTGCCCTAGAAGGCTCCGTGATAGCTGTATTGCTGTGTGTACGCCACTGTGGAAACCAACTGCTTTTTTCAAAGCACATATCCTCTTGTTCCTTCCTTTCTGCACAGCTATCTTTTTTGTTTGTCCACACTTTTTATTTAACTTGTGCATCAGTCCACTCCTATTGCTGCCTGCCATACCTGGCTTACATTACTGCAGGGAGATAGTAATTGTAGGACAGTTTTTTTTTTTTTTTTGTTTTTTTTTGTGGGAGATTAAGATTGGCATTTCTGCTACAGTGCCATCCCTGTGTGTGCCATCTCTCACTGAGTGGGCCATAGAAAGCCTATTTATTTTTTCCGTGATTTGTGTTCTAAAATCTACCTCAACACAAAAACACTACATCAATCAGTGGGAGAAAAATATTGGCCTCAGTCAGGGCTTGTGTGCCACTGCTGTGTGTGCTATCTCTCATTCAGTGGGCTATAGCAAGCCTATTTTTTTATTTTTTTTTTAATATTATTTGGTTTCTAAAGTCTCCCTGAAAAAAAAAAAAAACCTAAAAAAACAGTGGGAGAGTAATATTGCCCTTTCAGCTTGTGTGCCAGTCTTGACTCCTGGGTGTGCCACCTCTCTCCCTCTCATTCAGTGGGCCATAGAAAGCCTATTTATTTTTTTTTTTAAATATTATTGGGTTTCTAAAGTCTCCCTGAAAAAACAAAAAATACATAAAAAAACAGTGGGAGAGTAATATTGCCCTTTCAGCTTGTGTGCCAGTCTTGACTCCTGGGTGTGCCACCTCTCTCCCTTTCATTCAGTGGGCCATAGAAAGCCTATTTATTTTTTCCGTGATTTGTGTTCTAAATTCTACCTCAACACAAAAACACTACATCAATCAGTGGGAGAAAAATATTGGCCTCAGTCAGGGCTTGTGTGCCACTGCTGTGTGTGCTATCTCTCATTCAGTGGGCTATAGCAAGCCTATTTTTTTATTTTTTTTTTTAATATTATTTGGTTTCTAAAGTCTCCCTGAAAAAAAAAAAAAAACCTAAAAAAACAGTGGGAGAGTAATATTGCCCTTTCAGCTTGTGTGCCAGTCTTGACTCCTGGGTGTGCCACCTCTCTCCCTCTCATTCAGTGGGCCATAGAAAGCCTATTTATTTTTTTTTTAAATATTATTGGGTTTCTAAAGTCTCCCTGAAAAAACAAAAAATACATAAAAAAACAGTGGGAGAGTAATATTGCCCTTTCAGCTTGTGTGCCAGTCTTGACTCCTGGGTGTGCCACCTCTCTCCCTTTCATTCAGTGGGCCATAGAAAGCCTATTTATTTTTTCCGTGATTTGTGTTCTAAATTCTACCTCAACACAAAAACACTACATCAATCAGTGGGAGAAAAATATTGGCCTCAGTCAGGGCTTGTGTGCCACTGCTGTGTGTGCTATCTCTCATTCAGTGGGCTATAGCAAGCCTATTTTTTTATTTTTTTTTTTAATATTATTTGGTTTCTAAAGTCTCCCTGAAAAAAAAAAAAAACCTAAAAAAACAGTGGGAGAGTAATATTGCCCTTTCAGCTTGTGTGCCAGTCTTGACTCCTGGGTGTGCCACCTCTCTCCCTCTCATTCAGTGGGCCATAGAAAGCCTATTTATTTTTTTTTTTTAATATTATTGGGTTTCTAAAGTCTCCCTGAAAAAACAAAAAATACATAAAAAAACAGTGGGAGAGTAATATTGCCCTTTCAGCTTGTGTGCCAGTCTTGACTCCTGGGTGTGCCACCTCTCTCCCTTTCATTCAGTGGGCCATAGAAAGCCTATTTATTTTTTCCGTGATTTGTGTTCTAAATTCTACCTCAACACAAAAACACTACATCAATCAGTGGGAGAAAAATATTGGCCTCAGTCAGGGCTTGTGTGCCACTGCTGTGTGTGCTATCTCTCATTCAGTGGGCTATAGCAAGCCTATTTTTTTATTTTTTTTTTTAATATTATTTGGTTTCTAAAGTCTCCCTGAAAAAAAAAAAAAACCTAAAAAAACAGTGGGAGAGTAATATTGCCCTTTCAGCTTGTGTGCCAGTCTTGACTCCTGGGTGTGCCACCTCTCTCCCTCTCATTCAGTGGGCCATAGAAAGCCTATTTATTTTTTTTTTTAAATATTATTGGGTTTCTAAAGTCTCCCTGAAAAAACAAAAAATACATAAAAAAACAGTGGGAGAGTAATATTGCCCTTTCAGCTTGTGTGCCAGTCTTGACTCCTGGGTGTGCCACCTCTCTCCCTTTCATTCAGTGGGCCATAGAAAGCCTATTTATTTTTTCCGTGATTTGTGTTCTAAATTCTACCTCAACACAAAAACACTACATCAATCAGTGGGAGAAAAATATTGGCCTCAGTCAGGGCTTGTGTGCCACTGCTGTGTGTGCTATCTCTCATTCAGTGGGCTATAGCAAGCCTATTTTTTTATTTTTTTTTTAATATTATTTGGTTTCTAAAGTCTCCCTGAAAAAAAAAAAAAAACCTAAAAAAACAGTGGGAGAGTAATATTGCCCTTTCAGCTTGTGTGCCAGTCTTGACTCCTGGGTGTGCCACCTCTCTCCCTCTCATTCAGTGGGCCATAGAAAGCCTATTTATTTTTTTTTTTAAATATTATTGGGTTTCTAAAGTCTCCCTGAAAAAACAAAAAATACATAAAAAAACAGTGGGAGAGTAATATTGCCCTTTCAGCTTGTGTGCCAGTCTTGACTCCTGGGTGTGCCACCTCTCTCCCTTTCATTCAGTGGGCCATAGAAAGCCTATTTATTTTTTCCGTGATTTGTGTTCTAAATTCTACCTCAACACAAAAACACTACATCAATCAGTGGGAGAAAAATATTGGCCTCAGTCAGGGCTTGTGTGCCACTGCTGTGTGTGCTATCTCTCATTCAGTGGGCTATAGCAAGCCTATTTTTTTATTTTTTTTTTTTAATATTATTTGGTTTCTAAAGTCTCCCTGAAAAAAAAAAAAAAACCTAAAAAAACAGTGGGAGAGTAATATTGCCCTTTCAGCTTGTGTGCCAGTCTTGACTCCTGGGTGTGCCACCTCTCTCCCTCTCATTCAGTGGGCCATAGAAAGCCTATTTATTTTTTTTTTTAAATATTATTGGGTTTCTAAAGTCTCCCTTAAAAAACAAAAAATACATAAAAAAACAGTGGGAGAGTAATATTGCCCTTTCAGCTTGTGTGCCAGTCTTGACTCCTGGGTGTGCCACCTCTCTCTCTCTAATTGTGGGCCATAGAAAGCCTTTTTTTTTTTTTTTTTAATATTATTTGGTTTCTAAAGTCTCCCTGAAAAAAAACAAAACATAAATTAGGTGGGAGATTAATATTGACATTAGTGCTTGAGTGACAGTCCTGCGTGTGTGTCATCTCTGTGATTTTGTGCCACAGAAAACAGAGTGTGTAACATTGTGCCTGATTTTCCTTGTGGTCTCACCAACCTGTTAAGGGATATTGAAATCATACTGAAGTTATAGCTCACCGTGTAAGTTGTTTGACAGCAACAAATAAAGTTACTTTGGTTAAGATTTTAAAACAATGAGGAAGTCTGGTGCAAGAGGTCGTCGTGGGCGTTCATTGTCAGCTGGTAATGATGGTAGTGGTAGTGGAGCATCAGGTGGTCGTGGGGATAAAAATATTCCACCTAAGTCTGGAGCTGTGGAGCCAGTTTCGTCGTCAGGCTACACAAGGCCTCGAACGCTCTCTTTTCTGGGAGTAGGAAAACCGCTTTTAAAGGCGGAGCAGCAACAGCAAGTTTTGGCTTACATTGCAGACTCAGCCTCTAGCTCTTTTGCCTCCTCTTCCGAAACTGGTAAATGTAAAAGCAGCGCGTCGCTTGTGGATGTTCACGGTCAGGGACAAGTCGCTTCCTTGTCCTCCTCAGCAAAAACTACAACAAGAGAGAAGGATGCAGCAGGCGACACAACGGGTCACTCCATGGAGCTCTTTACACATACCGTCCCTGGCTTAGAAAGTGAAACATTTAACAGGCCATGCCCATTACAAGTATATTCTGACATGGAGTGCACTGATGCACAGCCACAGCCAGAGTACTATGCTGCTCCTTTGACTCAGACCACCACATTGCCCTCTCAGGGTACAGATCCACAATCAGACCCTGATAAGACTATGTTGCCCCGCCACGAACGCTATACCACCGACCGACACAGTGACACAGACGAAGTTGCACACGAGCTCGAAGAGGAGGTAATAGATGACCCAGTTATTGACCCCGATTGGCAGCCATTGGGGGAACAGGGTGCAGGCGGCAGTAGTTCAGAAGCGGAGGTGGAGGAGGGGCCGCAGCAGGCATCAACATCGCAACAGGTTCCATCTGCCGGGCCCGTATCTGGCCCAAAACGCGTGTCAAAGCCAAAACCTGTTGGAGCACAGCGTTGCCATCCGGTTAAAGCTCAGTCTGCAATCCCTGAAAAGGGATTCGAGTCTAGGAAGAGTGCAGTCTGGCATTTTTTTAAACAACATCCAACTGATCAGCGCAAAGTCATCTGTCAAAAATGTTCAACTAGCTTAAGCAGAGGTCAGAATCTGAAAAGTCTAAATACTAGTTGCATGCATAGACACTTAACCACCATGCATTTTCAAGCCTGGACTAACTACCAAACGTCCCTCAAGGTTGTAGCACCCTCGGCCAATGAAGCTAGTCAGCAACGCAACATCCCTTCCGTCACTGTAAGGCCACCATTTTCCGCACCACCGGCAGTATCTGTGCAGGTTTCTTTGCCAGCCAAAAGCAGTCAGGGTCAGGGAATCACCAGTTTTGTAGGAGGAAATATTGCATCTAGGGCACCGGCGGAAACAATACCGTCTCCAACCGTCTCTCAGTCTGCCATGTACAGCGGCACACCCGAAAGTTCCACGATCTCCAGCTCTCCAGTCCAGCTCACCCTACATGAGACTCTGGTTAGAAAAAGGAAGTACTTATCCTCGCATCCGCGTACACAGGGTTTTAACGCCCACATAGCTAGACTAATCTCGTTAGAGATGATGCCCTACCGGTTAGTTGAAAGCGAAGCTTTCAAAGCCCTGATGGAGTACGCTGAACCACGATACGAGCTACCCAGTCGACACTTTTTTTCCAGAAAAGCCATCCCAGCCCTGCACCAGCATGTTAAACAGCGCATCGTCCATGCACTCAGGCAATCTGTGAGTACAAAGGTGCACCTGACTACAGATGCATGGACCAGTAGGCATGGCCAGGGACGTTATGTGTCCATCACGGCACACTGGGTGAATGTGGTGGATGCAGAGTCCACAGGCGACATCAATTTAGGGACAGTTGTGCCTAGCCCACGGTCTAGGAAACAGTTGGCTGTAGGCGTTCGCACCCCCTCCTCCTCCTCCTCCTCGTCCTCCTGCAGAAGCTACAGCTCTTCCACAGAACGCAGTCTGCCAACCACTCCATCGGCAGATGACACTGTTGCACACCAGTTGTCCCATTATGGGCCAGCTACTGCCAAGCGTCAGCAGGCTGTATTGGCTATGAAGTGCTTGGGCGACAACAGACACACCGCGGAAGTTCTGTCCGAGTTCTTGCAACAAGAAACGCAGTCGTGGCTGGGCACAGTAGATCTTGAGGCAGGCAAGGTAGTGAGTGATAACGGAAGGAATTTCATGGCTGCCATCTCCCTTTCCCAACTGAAACACATTCCTTGCCTGGCTCACACCTTAAACCTGGTGGTGCAGTGCTTATTGAAAACTTATCCTGGGTTCTCCGACCTGCTCCTCAAAGTGCGTGCACTTTGCTCACATATCCGACGTTCGCCTGTACACGCCAGCCGTATGCAGACCTATCAGCGGTCTTTGAACCTTCCCCAGCATCGCCTAATCATAGACGTTGCAACAAGGTGGAACTCAACACTGCACATGCTTCAGAGACTGTGCGAACAGAGGCGTGCTGTTATTTATTTGTGGGAGGATACACGGGCAGGCAGTAGGATGGCAGACATGGAGTTGTCAGGTGTGCAGTGGTCTAAGATACAAGACATGTGTCAAGTCCTTCAGTGTTTTGAGGAATGCACACGGCTGGTTAGTGCAGACAACGCCGTAATAAGCATGAGCATCCCCCTAATGCGTCTGCTGATGCAAAGTTTGACGCACATAAAGGAGCAGGCGTCTGCACCAGAGGAAGAGGAAAGCCTTGATGACAGTCAGCCATTGTCTGGTCAGGGCAGTGTACAGGACGAGGTAGCGGGCGAAGAGGAGGTGGAGGACGAGGAGGATGATGGGGATGAGTATATTTTTAATGCCGAACCTTTCCCGGGGGCACAGGAAATTGGTTGCGTGTCACGGCCGGGTTCTGGTTTTTTGAGGGACACAAGTGACGTAGATTTGCCTGCAACTGCCCCTCAACCAATCACAACCGGAGATTTGACAACTGGAACTTTGGCCCACATGGCGGATTATGCCTTACGTATCCTAAAAAGGGACACACGCATTACGAAAATGATGAACGATGACGATTACTGGTTGGCCTGCCTCCTTGATCCATGCTATAAAGGCAAATTGCAAAATATTATGCCACATGAGAACTTGGAACTAATATTAGCAACCAAACAATCAACTCTTGTTGACCGTTTGCTTCAGGCATTCCCAGCACACAGCGCACGTGATCGTTCTCACACGAGCTCCAGGGGGCAGCAGACTAGGAGTGTTAGGGGTGCACACATCAGAAGTGGCGTTGGACAGAGGGGTTTTCTGACCAGGTTGTGGAGTGATTTTGCTATGACCGCAGACAGGACAGGTACTGCTGCATCAATTGAAAGTGACAGGAGACAACATTTGTCCAGTATGGTTACTAACTATTTTTCATCCCTTATCGATGTTCTCCCTCAACCGTCATTCCCATTTGATTACTGGGCCTCCAAATTAGACACCTGGCCAGAATTGGCAGAATATGCATTGCAGGAGCTTGCTTGCCCGGCAGCAAGTGTCCTATCAGAAAGAGTATTCAGTGCTGCAGGTTCAATATTAACCGAAAAAAGGACTCGTCTGGCTACCCAAAATGTTGACGATCTAACATTCATTAAAATGAACCACAACTGGATTTCGAAATTTTTTGCCCCATCTTGCCCGGCCGACACCTAGCTTTCCTATGAAAAGCTCTTGCCTGTGAATTACTTTTCTAATGTCTAATTTGCTGCAGCTGATTGTACAGCATACGACATGTTTACACCTCCCTAAATGGCAAAACTCCCCACACGGGGCCGTGGTATCGCGACTTGGCGCAAGCACCCGTGAGACTGCTGTTTGTCTGAAGAGGTGGGTGTGCTCGCTTTTGGTTGACGGCATTGCTACTGGGTCCCTCATAGTACAATGTAGTGTCTCTGGCGGTGGTGGTGCGCACCCAACGTCAGACACACCGTTGTAACATGAGGGGCCCTGGGGCGGTCCCGCCGGCCTCAAGAGAGTTCCCCCCTACCCCAGCTCAAAATGTGCTCTACCACGTCCAAAATTATGTCGCACAGCTCCACCAATCTTTAGTCTATTCGCTGACATCATTCAATGTCTGGCACTGACAATACAAATTTGTAGACATCTATGATGCAACTTAAAGTAGTCTGTGTCTGTGTCCTATATTGGCACCATTAAATAGTTACTGCCAAATTACTATGTCAGAAACTCAGTAGATGAGCCCACCCCTGTACCTAAGTATGCCACCTTTTTTTTTGTTGTGGTTGTTTTGCGAGACATTAACATCTATTTATATTTTGGGAGTACTGGGACAGACACTCCTTGCACTACTCCTCCACTCACCACCAAGCTGCCTGTGTATCCATGTAACCACTGTAAAGCTGCCATGAGCCTATTGTTTGTTATTTTAGGCCTTTGATAGCCTGTCTGCGGTCCCTACTTTAAATACTCCTCCACTCACCACCAAGCTGCCTGTGTATCCATGTAACCGCTGTAAAGCTGCCATGAGCCTATTGTTTGTTATTTTAGGCCTTTGATAGCCTGTCTGCGGTCCCTACTTTAAATACTCCTCCACTCACCACCAAGCTGCCTGTGTATCCATGTAACCGCTGTAAAGCTGCCATGAGCCTATTGTTTGTTATTTTAGGCCTTTGATAGCCTGTCTGCGGTCCCTACTTTAAATACTCCTCCACTCACCACCAAGCTGCCTGTGTATCCATGTAACCGCTGTAAAGCTGCCATGAGCCTATTGTTTGTTATTTTAGGCCTTTGATAGCCTGTCTGCGGTCCCTACTTTAAATACTCCTCCACTGACCAGACCACTGCTGCCCGTGTACCCCTGGAACCAATTATAAAGTGCCTACAGCCAGCCCATTTTCTTATGTTAGGCCTTTGAAGCCTGTCTGCGGTCCCTACTTTAAATACTCCTCCACTCACCACCACCAAGCTGCCTGCCCGTGTATCCATGTAACCGCTGTAAAACTGCCATAAGCCTATTGTTTGTTATTTTAGGCCTTTGATAGCCTGTCTGCGGTCCCTACTTTAAATACTCCTCCACTCACCACCACCAAGCTGCCTGCCCGTGTATCCATGTAACCGCTGTAAAACTGCCATAAGCCTATTGTTTGTTATTTTAGGCCTTTGATAGCCTGTCTGCGGTCCCTACTTTAAATACTCCTCCACTCACCACCACCAAGTTGCCTGCCCGTGTATCCATGTAACCGCTGTAAAACTGCCATAAGCCTATTGTTTGTTATTTTAGGCCTTTGATAGCCTGTCTGCGGTCCCTACTTTAAATACTCCTCCACTGACCAGACCACTGCTGCCCGTGTACCCCTGGAACCAATTATAAAGTGCCTACAGCCAGCCCATTTTCTTATGTTAGGCCTTTGAAGCCTGTCTGCGGTCCCTACTTTAAATACTCCTCCACTGACCACCAAGCTGCCTGCCCGTGTATCCATGTAACCGCTGTAAAGCTGCCATGAGCCTATTGTTTGTTATTTTAGGCCTTTGATAGCCTGTCTGCGGTCCCTACTTTAAATACTCCTCCACTCACCACCAAGCTGCCTGTGTATCCATGTAACCGCTGTAAAGCTGCCATGAGCCTATTGTTTGTTATTTTAGGCCTTTGATAGCCTGTCTGCGGTCCCTACTTTAAATACTCCTCCACTCACCACCACCAAGCTGCCTGCCCGTGTATCCATGTAACCGCTGTGAAACTGCCATGAGCCTATTGTTTGTTATGTTAGGCCTTTGATAGCCTGTCTGCGGTCCCTACTTTAAATACTCCTCCACTGACCAGACCACTGCTGCCCGTGTACCCCTGGAACCAATTATAAAGTGCCTACAGCCAGCCCATTTTCTTATGTTAGGCCTTTGAAGCCTGTCTGCGGTCCCTACTTTAAATACTCCTCCACTGACCACCAAGCTGCCTGCCCGTGTATCCATGTAACCGCTGTAAAACTGCCATGAGCCTATTGTTTGTTATTTTAGGCCTTTGATAGCCTGTCTGCGGTCCCTACTTTAAATACTCCTCCACTCACCACCACCAAGCTGCCTGCCCGTGTATCCATGTAACCGCTGTGAAACTGCCATGAGCCTATTGTTTGTTATGTTAGGCCTTTGATAGCCTGTCTGCGGTCCCTACTTTAAATACTCCTCCACTGACCACCAAGCTGCCTGCCCGTGTATCCATGTAACCGCTGTAAAACTGCCATAAGCCTATTGTTTGTTATTTTAGGCCTTTGATAGCCTGTCTGCGGTCCCTACTTTAAATACTCCTCCACTCACCACCACCAAGTTGCCTGCCCGTGTATCCATGTAACCGCTGTAAAACTGCCATGAGCCTATTGTTTGTTATTTTAGGCCTTTGATAGCCTGTCTGCGGCCCCTACTTGCAATACTCCTCCACTGACCACAATGCTGCCTGGAGTGCCTGCCTGTGTATCCATGTAACCGATGTAAAACTGCCATGACTGCCTACTGTTTGTTATTTTAGGCCTTTGATAGCCTGTCTGCAGCCCCTACTTGCAATACTCCTCCACTGACCACACCAATGCTGCCCGTGTACCCCTGGAACCTATTTAAAAGTTCATAGAGCCTAGTTATATATTTTATTTACTATTAATAAGGCCATGATGGACTACGCTGTACCACGCTACAAGCTAACCAGTCGACACTTCTTTTGCGAGAAAAGCCATCCCAACCCTCCACCAGCATGTAGAAGACCGCATTGTCCATGCACTCTGGCAATCTGTGAGTACAAAGGTGCACCTGACAACAGACGCATGGACCTGTAGGCATGGCCACGGAAGATTACGTGTCCATTACGGCGCAATGGGTTAATGTGGTGGATGCATGGTCCACAGGGAACAGCCTACTAAGTCTGTCTGCAGTCCCTAATTCAAATTGTCCTCCACTGTCTAAATCGGAACTTCCACCTTCTGGCTTTCGGCCTATAGTATCAGAAATTAAACTGCATTTGGCCTTCAACTTTGGTTAGGGCCTACTAACGGCTTCTGCCCCTCCCTGGTGTTGCCCTCAACTAAATAAAGCTGAGCTTCAACCTTCTGCTCCAAATTACCATTTTGAAAAATGCAATAGGCTTTTCCGGCCTACTAAAGGTGTCTGTCTGTGTGCCCCTGCCTGGTGTTGTCCTCAACTAAATAAAGCTGAGCTTCAACCTTCCGGCTCTCATTAAGTGGTTTTAAAAAAAAAAAATGGTGGTTAGGGCCTACTAACGGCTTCTGCCCCTCCCTGGTGTTGCCCTCAACTAAATAAAGCTGAGCTTCAACCTTCTGCTCCAAATTACCATTTTGAAAAATGCAATAGGCTTTTCCGGCCTACTAAAGGTGTCTGTCTGTGTGCCCCTCCCTGGTGTTGTCCTCAACTAAATAAAGCTGAGCTTCAACCTTCCGGCTCTCATTATGTGGTTTTAAAAAAAAAAATGGTGGTTAGGGCCTACTAACGGCTTCTGCCCCTCCCTGGTGTTGTCCTCAACTAAATAAAGCTGAGCTTCAACCTTCCGGCTCTCATTAAGTGGTTTAAAAAAAAAAAAATGGTGGTTAGGGCCTACTAACGGCTTCTGCCCCTCCCTGGTGTTGTCCTCAACTAAATAAAGCTGAGCTTCAACCTTCCGGCTCTCATTATGTGGTTTTAAAAAAAAAAATGGTGGTTAGGGCCTACTAACGGCTTCTGCCCCTCCCTGGTGTTGTCCTCAACTAAATAAAGCTGAGCTTCAACCTTCCGGCTCTCATTAAGTGGTTTAAAAAAAAAAAAATGGTGGTTAGGGCCTACTAACGGCTTCTGCCCCTCCCTGGTGTTGTCCTCAACTAAATAAAGCTGAGCTTCAACCTTCCGGCTCTCATTATGTGGTTTTAAAAAAAAAAATGGTGGTTAGGGCCTACTAACGGCTTCTGCCCCTCCCTGGTGTTGCCCTCAACTAAATAAAGCTGAGCTTCAACCTTCTGCTCCAAATTACCATTTTGAAAAATGCAATAGGCTTTTCAGGCCTACTAAAGGTGTCTGTCTGTGTGCCCCTGCCTGGTGTTGTCCTCAACTAAATAAAGCTGAGCTTCAACCTTCCGGCTCTCATTAAGTGGTTTTAAAAAAAAAAAATGGTGGTTAGGGCCTACTAACGGCTTCTGCCCCTCCCTGGTGTTGCCCTCAACTAAATAAAGCTGAGCTTCAACCTTCTGCTCCAAATTACCATTTTGAAAAATGCAATAGGCTTTTCCGGCCTACTAAAGGTGTCTGTCTGTGTGCCCCTCCCTGGTGTTGTCCTCAACTAAATAAAGCTGAGCTTCAACCTTCCGGCTCTCATTAAGTGGTTTTAAAAAAAAAAATGGTGGTTAGGGCCTACTAACGGCTTCTGCCCCTCCCTGGTGTTGTCCTCAACTAAATAAAGCTGAGCTTCAACCTTCCGGCTCATTAAGTGGTTTTAAAAAAAAAAATGGTGGTTAGGGCCTACTAACGGCTTCTGCCCCTCCCTGGTGTTGCCCTCAACTAAATAAAGCTGAGCTTCAACCTTCTGCTCCAAATTACCATTTTGAAAAATGCAATAGGCTTTTCCGGCCTACTAAAGGTGTCTGTCTGTGTGCCCCTCCCTGGTGTTGTCCTCAACTAAATAAAGCTGAGCTTCAACCTTCCGGCTCTCATTATGTGGTTTTAAAAAAAAAAATGGTGGTTAGGGCCTACTAACGGCTTCTGCCCCTCCCTGGTGTTGTCCTCAACTAAATAAAGCTGAGCTTCAACCTTCCGGCTCTCATTAAGTGGTTTTAAAAAAAAAAAATGGTGGTTAGGGCCTACTAACGGCTTCTGCCCCTCCCTGGTGTTGTCCTCAACTAAATAAAGCTGAGCTTCAACCTTCCGGCTCTCATTATGTGGTTTTAAAAAAAAAAATGGTGGTTAGGGCCTACTAACGGCTTCTGCCCCTCCCTGGTGTTGCCCTCAACTAAATAAAGCTGAGCTTCAACCTTCTGCTCCAAATTACCATTTTGAAAAATGCAATAGGCTTTTCAGGCCTACTAAAGGTGTCTGTCTGTGTGCCCCTGCCTGGTGTTGTCCTCAACTAAATAAAGCTGAGCTTCAACCTTCCGGCTCTCATTAAGTGGTTTTTAAAAAAAAAAATGGTGGTTAGGGCCTACTAACGGCTTCTGCCCCTCCCTGGTGTTGCCCTCAACTAAATAAAGCTGAGCTTCAACCTTCTGCTCCAAATTACCATTTTGAAAAATGCAATAGGCTTTTCCGGCCTACTAAAGGTGTCTGTCTGTGTGCCCCTCCCTGGTGTTGTCCTCAACTAAATAAAGCTGAGCTTCAACCTTCCGGCTCTCATTAAGTGGTTTTAAAAAAAAAAATGGTGGTTAGGGCCTACTAACGGCTTCTGCCCCTCCCTGGTGTTGTCCTCAACTAAATAAAGCTGAGCTTCAACCTTCCGGCTCTCATTAAGTGGTTTTAAAAAAAAAAATGGTGGTTAGGGCCTACTAACGGCTTCTGCCCCTCCCTGGTGTTGTCCTCAACTAAATAAAGCTGAGCTTCAACCTTCCGGCTCTCATTAAGTGGTTTTAAAAAAAAAAAGGGTGGTTAGGGCCTACTAACGGCTTCTGCCCCTCCCTGGTGTTGCCCTCAACTAAATAAAGCTGAGCTTCAACCTTCTGCTCCAAATTACCATTTTGAAAAATGCAATAGGCTTTTCCGGCCTACTAAAGGTGTCTGTCTGTGTGCCCCTGCCTGGTGTTGCCCTCAACTAAATAAAGCTGAGCTTCAACCTTCTGCTCCAAATTACCATTTTAAAAAATGCAATAGGCTTTTCCGGCCTACTAAAGGTGTCTGCCCCTCCCTGGTGTTGTCCTCAACTGAACAAAGCTGAGCTTCCACATTCTGGCTTTCGCCCTATACTATCAGATATTAAACTGCATTTGGCCTACTAGTGTGGTTAGGCCCTTGAAACAGTGTCTGCTGCTCTTGGGTTTGCTACTCCACTGAACAAAGCAATGCCGCCTGTTTAGTCCTGTTACCAATTTTGAACTGCATGTAGCCTACTTTATTCTTTGGCCCTATATCTGTTTCCTCCTCATCCTGCCCATTGCCCAGCCACTGCTAAATGAGTCTGCTGGTACATTGACCTAGACCACTACATTCCCCTTGTACTCTACACAGCCAGAATCTGTCCCTGCTGAAAGTAAGGTTCCCCTTCCCGCATGTTATACCACCTTACACAGGGACAAAGAGGAAGGTGCAGATGAAAGTGCAGGTTCCTTCATCAGGTGGGGGGGCATACTCGTTGGCGACGTCACTGGCACAGGGCCCCTCAGAGTACGCAAAAGTGTCGCTGCTGGTGGGAGGCGCCCCCGCCATGCAAACACACCGCCGTACTTTGAGGGGCCCTGTGCCAGTGGCAATGCGAACGAGTGGGCCCCCCCCCTGCTTGCTCAGGATCACAGCACTTGCAACTTTTAAATACTTACCTTTCCCTGCAACACCGCCGTGACGTAGTCCGCATTTCCTGGGCCCACGAAAAACTTGAGCCAGCCCTACTCCCCCCACAACTTTCCCCCAATTCCCTATGCCCAACTATTATTATACAGTTAATTAAGATTGGCAAGCTTCAGAAACAAGAATGGATGTTTTTGGCATTAAAATGGGCACTGTAGGTGTTTTCCTGGCCTCCACTCACTGCCGACTATGCTTCCCCATTGACTTGCATTGGGTTTCGTGTTTCGGTCGATCCCCGACTTTTAGCGATAATCGGCCGACTGCACTCGACTCGACTCTGGACAAAATCGGGTTTCCCAAAACCCTACTCGATCTTAAAAAAATGAAAGTCGCTCAACCCTACTGACTAGTCTAAATAGGCCTTAACTGTTGACTCTTCCCCAAGTGTAGTCAGCACGAACTATAAATTAACCCAAAGGTATGAACTGGGATATAAACTGGTGTGCATGCAGAGTGTAAGCGCAGGTTCACACTGGCCACTGAACAGAAAAAGACAAAGACAGAAACATAATGATTAAATATCCGGCAGTAAATAAATAAACAGCATAATGCATGAAAATAATATACGGTATTTAATTAACATATTTTTGGATAAACAAAAATGCAAAAGCCATCTCACCACTTCAGGGTGACCGTAATTGGGACAGTCCTGACTCTATTATTGAAACTATAAATTAACAGATCTCAAATTTAGTGTCAGTGTATGTTCTGTGAATATTATTTTAAGAGTAAAAAAAAAAAATAGTTAAAACATAATAACTTGATATAAACAATAGATTTATTTCTAATAATAGATTTCCTTTAACTGAATCCTCAACATGCCGTAGAAAATCGGAGTTTCACATTTGGGAACCATTGGAAAGCTCCAGCCGTGAAATGGCAGGTGTCTCTAATAAAGTGGCCATTTAGTGTATATACTGTATATTTATATATATATATTTATACTTTCGCAAGTGGAACAGATTTTCTCACTTGCCATCCACCTGCTGAGCATGGATAATCTTGAAATGGCACCATCCTAGTCGTCTCTTGTCCTTTAATGTTCTTTGTACAGTAACCGCGTATAATGATAACGCTAGCGCAGAGCTTCGGAGCCGCATGGTACGAGAGGTCAGAGCGTGGAAGGGTCATCTCTGCAGCATTAGGGCACGGGGGCATTAAGAAACTTTAATCACTTCTACAAAATACCTTTCTTGTAAACTGTAATAGTGATATGCCCCAGAGATTGGATCAGACTTCGCGAGATACTGTTGCAGTGCAATGAATTAGTAATAAATTGTTTCCTGGAATTGTGGTTATTAGAATTTTGGTTGTCAAAAACAAAGATAAATACTCTGCATATAGTTAGTAATATAATAAAATGAAATCAAGGCGTGCAGCATTACTCAGCTCCTTAGCACTCAGTATACTGGATTTATTATCCCGTTGCCTACTCATTTTCATTACTTTGGTAAATTTTATGATGTGCAGGATGTGCTGGGTCAGAACACAAGGTCGTTGCATTATATATCAATATATGTTTAGTAAGAGTGAGAGTGAAGGAGACAGAAGAGATCGGAGGCATTAGCCAGTAGTTGTATTCAGATGTGGCCGGCTAGCTGGCTTAGTCCTGGGCTCTGACACTGTTCGGGTCTATTTCCATTATAAAAAGATCCTAAAGTGATTGGAAATTGTCTCCTGAAAAAGGTCGACTTTGAGATAATCTGTTATTAGGGAGGAAACTGTTCCTAATCAGACATTTTTTCCTACTGCTGAAGTGCTATACTATATGATGGCATACTTGACTACTTTCCTGGATCCTTTTTCTTAAAATCCAAGAAGAATTGGAAAATCTCATGTCTATTGCTATGTTTTAAGGGAGGTTTCACCCAGATGCATTGTATGCTGAAAAGGAGATGTCAATGAATGTAAAAATTTTTACATCTATTTACTTTTTTGGCAGAGACCTCAAAAAGTTGAAGGGCATGCGAATAATTGGCTACCAGGTAATGCATGAGTTTGCCAAGTCTGCCAGTGTGTTGAGTGATCGACTCTAGTGGAGCAACTCTCTGTCCTTGACTATAGCGTGGAGTGCCACGCTTGACAGCGGCAAAACTCTGTTTATGTCCTTGCTCATGAACTGTGCTCCACAGCCATGACCACTTCTCAACACACACAAGAACAAGTAGGCAGGTGTAGATGCCATACCAGGAATTTGGCATCTTAGAGGATGGTGTCTTCAACCTCTTACGAGAGCACAAAAAATGGGCTATCACTATAGCAATCATTTACTGTCCATTTTCTTGACTCACTATCCTGAAATATTGTAATGGTTCTCCACTTGTTAGACCCTGGAGGCATAGTAAAGATTGACAGTCACCTAGCACTGTTATCATGTACAATGAGGAAATTGGGCTTAGTTGAAAATTTCAAAATGGAGCCTTTTTTGGTGCTAGTTCTTGACTATTTCTTTGGCGCTGTCTTAATTAATTTCATACCACCCAAGCGGAAAGACAACTGGGTCTTACCTAAACTAAGGTCACATTTCTATGGGTCCAATAGCTACAAAACAGGCTGCTTCTTTTATTTTTATTCCCTACATAACTTTCCTCCGCACCATTTTTAATAAACATGTGACTCCTTCTTCCCCTATATGAGCGA
The DNA here is from genome assembly GCF_051348905.1 of Ranitomeya variabilis. Taxonomy (NCBI): domain Eukaryota; kingdom Metazoa; phylum Chordata; class Amphibia; order Anura; family Dendrobatidae; genus Ranitomeya; species Ranitomeya variabilis. Next base: position 532,660,732 of record NC_135237.1, on the reverse strand, counting down.
ATCCTGATATACAGGAAGGTATGTAGATGCACAGCCTGATCAGACATAGTCATAGTCACATAGACCTATAGACGAGGAGACCACCTCGTTTTTATTGTGCCCATATTTTCTCCATAAAGCGACTTAGTGACCAATGACAGCTGTCCACAGCCTCCACAATGTTGGGCAATGAACTGAAGGCCACTTATTTTTCAATTCTTAATGTAGGAGGCGCAACTCTGAAGCACAAATGTCTGCTCTAATGATAAGAAGATGTTCGATTTACTACTGAGATGCCTTAAACACATGATGAATAACAATTTGTGAGCTAATAACATCTTGACCGAAATAAATGTCCATCATGATAGAATGTCCTACGTCACTACCCGAAAGATCACCATTAGTTTTGATTTTTTTTTGCGGTTTCCATAGCCTGAGTGTAATATTAACGGCCCACAGTTTGGGTTTTACAAGATAAACATTCATTTAACCTGCAGTCAGTGTCATAGCGGGTGACACACAAATTTACTGCTTTAATCTCATGTCAGCATTTGGCAAATTAGCACTGCACAAAGCTGTAAGCCATCAATTTCCCTGCATGGAGAAGCACTGGGCTATTTACAAGCTGCTAGCTGAGGCCGGTAGTGAAGTAACTCAATCACTTCCGTAAATAATAAGTTAATTACTTGTTTAATAACGGTGCAGATATTATCGAGCTGCTTTGGATTTTTCTTGGCAGTTTTTGGTGGTCACATCTTCTGTACATACTGGGCTCCATTCTTTATATTCTTCCTGTTTTTATTTACTGCCCTTTTTAAATTTTACATTAGGCAATTGTATTTTCAGAAAAGTCTCTCGTGTTGGAATGATTAGGACAACTTAACAAATTTTCTTGGCTGGCTTAACCAAATGTAACCGGTTCAAAATTGGGCCATTTTCGCTTGTCAATGACATTTTTGTTTTTTTGGTTTCGTACGTGTTTTTAAAAGCTTTAAAATGTTTACTTGTTCACAAATTCAAATAACACCGAGAACTTAATTTTTATATTATTTTTTATTTTTATGACCATAAAGGACACTTAAAATACATTTTAAACTGTGTTTCTTCTTTTCCATTACAAACAGGGCCGTATGTAGAGTTTCTGCTGCCCTAGGCACTTTTAGTGCTGCCTCCCGCATTGGTGAGTATGACACTATCGGCAGTGACTTTGGCAAAAATCGCTGATGTGAAAGTCACCTTTTGTAGTAGATCCGGCAGTTTTTCCACATCTGCCGCGTAACGGATCACTTACGGCAACACTTCGGCCTCATTCAAGCCTACAGCCTGCAGTGATCCTGAACCTACTGAACCGCCGCACAACCAGCTCTACCCTCTCCTAGTGTATCATCACCCATCCCCTGCAGACTGTGAGCCCTCGCGGGCAGGGTCCTCCCTCCTTATGTACCCGTGTGCCTTGTTTTTGCTCATGTTTAATGTTTGTCTATATTTGCCCCGTACTTCACATGTAAAGCGCCATGGAATAAATGGCGCTATAAAAATGAATAATAATAATAATTCATTCCCTATGGGACTCGCAGACACGTGCGGCACTTGCGGTTTTGCCGCGATCCTGTAAATGCGGTACTTGCAGCAATGGAAAAAAACAGTGCTAGAAGTGTTTTTTGTATCACCGCAAGTGCAAAACCGCAAGTACCGCGCATGTCTGCAAATTGACATCACTACCTATCCCTGCACCTTGCTAGCTCATCCCTAACCATCCCTCTCTGACCTAAAACTACACTATAAAGCTTTACAAAAACAATTTATTACCTGACTGCACAGACCTCCCTCCTCCGGACCCGGTAATCACCGCTTGCAGTAGCATACTGGCAGAGGTGTATGTCGGTTTTCTGGCACCCGGGGAAAGAATTCATTTTGACGCCCCCCCCCCCCCCAGCACACATACGATTTGCACACTTAGTCATGTACCGACGAGCTTCTCTTCCTAATACTCTCAATATTCAGTGAAAAACAGAGAGAAGCAGAAGAGAAGCTCGTTTTCACAGGACCATAAGTGTGAAAGTCGCATGTGAGTGAAGTGTCCATGTGACGACTACTGGAGCCTGCAGAGCTGAATCCTGACATCGCAGCTTCTGAATTCTCACAACGCATGCACTGCACACTTTTAGGATTCTCCCTTGCCGGTGGACAGTCATGTCAGCACAAGCATGGGATTTGTATACTTCTGACCACATTCCGACTAGACGTGCCCGACCTCGCTCAGTTCATTTTCATAGAGTGAGGCCACACATGTCTAGTCAGTACGTGACCGCATGTATGTAAATCGCCGCCACGAGAGAATCCTGACAGTGTGCAGTGCGCACTGTGAGAAGTCAGAAGTCTGCAGTCACAAAGAATGACTGCAGACTCATCACAAACCTGGACATCCCCTTTAATGCTACTAACATAAATAAAACATGAGAGTTAGTCAGTATCACAAATAACATTTACATCCAGGTACCTTATAGATGACGTCATCTCTGGAGCCGATCTCCTTCTTTTCTTCATCTTGTCCAGACCCCATGATGAGTTTTCTCATCCACAGCCGTTTCTGCAGACATCCATCTTCTCTGCTCTTTTGCAAAAAGTCTCCAAATGATGCCCTTAAAGATACAAGTGTCATTATAATGCTCCTGAATGAAAAATTGCCCCTCACTGTATTGTCTGCACAAAACATGACCCCCACACTGTCCCTCTTATGGTACATGCTCTTTACACTGACCTCTCCTTTCCATACCGGCCCCCTCTTCACACTGTCCTCTCATACTGTGTCCCCCCTTTAGGTCCCAGTATTTATACTGTACTCTCTCATCACACTCCCCCTCCTTGGTATACTGCTCCCTCCTGGCTGTGCCCTTACACTGTTCCCCATGCTACGAACCCACTACTCAGTTTCTATTCTGTGCCCACTCACTTTTCTCCCCAATATTGTCTCATCACACTATTCCCCTCCCTCCTCATACTGTCTCCTCTCACATCCCTCCTGTCCACCATACTGTCTCCTCATATATTTACCCCCTCACTTTCTACACTGCCTGTACACCTGACTCCTCATACTGTGTCTGCACACATCCCATCACCCTCACTCCCCGTACTCTGTCCACATACATTTTTCACATCGCTACTCATACTGTACCCGCATATGCAGCGCCCCAGAGTCCTGGTCATTGCAGTACTGATGCTCCGCCGCTAAGGGGGGCTATGGTACATCTGATGGCACTGAAGGAGTTCACCTGACCAGGTATCACAGACACCAATACACTTCACAGTCTGGCCTCCAGGGGGAGCTAAGGGTGCTATGTATTAGGCCACTCCTCACAATCTGGTAAAACTGGGGGTTAGATAGGAAGTTAATCAGAAGCTGACTGGGTTGGAACCAGGCAACATCATGTGGCAGAGGGTGTTGCAGGGGAAGATTCAGGGGGGTCCCTGTCAGGGGTGGGATCCTGACAGAGGCCTAGCGAACAGGAAAGAACGTTACGGGACCGCGCCTGCACTTCATCGCGGCGGTACCCCAAGAAAGGACAAGAAGCGAGGTTTATTGTGCTGAGTGAGAAACGAGATCACCGCAACAAGGAGAAACACCAGTAGGAGTTGTGCTGTAAGACGAGGCAACATCCTACTGAGGCGCGTAGCCGGTGGCCAGAAACACCGAGGAAGTATTGAGCTCCAGGCCTTACTTCAAACCTACGGCAGAACAGTCAGTTATTGGCGGGCTGTCTCACTCAAATCACCTAAGAAGACATAGGGGGCAACAGTTGGAGAGGGGCGACACTAGGGTCCCGGAAGAGCTCCGAGCCTACCTGTCATACGGGTGCGTCCTAGCCATATCATCTGGGGGGACGAAGAAGAACATCAAAATCGAGTTGTGAGGGAACTTCAGAAATAGACACAACAGTTGTGGGGACTATCCCGTAAGCACAGCAGGGGAGGACCACAACACACAAGCGCTAGAAGGTAGGCACAGATTTCCACCTGCAAAGGGAACTCTGGAGGTGCCATCGGACCGGCCGGACTCCCGCAGCCCGGTTAACCGTGTTCCGGACTGAGGATCCTGAAGCCTTCAGTAAAGAGGTAAAGAGACTGCAACCTGGTGTCCTCGTTATATACCGCGACCTGCACCGCACCACAACCTTATCACATTCTCAACTTTCACTGGACGCCCCTCAGCAGGGTCACGGACCGGGCCCAGCCACCGTGACAACCCCAGAACCGAGACATAGCGGCCCGGTACCGGGTGCCCCTCGGCCCTGCAGCAGTGGGGACGCTCCACATACATTACCCTGTTCGCTCCCCATACTGTCTGCACCCAAACTGTTTCCTCATACATGCCCCCCATTGCCCATACATGCCCCCCATTCCCCAGTACTGTTTCCTCATACATGCCCCCATTGCCTAGTACTGTTTCCTCATACATGCCCCCCATTCCCCAGTACTGTTTCCTCATACATGCCCCCCATTCCCCCATACTGTTTCCCCATCTCCCCCCTTTGCTCTTCATTTTGTGTCCTCAAATATCCCCCAACACATTAAATCCCCCATCCCCACTCCAATTCTCCCCACACATAATAAATCCCCCTATCCCCACTCCAATTGTCCCCACACATAATAAATCCCCTCATCCCCACTCAAACTCACCACACACATAATAAATCCTTCCATCCCCACTCAAATTGTTCCCCCCTCCCATCTTGTATGAATGGCTCAGCTTCCCCCCCCTTGTATGAATGGCTCACCTTTCCCCCCCCTTGTATGAATGGCTCAGCTCTCCCCCTTGTATGAATGGCTCAGCTTCCCCCCCTTGTATGAATGGTTCAGCTTTCCTCCCCCTTGTATGAATGGCTCAGCTTTCCCCCTTGTATGAATGGCCCAGCTTTACCCCCTTGTATGAATGGCCCAGCTTTCCCCCCTCTTGTATGAATGGGTCAGCTTTCTTCCCCCTTGTATAAATGGCTCAGCTTTACCCCCTTGTATGAATGGCTCAGTTTCCTCCCCCTCTTGTATGAATGGGTCAGCTTTCTTCCCCCTTGTATAAATGGCTCAGCTTTCCTCCCCCTTGTATGAATGGTTCAGCTTTCTTCCCCCTTGTATAAATGGCTCAGCTTTCCTCCACCTTGTATGAATGGTTCAGCTTTCCCCCTTGTATGAATGGCCCAGCTTTACCCCCTTGTATGAATGGCTCAGTTTCCTCCCCCTTGTATGAATGGCCCAGCTTTCCCCCCTTGTATGAATGGCACAGTTCCCTCCCCTTGTATGAATGGCCCAGCTTTCCACCCATTGTATGAATGGCTCAGTTTCCTCCCCTTGTATGAATGGCCCAGCTTTCGTCCCCCCTTGTATGAATGGCTCAGTTTCCTCCCACTTGTATGAATGGCTCAGCTCTCCCCCCCTTGTATGAATGGCTCAGCTTTCTCCGGCTCCTGCTCCCATCTTGCATGCATGGCTCGCTCCCCCATCCTCCCTCCGCCCTCCTTCATCCTTCCCCTGTCCTCCCTGGCTGTCATACTCACCTTTCCACAACGCACCGAACCCAGCTCTCTCCCGGCGCGGCAGCTTCTTCCTGCGTGAGCGGTCACGTGGTACCGCTCATTAAGGTGATGAATATGCATCCATATTCATCACCTTAATGAGCGGTACCATGTGACCGCTCACACAGGATGAGCTGCAGGCGCTGAGACCAGGCATCGCTGGAGTAGGTGAGTATGACGTCCTCAAGCGGGGGGGTTGTAGAGGTGGGAGGCGGGTGGGCTCAAGCGGGTAGGATACCCCAGACTTAAATTTAAAAAAAACAAAAAACAGAACAAAAAACTTGCTCAGGTGCCGCCCCCCCGCTTCGTCCCGCCCTAGGCACGTGCCCTCAAGTGCCTAGTGGCAAATACGGCCCTGATTACAAATATTTTTTATATATTGGGCACATTTATTTTTATTTTTTTCCTTTTGTTTATTATTTTAATAATTTATTTCCCACATTGTTCCCATCTATAATACAAAAAAACCTTTGGGGGGACATTACAACATTCCAATACATTTTTTATGTCTGATTTTCTCTGTGACTGGGGCTGTTCTATTAGCCCCAGTTACAGGGTAAGTTCAGACTCATGGCAGAGCTGCAGAGCTGATCTTGGTCTTTTTGTACCCAGCAGTTCCTGTTCCCTCGCAGCATCTGGGGATCACATGAAAACTGGGATGGGTGGAGGAAGCACTGTCAGCATTTCCTAATCTTCCTAATCCCTGCTCCTTCGGCAATGTGTATAGAGTGGTCAGGAAAGAAGAGGTGATATTAAACCATCTCGGCTTTCTCTATGAGGAGTCTGACTGTGTCTGACTGCTGGCTCAGCACTCTAGCAGCTGCACAATCTTGTTTTGGAATGTTATTGCAGAGTATTATGCAGTCTAGTGGTAGTTAAAGACTATGGACACCTTTGTAGGGAACTTTTTTTTATTGATCATTTGATTCCTAATTGTAAAATGAAACAGCTTTCTAAATAATCTTCATTCATTCTACAATTTTGTTGCCTTGGAGTAGCTGTAAGTTCTTCATCTAGCTGAATACTCTGCAAAAGTGATACAAATCCATCAAATCTCCTGTTCCTTGTTATAGTGACACCCTCTGCTCTCCTCTCACTTTTCTCAGTATTAGAGATGGCAACAAGAAGTGGGTTGTAAACCGATCTCCACAGCATACAAAATGAGACAAAAGCATGTACAGTCTCAGGGAGGGTAGACAAAGCAGGCTGCAGAAAGTGAGGAAAGCAAGTTAAGAGGAAATATTTAAAACTATGCTGTGTGGTAAAACCTATATTACTTAAAGAGATACTCTTACAAAAGAAAAATGTGAAACTTGGATCAGGCATATGAGGCATCAGAAAATCAATGAAGGAATGAAGAATGCAGTTAAAAATGTTGTATTATTTTATTAACTAATGGTAATAGCTTTCATATGTAAAAATCAATTTTTTTCTGGCAAAGATGTCTTAGCATGTAAAGGGGTTGTGGGGTTGTACAGCTAAAAAAATTATGGTTCTGTGTCATCATTATCTATCCACCGTTTTTCTAGAGTAAAATAGTTCTAACAGTGACTTGTTCACAACATTATTCTGACACTGAGTATTGACGAGGACCAATGTCTTTTTGCTCATGTCTAGCTATTTGGCTTCCTTTGAACTTATCCTTAGTATCCATAAATTATTGGTTGATATGAATTAGGCCAGGGCTCGCTGGCTACTAAAGAGCAACTGTAACACCCCAGGGTCCTGGTTGTTACAGTGGCATTGCTTTCCTCACGGGGACAGTGGTGTCACGCTTGGAAGCGAGTGAGGATTTTCTTTATCAGGTAATGACAAACATACATGTTCACACTCCAGGCCAGAAGGGGAGCTCTAAACCCACTTTAAGGGGAACTTCCCTAGATATAATAGGGTCTGGAGGGAAAGTCAGTCAGTCTGTCAGGAGGACAGAGAAGAGAGCAGTCAGAACGAGTGAAGGGGCCATGTAGCCACGAGGGTGCTGCAGCTCCTAGAAAAAGGGAGAATACAGAAAGACGAACAGATTTGTAGTGAGCGTGCTGGAGAGCGAAGCATAGGAGAGTGACAACTGGGGAGGACAGCTGCGATTGGGCTACCTCCCTGCAGAGCACAGATTCCGGTAGCCGGAATCCTGAGGTTCTGTCGGACTCTAGGAGGCACAGCAAAAAACGGCAGGACAGCTGGACTACACGTAACCTGTCCACCCTAATACCCAGGAGACAGTGACATATAGAGCCCGGGTCATGATAGAGACCCTGTAAAAAGGCTTGAGCCACTTGTCATACGGGTTTGTGTCCCACCTTTATGGAGGACAGAGAGAACTGTGGGGACCTTGATAGAAGCCACAGGTAGTAAAGGACTACACCAAAGCACTAGTAGGAAGGCTTTCAACTCCACCTGGTAAAGGGGACTCTGAACTCACTTTCAAGCCAGCTGGACCCTGCCTGTACCTGTGATCTGGTGACCTGGACTGTGTCTTTAGTAAACCAGGTAAAGAGACTGCAAACCTGTGTCCTCAGTTCTTTACTGCACCACTCGCCATCCTCTTCAATACACCGGGAGCCCTGGGGACCTGGGGACCTACTTCACCTGTGGGAAGTTATATTATCTTAACATCACCCCAGAGGACCCCTTTAAGCAGCGTTGGTCCCCACTGACTGAATACCACAGGTGGCGTCATGAACACAAACTTTATTCCAAACCCCTTTAAGGACATTCCCTTTTACTTGGGCACCCAGGGCCACGGACCGGGTTGAAGCCACCGTGACATCCCCCATTAAGTACCAGACCCGGTACCGAGTACCCCACGGCCCTGGCGGGCGACTCACAACTAAAACTTGCAAAATATTTTTTGCCTTGGGGTCTGGCCTTGCACCCAGAAGAATATTGTGCATGACATAAAGTCTATATGAATACCTACTTGTGTGCTGCCATATGGGCTCTTCATATAACACTAGATGACAGATATTTTGCTCTAGAAATAATATTTTTCTGATGAATTCTTCCTAAATAGGACAGAAAAAAACCTCCATATATCTCCATATAAAATTAAGGGCACAGAAGTTGTAAAGGACTTCAACCTACTCAGATCGATGATAACTCCAGATGCAGTGATGACATCAGTTGTCAATTGCTATGGGCATATCGACAATAAAGTCGCTGGACAAGGTCTATAAATCAAGAAAAATTTCACTGGCGGCAAAGACAAGGCTCATACTTAGTTTGTTCTTTTCTGTGGTAACATACAGGTGCAAATCCTGTATCCTGGACAATAAACGAATAAGACAGAAGAGTCACCACCTTAGAAATGTGGTGCTGGAGAAAGATGTTATCAAGACCATGGATGGCAAGAAGAACAAATAAATCAATTTTGGAACAAATCAAGCCAGACATGTCTATCGAAGCAAGTATCACCAGGCTATGACTTGCCTACTTTGGACACATGATTCGAAGAGCGCAATCACTGGAGAAGGACATCATGGTCAGAAAAATAGCAGGAACAAGGCAAAGAGGAAATGTGGCACCCTAGAGTCCGGTGCTAATACTAACAAGATCATGGCAGAGAAGACCCAGGTTGACCTATCTAGGCTTGAGCGAAATCGATCTTCCAAAAGTACCTACAAATCAAGTCGCTATGGTGCGAGATCAAGCCGAAGAAAATCAGATTAGATTTCTCCAAATCAGAGCTAGGACAGATCCACCCCTGTGTTTTGCAATGAAGAATATGTTTGTACATTTAAACAGAATTTTGAAATCAGTAAATTTGGGTAATTTGTGCTTCAGATTTTTCTTTATACTCCCTCGTAGCATGCTCTATGTTTTCTTCCTATATTGTATTTGATGAATGCATTGGTACAATTACCTTCATCATCCTCTTTGAGCAAAGTACAGTAGTAGAGCTCTAATTACATTTGTTATCCCAGTGACATAATCAATCACACCCTCCCTTTAATTCCAGGAAAGTTACCGTAATTAATCATATACCATGAACAACATAAAGCAGCGGCAGTCATTAGCTCACGAAGGTCTTCGGCGGTAAAGTGACAGCAAAAAAAAATGACATTTTACTTTACAAATTTACCAAATCAACAAGACAAACTTGTGTAATTACAATAATTATTGATCCGGCTTCTTCAATCTATTTCAGCTCGGATCGCTGTCTCAGGATGATTTTATTTCATCTCTTGGATTTTTACTTATTTAGTCGCTTCTTATGTTTACAGATGTAAGAAGGATTTGATGCCGATGATCATTTTTTACAAAGATGTTATTTGATTGACACTTTGGAAAAATGCAAGATGAACTGAGACATAATAATTTCAAACCAAAATTGAGGCTCTTGAATTTTTCATTTTTTCCCCTATTGACATTAATTCATATAGATTTTATTATGCTAGATGCCGTTTTTCACAGTTTATTTTATTTCCACCAAAGGTAAGGGGCAATTTTGGGTCTCAACAGGCAAGGGACAATGGTTCCAATACCGTATGTCCTGCAAGGTACATTGAAGGGATTTTATGGCACTTCAATGTTGATGGCCTGTCCACAAGACCCTCGTTAATTAGCTCAAAGAAGGGGTCATCATTGCTCTGTCTATCTAGAATCTACAGGACAGATAATGAATGACAAAGAAGATACCTACCAGAAGCAATAGGAGGTCTCATGGTCAACTAGTTGGGTCAGACTGCCACAAGGTCTACCCAGGAAAAGTGGTGTCCTTTGGTTGCAATGGATTTGACGTGAACTAAACTGTAAAGTTGAAATTTACCCTAGGCTATAATACTTGAGCAAGGAACTTGACTATACTGCAGACATTCTCAGGACACAATCTCAAAGTATTCCTCATTAGCAAGAGCTCATAGATCATGGAGTCAAAAACGTAGTGCTGAGACAAAACTCATGATGTACAGTCAAGCTGGAGAAATGGAAAGTAGAATTCATTCAATATCATAATCAAGCCAGAGGTCAGGGCAAGTGGAGTTAACTCAATACCCTAGTCAAGCAGGAGATCAAGGCATGTAAAGCTCAATCAATATGGTAGTCAAGCAGGAGGTCAGTGCATATGGAGTTCAATCAATACAGTAGGCAAGCAACAGTTTCAATTGGCAACTAAAGACAACTGTCCAGTACACAGTCAGGAACGATAGAATCTTATCAGTGAGTGATGAGGGAGGGTTCCTTAATTATTTTGTCAGCTTATCATTTGTTGGAAAAAATGAACTTGGGTGAGACAGGGCTAAGTCAGATAACATCTCCACCATAACCTGCTCCTGCGACTTCTGCTTCTATCCCCAGGTGCCACCATATTCACTCTGCTGGCAGAGCAGGTGATAGAGTTCTCAGAAAGAGAAGTTCTGGAAGGCGTGCTGTGTCCAGCCGAAAAGGTTAGAGCTGCTGGGACCTGTACTACTGTCCAGTCAGGCAGTATGGGAGTGTGTGCTTTCCAGCTGAAGTTATCCCAATTGGATAACACCACACTCTACTAAGGCTTCCAGGTTGCTGATGGAAGCTGCCAGATATAGTTGGTGTTCCCTTGCTAGGCGTGCATCTTCTGCTCCTGTTTTGTTTAGTGTAATCCTGTTTTGACCCCAGCTTCTTTCTGACTATTCTTATGATTCCTGATTTTGTCCTTGATGTGACCTCTTGGCCCTGACTCTGCTTGGAGATCATTCCTACTTCTGGATGGCAGCCCTTCCATGGTAGCATTCCACTGGGTCCTATTGTAAAACCAGATCCCTTTACAGGGGTTAAAAGGTATTGGGATTTCTCTGACAGATGGAGTGGCCTGTGCCAAGTCTGTCCGAGTCAACCTTTTGAACCTGACAGATGTTGCAATTGGGTTTTAGGACTATGCAGAGCCAAGAAAGACAAACAAGTGTGTAGGGTCAAAGAACGCGAGGAGCCCATAAATAGTGATGAGCAGACCCGTGGATGTTCGGTTTTGGCGAGTTCAACAAAGCTACAGTAAAAAGTTTGGTTCGTGACCGAAGTTGACCCCAAACCCAATAAAAGTCAATGGGGACCCAAACTTCTATGCTTTAAAATGGCTGTAAAATGGTGATAGTAAGGGTTAGGAGGCTTCAAAAGGAAGCCAAATGGGTGTAAGAGCAAGACAATTGCCCTGCAATGAAATGTGGATAGGAAAATGACTTAAAATAACCCAGAATAAACAAAAAGAAAAATTTATAATCTTGAACCAGAAGACGTAGGTCCAAGTGGAGCAGGAGGCTGAGGAGGAGGTGGAGGTGGTGGTGTATTTCTTTTTTGTGGTGTACTCTGAAAACAGGCCATGTAATACTCTGCAATATTTGGGGTTGAAAACAACGAGGAAGCTTTGAATAGGTGATGTGACATTCTCTGTAATTTAATAGGCCCAAGCACCATTGAATGAATAGTGAGGCCAGAACAAGTAGAGCTGGTTTTTGATTGGTTGGTGAGAGTGCCTTCAGTTCCTTTGATTTGTCTTCCACCCGGTCCCTTGATAGAAGTGCAGATTTGGCACCTGCGGCTCATGGACATCTGTCTTGCACCTCAACCCCTTGAAAATCAGGCAAGCAGACTGAGACCTACTGTAAGTCATGCAGCAGTCACTTTTTGATGACTCTGCTGGTTGTTGTTCTGTGGATCATCCACCTGGACCTGCCTTACAATTAGAAGAGATTGAGTGCACTGATGCCGAACCACTTGGTCTGTTGGAGGATGAGTACGCGGGAGGGGTAATGCAAACAGTCAGTGGACCACTGCAGCACATCTCTGATGCAGCTAATGATGAAACACAGGTGCCAAATGCTGCAGTTTTCTGCTATGTGTACACCAGCAATGATGACAGTGGTGAAAACTGGGTGGAACATCATGCGGGGGATTATTATTATTACTATTTATTTTAGGAGCACCATTGATACCATGGTGCTGTACATGAGGTGGGGTGACATACAAAACACAAATAGAAATTACAATGAACAAACTAATAGTGACAGGTACAGAGGGGATAGGACCCTGCCCTTATGGCCTTGCGTTCTACAGGATAATGGGTAAGGGGACAGTAGGCTCGGGGGCTGCAGCACTGGTGTTTCTGAGGTAGTAGTGGGGTAATTGCAGGCTTTAAGATGTTCTGAAGATGTGGGTTTTCAATTTATGCTTGAAAGTTCCGAATGTAGGGGATAATCAGATGTTTTGAGCCACATAATTCTACAGGATGGGGAATACTCGGGAGAACTCTTGCAGGCGATTGTATGAGGAACGTACGATTGTGGAGGAGAGAAGGCGGTCTTGGAAGGACCAGAGATTACGTGGTTGGAGATAAGTTCATAGCTATATTGTGCAAAGATTATTTACGACTTTGTAGGTCAGTGTTACTAGCTTGAAGTGAATACATTGTGGAATTGGGAGACAAAGGATTTGGAGAGGGAAGAAGCAGAAGTACGGACAGAGTGGAGAGGTGTGATGCTGCAATGGGGGATGATGAGGTCCTATACCCTACATGGAGTCAAGGCCTTTCGAGTGACTTGGGCAGTTTGGAGGAAGAGGTTGTGGTCACGCTGCCCCAGCTGCAAAAGCAAACAAGGGATTAGGGTTCAAAAGCACCGAGTCCGACCCCTAGCCGTTAAGTTGACTGCTACTGCGCCCTGTGGCCACCCCTAGCCTTTTCTCTATCTATATTGCTTCCTCATCCTACTCCGCTTCCACCACTGTCTCCTGATCCTGTCAGAAAGTACAGGCAGTGTGTGTGTGCTTTTGGCATTCTCTGTTGTGAATTCTGCTCTTGGGCTCCCTCCGGTAGTTGTAAGTGGTAGCGCTGCTGTCTCTGAATCGCAGCATTTATCAGGTGTGTTCACTTTTTTCAAATTCTGACTGGGCTATTTAGTCTTGCTTCACCCTTTAGTCAGTGCCAGTTGTCCATTGTTCCTGGAGGATTCACATCTCTGCCTGGTCTCTCCTGCTTTGCAGTTCATTTCAACAAAGATAAGTTCTGATCTTGATTTTTGCTGTCCACATGCTGTGGCCTTATTGTTCAAGTTCTTTTCCATGTTTTTGTCTTGTCCAGCTTGGTCTGTATAAGGATTTGTTTAACCAAGCTGGTATCTCTGGAGATGCAGATATACCCTCCATATCTTTAGTTAGCTGTGGAGATTTTGTATTTTCTGTGGTGGATATTTTCTAGTGTTTTAATACTGACCGCATAGTACTCTGTCCTATCCTTTCTATTTAGCTAGAAGTGGCCTCCTTTGCTAAATTCTGATTTCAGTCTGTGTATGTTTTTTCCCTCTCCTCTCACAGTCAATATTTGTGGGGGGCTGTCTATCCTTTGGGGATTTTCTCTGAGGCAAGATAGTTTTCCCTTTTCTATCTCTAGGGGTAATTAGTCCTCCGGCTGTGTCGAGATGTCTAGGGAGCGCTAGGTACATTCCACGGCTACTTCTAGTTGCGGTGTTAAGTTCAGGGTCTGCAGTCAGTACAGGTACCACCTTCTCCAGAGTATGTCTCATGCTGCTCTTAGGCCACCAGATCATAACAGTTCTCACCCTGCTACTGCTCACCTGTCTGTGGTCACGCCTGCCTTCCTGCTCCCTGCCTCATATTCGTACACACACCCAGCCTAGAGGATATTATTAAAAATTAACTTTTAATTCAATCATAACTTACAAATTCATCAGAGCAGCAAGAGCCCAAATCCAAGCCTAACAACTACTATCAAGATACTACAAGCCACAAAAAAGCATTCCCATCCTTAGGTAAGAATGCTAGCTAACCTGATTAGTGCTGTTGGGACTAAATGCAGAGGATAAATCAAATAAGTCATAAAACTGCTTGACAAGGGAGGTAATATCTCCCTAACTGCCCACTGGGTAAGTGTGGTGGCGGCTTGGCTTGAGGTGAAAAGCGTTTAAGTGCATGACCTACCCACCAGGTGGAGCAGAGTACACACAGAGGCTTAAAGGCACAGGAGTCCCACAGATGGAGGGTGCAGAGTAGACACAGCAGCTTAAAGGCACAGTACTCCCACAGGTGGAGGTTGCAGAGTCCACACAGTGTTTTTTTGGCACAGTACTCCCACAGATATGGGTTGCAGAGTACACACAGTTTTTTTTGGAACAGTACTCCCACAGATATGAGTTGCAGAGCACACACAGTGTTTTTTTGGCACAGTACTGCCACAGATATGAGTTGTAGAGTACACACAGTGTTTTTTTGGAACAGTACTCCCACAGATATGGGTTGCAGAGTACACACAGTGTTTTTTTGGCACAGTACTCCCACAGATATGAGTTGCAGAGTACACACAGTGTTTTTTTGGCACAGTACTCCCACAGATATGAGTTGCAGAGTACACACAGTGTTTTTTTTGGCACAGTACTCCCACAGAAATGGGTTGCAGAGTACACACAGTGTTTTTTTGGCACAGTACTCCCATAGATATGGGTTGCAGAGTACACACAGCGTTTTTCTTTTTGCAGAATGTGCAGTCAGAATCTGTCCCTTACTTCAGCCACATCCTATCACTACACTAATGAGTGCAGAATGGTGGTGGCACTCGTGATTCTGCCTTTATACAGGCCGGGCCACATGCTTTGCCTGCCAATCACAGCCATGCCAATACTTGGCATGGCTTTGATGGTTCCGGAAGTGCCCACATTCTAAAATCTTGTTGATTGGCTGTTTTGCCGTTTTTCAACAAGCATTATTAAACTGGTGAACCCGAACAGGAAACCGGATGTACATTAAAAAGTCCATGTTCAGGGTTTGGTAATGGATACTAGGTGTCCGATACGGACCCTAAACTTTACTGTTCGGATTCGCTCATTACAATCCAATAAAGAGAAAAAAAATCAGCTGGATTCTAAAAAGAGGTAGAACGCAGCTGTAAAGAAGCAGATCCACCCAAAGTAGGGTGGCTTTGGATAACTAAAATCCACAGAAAGAATGGAAGAAGAGAGATGGTAGTATAGGACTTGGGCATACATTTTTGTAGCTAAGTGTATAGTTGTGGCACCCCAGGAGTTTGGGTACCACAGTGGTTCTGCCTTCCTCTCCTCTGCCTTTGGCAGGTAACCTTACATGCAACACTTTCTGACTCCAGGCCAGAAGGGGGAGCTCTAAACCCGGTTTAAGGGGAACTTCCCTATATACATCCTGGTCTGGAGGAGGAGTTAGACAGTTGGCAGCAGACAGTGGAGGAGCACAGTAGGACCCAAGAGCTAGAGGAGGGCTGCGACTTGGCCCCTCTAAGCAGAGTGCAGAAACCGGGAGCCAGAGGCTGTGTGGAACTGCAAGTCCCACAGCAGAACAGGAGGGCAGGAAGCTAAAAGTGACTTGCCCACATAATACCTGAGGTACAGCAACAATTAGAGCCTGGAGTCACTGTGTACAGAGACCCCAAGGGAACTGCTCAAGTTGCCTACCATGCAGGAACTGTCCCAGGACAAAGAGTAACCGAGGACCTTGTCAAGACACTACAGGCAGCAAGGGACTAGGGACTTCACAGGATTTTGGATCTAAAAATTGATCGCTAGAACCAGACCTGTTTTTATATTGGATGTGCCATTAATTACAGTGAATTTTCTGTGTTTATAAAATAATGATGTTTAATGAAATTTCATATATTCTAGATATTTTTGCTGCTACTTTTATCTAATAGGATCCAGGATCAAAAAACTGTTTAATATTGTATTGTAAATAATACATTGTTCACATTGTATTTCCATCCAGCCAAAGTACTTGTTTTTAATTTGCATTCACTTTCACATGTTTTCACTTTGTTCAGCAATTACAGTATGTCAATTAATTATCATACCAGTGTGTTCACCAGATCTCAGTATAAAAGTGTAAAACAAGCTACATGTTGGATATCATGACTAAGGGTGCTTGGTCACCAGAAACGCGTTGATATTGCATTTTACTTTTTGTTATTGCTGATCTTTTATCCTCCATCGAGCACATCTTTTAAGTGAATAAAGAAAAGTTTTTTTCACTACCTTGTTGAGCTGGATTTCTCATTTTTTTATTCCTCCACGCCCTGACACAGCGGTTCCGTGCTCCAAGCTTTCAAGGATGTCGATTATTGTGAGCTGGACTTTGTTTGACTAGTAATTAGCGCAAAGTGGAAGGCTCCCAAACTGACCTGGCAAAGGGATTTCCTCTTGTCTTCAGGCTGCCTGGACTCCATCAACACCTGTTGCCGATACCCTGGACTGAGGCTGACTACAACATCAGTAAACCAGTTAAAGACTGCAACCCTGTGTCCTCCATTTATTTGCCAGCATTCACCATCCGTGCCAAACACACCGGGAGCCCTGGGGACCCCGCTTCACCTGTGGGAAGCGTCACCATCTTTGCTGCAGTAACATCGCCCCAGAGGACCCCTTTAAGCAGCGTCGGTCCCCTCTGACCGAGAATCACAGGTGGCATCACGAACACAAACTTTATTACAACTCAATTAAAAGGCCTTTCCCTTTTACTTGGGTGCCCAGGGTCACAGACTGGGTCCCTGCCACCGTGACCACCCCTTTAATTGTGACCGGACCCGGTACCGAGTACCCCAGGCCCTGGCGGATGACTCATAGTTGCACTAGTGTAACACTGGAGTGTTTTCATTAGGCCAACCATGGCATGAAGAGATAGACAACTATGGAGTAGCTGCAATTAGCTTGAACGCTGTGACTGATCTCTGTCACAGTGGAAGAAGGGACAAAGATGAGACTAACTCTGACCCGGGGAACCTGTGAGTCACTTCTGCTCTCTGGGTGCTTCCACCCGCAGAGGCATCGGTCGTTTTTAGGTACCCAGTAAAAAGTAAACATTTATTTGACGTTCGCATTTCCTTTTTATTATAGTGCTGTTGAGACACTGACAGTAACCACCAAGCTTTGTAATCTACAAGAGAAAGTGCAACAACAAAAGGGTTGGTTCTTATAGCGTGAGATTTATGTAGCACATGAAGTGGGTTGAGCCTGAGCAGGAGCAATTATAGACCCAAGTACAAGACAGAGAAAGTATAAGGCTTCTTTCAAACGTCCTGGTGATTCCTGTACAGGAAAAACCAGTACAGGTGAGATCTGTGGTCCATGTCTGTGTGCCATCCATATGCATGTATGTGACATTCGTGTGTTCGTTTGCTGTCCGTGTATCTGTGTTTCACATCGGTGTGCAGTCCGTTACATGTGACATGTACTGGCACCTGGGAAAAGCCGTACAGTTCGCAATGATGCCAGCTGGTGAAGTCACTTCTCATAAATTGCCCCTTGGTCTTCCTGAATTTTCTCATGGTGCTCACAGTCCTCTCATTGATGTCACCACAGTTCATAGAACCAGCTCACAGTGATCTGCCAGTGGGAACGCACCTTCAGTGACCGGTGGTAACCTCTATGACGCCACAATTTGTCACTGAAGCTGCGCTCGCAGTGTTGAGGGAGGATCTAAATTGATCCTTCACGGTTAACTCAGTGATTTCCAAATTAATCTACAAGGTGTTGCCGGCAACTGAAAATGACCAGACGGAGACGTGTGCCTCTGTATGGGGGATCGAGCAGATCTCTGGCCCCCGTTTATTCTGTATGACTTTTCATAGTCATAGAAATTATACTTCAACCAATCAGCATAAGAACACGCTCACAGTTCTTAGCCTATAAAAATGCAGGAACAATCTGTGCGTCAAAGTCTTGTAGATCAATACACCCTCAGTCTCATGTTCTACCCAGGTTGCAACAATCAAGGTCTCATAACAGCTGTAAACTTTAGCCTACTAACAAAATTTATATCAAAACAACAAAATGGAGTCGAAAAGCACAAAATGGAGAATCTTTCTTAATTTCTTCCTTCACATTCCCCCCTAGATAAATTTTGTTAATTAATGTCCAGCATCAGAGGTACTATCCCAAGCTATAAGCTCGAGGGGTACTGGTCTTCACATGGCTGGTGCCTTGTTACCAGCCATGGCTGTTGCGGCGTACCCGTCCCCCCTGTATACTAGAATTTACGAATAACAATTATTGATAACAGTGGTGGGGATCTTTTGAAGATAGCCATGCACTTGGCTTCAACATCTTCATCAGATAACTTTGTGAAATCGGTGTAGAGAAGAGCAGGGGTGGCAACGCTTTTGGTTTCATCACTAGTTGTCTTAGTGCAGCCTAATACACACAGAAATACACCAAAGAACAAGTTTTAGTATTACATACATAACAAGGATAAAGGCAACAATATATAACAAACTTTGCAAGATTCCATCTATCCAGCCCCCCAAATCCCTCAAATCAATTGGCTAGATTAAAAAGGAGAAGGTATCTGCCCACCAACTGTCCTTATTACGGTCATTGTCTTTATTATATTAATCTCTGAGTCTTTGATGAGTTGGTTTTGGACAGCAACAGTAGTATTAAGTACCGTATTTTCCGGCGTATAAGACAACTGGGCGTATAAGACGACCCCCCAACTTTACCAGTTAAAATATAAAATCTTCTTAAAAGTCGGGGGTCTTCTTATACACCCTATGTCGTCTTATAGGGCCGGTGAATATGTGCCTTTTGGGGGGGGAGTGGTCCTGATGACGACGAGGGGGCGTCTCACAGGAAAGTGAGTATCCCCCATTACCTCATCATAGCGCTGCAGTGTGGGGTCTCTGTGCTGGGAGCGGCGGCTGCTGTGCTGTGGGGCGGCGGTTCCTCTTCTGCAGTGTGGGGCCTCTGGTGCTGTGGGGCGGCGGCAGCGTATCTTCATGCAGTCGGGGCTCCTCCGGCATCGCAAAGCTCGGAGGCCCCGCTGGCAGCTCCATCGGTACAATGCGGTGGCCTCCGGGAAAATGGCCGCTGCTCAGATTCAGATCTCGTCCCGAGATCTCGGGAGACGAGATCTGAATCTGAGCAGCGGCCATTTTCCCGGAGGCAGCTCAATAGGTGCGATGCGGTGGCCTCCGGGAAAATGGCCGCTGGGGCGGTGCATGCTGAGATTCAGATCTCGTCCCGAGATCTCGGGACACGAGTTCTGAATCTGAGCAGCGGCCATTTTCCCGGAGGCCACCGCATTGTACCGATGGAGCTGCCAGCGGGGCCTCCGAGCTTTGCGATGCCGGAGGAGCCCCGACTGCATGAAGATACGCCGCCGCCGCCGCCACCCCACAGCACCAGAGGCCCCACACTGCAGAAGAGGAGCCGCCGCCCCACAGCACTGCAGCCGCCGCTCCCAGCACAGAGACCCCACGCTGCAGTGCTACGATGAGGTAATGGGGGATACTCACTTTCCTGTGAGACGCCCTTTCGTCGTCATCAGGACCACTCCCCCCCCACCCACCATATACACCCAGCGTACAAGGCGATACCCGGCGTATAAGACGACCCCCGACTTTTAAGAAGATTTTCAGGGTTAAAAAGTCGTCTTATACGCCGGAAAATACGGTATATCCAATATATCCCAAATTTGATCATCTAGATAATCTGTGGCCCTAACCAATTTATCCCACATTTGTGTAATCATAGGGTAAATGAAAATAGAACTGACAATTTTATTGGCTATACCCATCTGTACTACTAATCTTTCATGATATTGGACAAACTTATTATTCAAGGATATTGGGGAATTTAGGCTGTCCCATGTGGTTACCAATATTATTATATGGCAATACGAAAAACCAAAACATTATGTCCCCTTATTTGCTACTAGTGTGTTCGACCAGCTTGCAGTGCGATGCGTAGATCCACGTCGACCTTCCTTCCAGCTTTACTGACATAATGAGGAGGACTAGATAGGGACCGTCATACAAGGGTTCTAGTCCGTGTTTTCTGACATGCCTTTTCACGACAACAAAACCACCAGGCTTCAAAGTTGTGACAAGTGTCGGTTTCTGCTGAATCTGGAAGGGAAGAAGAAACTAAAACATGGGTGTTAGCAAGATTTTTACTAAGCTGAATAACATATTGAACAGCACGGTCAGTTTCTTCTGATAACTACTGAGGCTGGAAATTTTCAACTGGGGGCCTAGCACCAAACAATATCTCATATGGGGACAGGCCATGTTTTGCCTTAGGGGTAGTACAAATGTGGTACAGTACAATGGGTAGGAGCTCTGGCCATGGAGCCGTAGTCTCCTGCATCATTTTGGTCAATTGTCCCTTCAGTGTGCCGTTCAGCCTCTCAATTTTCCCACTGGATTGTGGATAGTACGGAGTATGGAGGGCTACAGTGGATCCAAGCATTATCAAAACCTGATACACATGAGAAGAAAAGGCCGGGCCTTGATCACTTTCGACAACTTCTGGAACACCATATCTGCATATGACTTCCATCACCAGTTTCTTTGCTGTGGTTTTTGCAGTCATCTTGGTAACGGAAAATGCTTCTGGCCAACTGGAGAACATGTCGACAACCACCAGACAATATTCACACCTTCCAGACTTAGGCAACGTGATGTGGTCCACTTGGAGCCTTTGGAAAGGATAGTCGGGCTTAGCAAGGTGCTTCGGGGGTACACGTTGAAGTTGACCGGGATTGCAGGTCTGACAGATGTTACATGCATGGTTGAGTGCTGTCAGGACTGTAGAAATACCTGGAGCCCAGTAGAATTTTTGTACCAGGGCTAGGGCCTGGTTTTTTTCCTCGATGTGTGGGCGGCCCATGTGCCCACATGGCAATAGCAGGGTACATCCGCTTAGGGAGACACACAATTTGGTCCTTTTCCAGAGACCATGTCCATACATGCTCCATCTGCCTTCCACTGCTTCACTTCTTCCTTTGGGGACATTCTCTGCATCGTCATTAAGCGGTCACGAGGGGTCCGACAGAAAACTTCAGTCTGGCGTAGATCATCAGGTTCCTGTAGAGTCAGTGTTTCTTGTAACTGTTTACGCTGAGAGCGTGTGGTCACCATAGTTGGTATGGTCAGTTCAACGGGTAGGAGAGCAGCAGCTTTTGCTTGCATATCCGCAAAAGTGTTACCGACAGTGTGTGGACTTTTCCTAGGACCGTGCTCCTTAATTTTGATAATGGCCACCTGGGTAGATAATTTGATTGAGTCCATGAGGGTTTTAACAGCTTCAGCATTCTTCACTGGAGTCCTAGCGGTGGTAATAAACCCTCGATTGGCCCAAAGGGCTCCGAAATCATGAGCAATACCAAATGCATACTGTGAGTCCATGTATATATTAGCCCGCCTGTCTTTGGCCAGAACACATGCAGTAGACAGAGCCTGAAGTTCTGCTTCTTGTGCTGACAGCGAGGGAGGGAGGGAGTGCAGCTCCGTGCACTACAGTGTCTTCCATAGTAACAGCGTATCCGGTGTGGAATCTGCCAAACTCATCAGCATATCTTGAACCGTCTTTCACGACATTGTAGAAAGGTTGCATTATACGGGATGCGTCCGGTATCCACTGACGACAATAAGTACATAGTCCAAGAAAACGCTGGAGTTCAGTCTCATCTTTTGGAAAAGGAAGGGAGCTGACGGCTATTTTTCTTTCTTTTGAGAGGTGTCTGACACGCTGAAGGAGACAGTGACCCAAAAATATCACATGACCAAGGCAGAACGGAAGTTTCGAGGCCGAAACCCGACAGTTCAGATCTGCCAGATACTTGAGAAGGCTAACAGTGGCAACAATGGCTTCCTGCTCTGTTCGTGCACACAACAAAAGATCATCCACATACTGAAGCAGCGTGACATAGGGATGTTCTAACTGCCAGGGTAAAAGACACTCGCCCATATTTTTTGCAAACTGATTGGGACTATTTTGGGCCCCTTGTGGCATAACTGTCCGCGTCAATTGTCATCCCTGATAAGTGAATGCAAACAGAAACTGGCAATCTAGGTGTAATGGAATGCTGAAGAAGGCATTGGCAAGGTCGATGACTGTGAACCAAGCAGCATCCTGAGGTATCTGGGACAAAAGAGTATGTGGCTTAGGCACCGGAGTTTCCAGAACAGTAGCTGCATTAACTGTCCGTGGATCTTGTACCAGCCGGTACACAGGGGTTTGGCCGGGTGGGGGCTTTTCTTAATGGGAAACAAGGGCGTGTTACATGGGGAAACACGGTATCATTATCGAGTAACATTTGTATTTGCCCCTTGAAGCCCCGCTCCTGATCATATTTCAAAGGGTATTGATGGACTTTGGGAAAAGGGGCACCAGGTTTCAGAAACACTTTTACTGGTTCTACAGGCATTATTGGGGGTGGATCTGGGCCTATCAGGACCATCATAACCGTGGGAAGGGCGTGTAAGATACACATCTCATTGTGTTCATCTGCATAGGGGTTATATAACTGTTATGATCCGGTGGTAGGATCTCAAAACTGACCTGACACATATAACCAGAATGATAGGACAAGTTCTGGGGATGTGGAAGCTATACTGACCGCAATCCTGATCCTATCAAACACACTAAAGGCAGCTGTGGAGCGTTTCCTAAAAACCTAGACGCCTCTTCACAGCCTGAGAAACTGACTGCCCCTAGAGAGAAAGCAAAGACCTCACTTGCCTCAGAGAAATAACCCCAAAGTTATAGACAGCCCCCCACAAATAATAACGGTGAGTTAAGGGGAAAATACAAACGTAGAAATGAAACAGGTTTAGCAAATGAGGCCTGCTAACACTAGATAGACAGAAAATAGATAGGAATCTGTGCGGTCAGTACAAAAACTATCAAAAATAAACCATGCAGAGAATACAAGAACCCCCACACCGACTCACGATGTGAGGGGCGCCCTCTGCACCCCAGAACTAACCAGCAAGCAAAAAATCACATAAAAGCGAGCTGGACTGAACTCGTCATATACTGAGAAACGTTTTCAAGGAAATAATGAGCAAAATGAACAAGCAAACTTAGCTTCCCCAGCAGGAGACTGGTCACAAGGAATATTCAGGAGAGCTCAGAATCAGGACTGAATACACCAACAGCAGGCAACAAATGAAGGTCCAGGTGAGTTAAATAGGCCCAGCATAGAAGGAAATGAAGCAGCTGAGCACAGCCATATCGCTAAAGGCCACCAGAGGGAGCCCAAGAACAAACTCACACAGTACCACTCATGACCACAGGAGGGAGCCCGAGAACGGAATTCACAACAGTACCCCCCCTTGAGGAGGGGTCACCGAACCCTCACCAGAGCCCCCCGGCCGATCAGGACGAGCCGAATGAAAGGCACGAACCAAATCGTCCGCATGGACATCGGAGGCGACAACCCAGGAATTATCCTCCTGACCATAGCCCTTCCATTTAACTAAGTACTGAAGCTTCCGTCTCGAAATACGAGAATCCAAGATCTTCTCCACCACATACTCCAACTCCCCCTCGACCAAGACAGGAGCAGAAGGATCAACAGAAGGGACCACAGGCACCACAACAATGACCTATGGAACACATTATGAATGGCAAACAATGTTGGGAGGTCCAAACGAAATGACACAGGGTTGAGGATTTCCAAAATTTTATAAGGACCGATGAAACGAGGCTTGAACTTAGGAGAGGAAACCCTCATCGGGACATAACGAGAAGACAACCACACCAAATCCCCCACACAAAGTCGGGGACCCACACAGCGACGGCGGTTAGCAAAGCGCTGAGCCTTCTCTTGGGACAATGTCAAATTGTCCACCACATGGTTCCAAATCTGCTGCAACCTATCCACCACTGAATCCACCCCAGGACAGTCAGAGGATTCAACCTGACCCGAGGAAAAACGAGGATGAAAACCAGAATTGCAAAAGAAAGGTGAAACCAAAGTAGCAGAACTAGCCCGATTATTGAGGGCAAACTCAGCCAATGGCAAAAAAGTCACCCAATCATCCTGATCAGCAGAAACAAAACATCTCAAATAAGTTTCTAAGGTCTGATTAGTTCGTTCGGTTTGGCCATTCGTCTGAGGATGGAAGGCCGACGAAAAAGACAATTCAATGCCCATCTTAGCACAAAAGGACCGCCAAAATCTGGACACAAACTGGGATCCTCTGTCAGACACAATGTTCTCCGGAATACCATGTAAACGAACCACATTCTGAAAAAACAGTGGCACCAAATCGGAGGAGGAAGGCAGCTTAGGCAAAGGTACCAAATGGACCATTTTAGAAAAACGATCACAAACCACCCAGATGACAGACATCCTCTGAGAGACAGGAAGATCCGAAATAAAATCCATGGAAATATGCGTCCAAGGCCTCTTCGGGACAGGCAAAGGCAAAAGCAATCCACTGGCACGAGAACAGCAAGGCTTGGCCCGAGCACAAATCCCACAGGACTGCACAAAGGAACGCACATCCAGCGACAAGGAAGGCCACCAAAAGGACCTCGCCACCAAATCCATGGTACCAAAAATCCCAGGATGACCTGCCAACACCGAAGAATGAACCTCGGAAATAACTCTACTGGTCCATCTGTCCGGGACAAACAGTCTCTCCGGTGGACAACGGTCAGGTCTATTGGCCTGAAACTCCTGCAACACCCGTCGCAGATCAGGAGAGATGGCAGACAAAATCACCCCCTCTTTGAGGACTCCAGTCGATTCAGAAACTTCCGGGGAGTCAGGTACAAAACTCCTAGAAAGGGCATCAGCCTTCACGTTTTTCGAACCCGGAAGATATGAAACCACGAAATTGAAACGAGAGAAAAACAGCGACCATCGAGCCTGTCTCGGATTCAACCGTTTGGCAGACTCGAGATAAGTCAAATTCTTGTGATCCGTCAAGACCACCACACGATGCTTGGCTCCCTCAAGCCAATGTCACCACTCCTCAAATGCCCACTTCATTGCCAACAACTCACGATTACCAACATCATAATTCCGCTCAGCAGGCGAAAACTTTCTTGAAAAGAAAGCACATGGTCTCATCACAGAGCCATCAGAGCTTCTCTGCGACAAGACAGCCCCTGCTCCAATCTCAGAAGCATCAACCTCGACCTGAAAGGGAAGAGAGACATTGGGCTGGCGCAAGACAGGAGCCGAAGAAAATCGACGTTTCAGCTCCTGAAAGGCCTCCATGGCCGCAGGAGACCAATTCGTCACATCAGAACCCTTCTTGGTCAAATGCGTCAAAGGCTTAACCACACTAGAAAAATTAGTGATGAAGCGACGGTAAAAATTAGCAAAACCCAAGAACGTCTGAAGACTCTTCACAGATGTAGGTTGAGTCCAGTCATAAATAGCCTGGACCTTGACTGGATCCATCTCAATAGTAGAAGGAGAAAAAATAAAGCCCAAAAAGGAAACCTTCTGGACTCCGAAGAGACATTTAGAGCCCTTCACAAATAAGGCATTGGCACGCAGGACCTGAAATACCATCCTGACCTGCTTCACATGAGACTCCCAGTCATCAGAAAAGACCAAAATATCATTCAGGTACACAATCATAAATCTATCCAGATACTCTCGGAAGATGTCATGCATGAAGGACTGAAACACAGAGGGGGCATTAGAAAGCCCAAAAGGCATCACCAAGTACTCAAAATGGCCTTCGGGCATATTAAATGCTGTTTTCCATTTATCGCCCTGCTTTATGCGCACAAGATTATACGCTCCTCGAAGATCTATCTTGGTGAACCAACTGGCCCCCCTAATCCGGGCAAACAGATCGGACAACAGTGGCAAGGGGTACTGAAATTTGACCGTGATGTTATTTAGAAGGCGATAATCTATACAGGGTCTCAGAGAACCATCCTTCTTGGCCACAAAAAAGAACCCCGTACCTAAAGGGGACGAGGACGGGCGAATATGCCCCTTCTCCAAGGACTCCTTTATATAACTCCGCATAGCGGCATGTTCTGGTACAGATAAATTAAAAAGTCGTCCCTTAGGGAACTTACTACCAGGAATCAGATATATCGCACAAGCACAATCCCTATGAGGAGGTAGAGCACTAGATTTGGGCTCATCACATACATCCTGGTAGTCCGACAAAAATTCAGGGACTTCAGAAAGAGTAGAAGAAGCAATTGACACCAAAGGAGCATCGCCATGAATTCCCTGGCAACCCCAACCTGACACAGACATTGCTTTCCAATCCAGGACTGGATTATGAGCCTGCAGCCATGGCAGACCCAACACGACAACATCATGCAAATTATGTAGCACAAGAAAGCGAATCACCTCCTGATGTGCAGGAGCCATGCACATGGTCACTTGGGTCCAGTACTGAGGTTTATTCTTGGCTAATGGCTTAGCATCAATTCCCTTCAGTGGGATAGGGAACTGTAAAGGCTCCAAGATAAAACCACAGCGCCTGGCAAATGACAAATCCATCAAATTCAGGGCGGCACCTGAATCCACAAAAGCCACAACTGAGTAGGATGACAAAGAGCAAATCAAAGTAACAGACAAAATGAATTTAGGTTGTACAGTACCAATGGTGACAGACTTGGCGAACCTTTTTGTGCGCTTAGAACACTCTGAGATAACATGAGTCGAATCACCACAGTAAAAGCACAACCCATTCTGACGTCTGTGGTTTTGCCGTTCAACTCTGGTCAGAATCCTGTCGTATTGCATAGGCTCAGGCTTCTGCTCAGAAAATACCGCCAGATGGCGCACAGGTTTGCGCTTCCGCAGACGCCGATCTATCTGAATGGCCAAAGACATAGACTCATTCAGACCCACAGGTGTGGGGAACCCCACCATAACATCTTTAAGGGCTTCAGAAAGACCCTTTCTGAAAATCGCCGCCAGGGCGCACTCATTCCATTGAGTGAGCACAGACCACTTCCTAAACTTCTGACAGTAAACCTCTGCTTCATCTTGACCCTGAGAGAGAGCCAGCAAAACCTTCTCTGCTTGATCTACCAGATTAGGTTCCTCATAAAGCACTCCAAGTGCCAGAAAAAACGCATCCACATTTAGCAATGCAGGATCTCCTGGCGCCAGAGAGAATGCCCAATCTTGAGGGTCACCACGCAACAAAGAAATAACAATTTTAACTTGCTGAACAGAATCACCAGAGGAGCGAGGTCTCAGAGAAAGGAATAACTTACAATTATTCTTAAAGTTCAAAAACCTAGATCTATCTCCGGAGAACAGCTCAGGAATTGGTATTTTAGGCTCTGACATAGGACTGCGGACTATATAATCCTGAATGCCCTGTACCCTTGCAGTGAGATGATCCACACTAGAAGACAGACTCTGAACGTCCATATCTGCAGCTGAGTTCAGAACCACCCAGAGATTAAGGGGAGGAGAGAGGCAAAACACAGTGCAGAGGAAAAAAAAAAAATGACTTCAGGATTTCTCTTCTCCCTCTTCTGCTGCATTAACACTTTGTGGCCTGCTGTACTGTTATGATCCGGTGGTAGGATCTCAAAACTGACCTGACACATATAACCAGAATGATAGGACAAGTTCTGGGGATGTGGAAGCTATACTGACCGCAATCCTGATCCTATCAAACACACTAAAGGCAGCCGTGGAGCGTTTCCTAAAAACCTAGACGCCTCTTCACAGCCTGAGAAACTGACTGCCCCTAGAGAGAAAGCAAAGACCTCACTTGCCTCAGAGAAATAACCCCAAAGTTATAGACAGCCCCCCACAAATAATAACGGTGAGTTAAGGGGAAAATACAAACGTAGAAATGAAACAGGTTTAGCAAATGAGGCCCGCTAACACTAGATAGACAGAAAATAGATAGGAATCTGTGCGGTCAGTACAAAAACTATCAAAAATAAACCACGCAGAGAATACAAGAACCCCCACACCGACTCACGATGTGAGGGGCGCCCTCTGCACCCCAGAACTAACCAGCAAGCAAAAAATCACATAAAAGCGAGCTGGACTGACCTCGTCATATACTGAGAAATGTTTTCAAGGAAATAATGAGCAAAATGAACAAGCAAACTTAGCTTCTCCAGCAGGAGACTGGTCACAAGGAATATTCAGGAGAGCTCAGAATCAGGACTGAATACACCGACAGCAGGCAACAAATGAAGGTCCAGGTGAGTTAAATAGGCCCAGCATAGAAGGAAATGAAGCAGCTGAGCCCAGCCATATCGCTAAAGGCCACCAGAGGGAGCCCAAGAACAAACTCACACAGTACCACTCATGACCACAGGAGGGAGCCCGAGAACGGAATTCACAACATATAACGTAAGGAACATCTGACCATCATCTTGGAATTGTATTCTGGAGCGGAACTGTGATAATAAATCTGCCCCCAGTAAATTTACCGGACATGAGGGAGAGATTAGGAACTGAGCCATGACTTCAGGGAAGGGTCCCACAGGGATAGGTTTTATAAGAGTATGTTTATAGGGTCTGCCATCTACTCCAATTAAAACAAGCTCTTGGTCTGAGAATTGACATGGCGGGGCTGGGGAGTGAGATTCCCAGACAGGGTTAAAAGAGATATTGGAGAACTGAATCTGTGTAGGGTGGGAGGGCTGGAGCTGAAGTCTGTTACATGGGCCACTGATAAGGAACGGAGCTGTGTCCTTGCAGCTGTGAAGGGGGGCTGTATTTGGAGTGGGAATTGCTGTGGCTACTGGTTTAACCCTTGCCTTTCCTGCTGATGCAGAGCGGGGTAAGTTCTTAAAACCTTTTTTACTACTTTTAATGCATCATCCGGAGTGGAAGTCTCAATATCAGGTTTAACTGACATTATTGCCTCTTTCAATTCAGATTTAAGGCCGAACATTAAAGCTGCCACAAAAAGGTGTGAATGGGCTTTATTATACAATGAGAATCCCAAATCTTTAAACACTACCATAAGACGCCCATAAAACTTCTCGGCAGTCTCCCCTTGTCCTGTGTGACATCTGTGAGGGAGGTAGCTTGGTCCGCTAATCTATCTTGTGCCCAAACTTTTAAAGCGTTACAGAAATCAACACCACTCTCATATGTTCCCCCATCCAGGTTCACATTATACATTATGCCACCCTCAATAATTGGAAAATATCCCTCCCCAGCCTTCACTTGGAGTAAGTGTAACAGATCTCTCCGGGGAGTGGAATAAATCTCTCGATTTGCTGCTATTTGTCTATAGAAGGCCATGGGGGAGGTTTCTGGGTCGGGTAATTGGTTACAAAGGGTGTCTATCTGGGATGGAGAAAAGGGGGTATACTTTGGCCTGTCAGGAGTAGTTTTCACATCATCTTCTTCAAACTCTGATATTACTGACTCGGGGGCGGGAGGAGCTGGCGGTAGTACAGGCACAAGAGGCATCTGCTGCGAAAGCGGGGCAGGAGGCTCTGTTACAGTTAGAGATTGTATTGCCTGATGGGCCGTTAGGCGGCTATCAAGAACAAATTGAACCTCCTCCAATTTTATGGGGTTTTCCTGTATACAGCGCTCTATTGCTGATACTATAACCATGGCAGCATCCTTCCTGGGATATTGGAAGATACCGGCAGAGATTAATGGTATGGCCATTGTACATTGAGGCATCGTGCCGGGAGGAACGGAGGAGGCATACAGGATTGCGTTCTGGACAGCCTCAGTAAGCAACTGTTGGGACCTGGGAATGTTGGTAGGATTATACCGTGGCCCCACTGCATGTATTACATATTGACACGGCAGCTGTCCTGCTCTGGTTGCTGCGACCTGTCCTGTTTCTACCTGGCCATAAGTTTGTATATATGAATTAGATTCTTCCTGTATCATGGGTCCACCTTTCTATGAAATCACTGCAGCCAGTCCTCCAGCATGGTGGAGTTGATTATTTGCGGCATTTTCTATGGCCCCAACATATTGTTTTGTGAGATCCCCTGTCCCTATCCTAAAGAGCACATCATGACGGTGGGGTCCAGGAATAACATTAGAATACATTTCCTGGAAATCTTCTATCTCCTCTGTATATCCTGTCTCTGACCGAGTGACTAAAGTAGGTGGGGGCGGATACTCATAACCACTAGCAATACTAGACATAACAGGAGCTGGTGCTGGCGGTGGCCGATAATAGGTGCCGTCAGCGTTTAGCAAGGGAAAGGTGGGGACTACGACCCCGGATCTCCTCGCTCCACAATTGTAACAGACCTCTCTACACTGAAAATTAGTAACTCCGCATACATCACAAATCCACCCGGCAGGATCATAGGGTGGGGGCACACTAAGTTTTGGCAACCCAGAATATATTGGTGCTTTGGGATTGAGGGGCACAGAGCTTACAGTCGGGAGTAGAGGCTTAATTTCCTGGGGAGGGACCACATCATCTAACAGGGAGCCCCCCTGTTTCAGATTATTATTTTTAATTATTTGTCTTTCTAACACATTACCCTCAATCACTTTCTCAATTCCTTCCTGCACCACAAAACATTCCGTTTTTTTTTCATAGTAATAGACAACTTTCATTTTTCAACGTGACAAAAACAATCAGAATTCACTTCCTCTGTTGATCCTCAATTTGCTATATATCAACCACTCAACTTGAAGCAGGTGAATCTTTTACCAATCTTTCAATCACACTGATAACCAAACAATCACTTACAAGTTTCCTTCTAAAACTAGGCACTAGATTTCACTTTCAATTTACAATATTTCTTTGTACTTCAAAACAATATTGTCGCTTTAAACAAAACACAGATCTACCAGCGCATACTACACCAAGAAAATACAGAGAAACTTAACAGCGCAGCCACATGCCCCCTCCACACTAGAGACACAGCATAGATAAGAAAATCGCAACATTCCTCAGCACAGAAAGAAAGCAATAGTGCAGCTGTTCGACCCCTCCCATCGGGTATCTCAGAAATCTCACACAGAAACGAAATACAGCAGTTCTCAGACTTAATTAATTTCTACAAAATCTTCATCACACAATTCACATGCCAGATTGAGAATATTTTCCCTGCATATCTGACAGATTTCTTTCCCTGTCTTTGGGCTAACAATATCAAATTCATCACACAAATTCAAAGTCTTCTTCTTCCACGGAAACTGATTCTCCTTTAGAGCTAAATACCCTTACTTAGTCGTGTATAGTACTAGAGCGGCCGTATAGTCTATTCCACTAGGGTTTACCTGTCCCCCGCTGGGACAACCCAAAATTGCGATACTCAGCGAAAGGAGGAGGGCGTCTCAGACTTTCCCTCCGGACACCTCTGGATATATTTATATCAATATATACCTGAGTTACGCATCCTACCCAATCTTCGATCACCTCGCCGCGCCTGATTCTAACAGTGATCAGGAATTCAGGATATTTTGACTATAAAGAGAATTACATCACTGGTCAATCCGGGGTGTCCGTCCCTTATGAGGAACGGTTCGAGCACTGGGCTCCCAACGGAACTACACCTCTATATGATTCCACCCAAGAATCATCCCACCTTCGGGGACAAACCTCAGATCCTCTTTGCAGCAACAAACACAGGAAAACCACACCAAACGGTCAGTCTGGACAGTATAACTGCCAACTTACCGTGGTTGTTGTGGGGGATGATCAGTCCCAATTTTCCAGTGCCTGCGTCCAGTCCGAGGGTCCTTTGTCTTGTTGTCCTCCGGGGGGCAGAGGCGTTCCTGTTTGGGGCCCCACTTTTCGGGTGCCAACTGTTGAGGGAGGATCTAAATTGATCCTTCACGGTTAACTCAGTGATTTCCAAATTAATCTACAAGGTGTTGCCGGCAACTGAAAATGACCAGACGGAGACGTGTGCCTCTGTATGGGGGATCGAGCAGATCTCTGGCCCCCGTTTATTCTGTATGACTTTTCATAGTCATAGAAATTATACTTCAACCAATCAGCATAAGAACACGCTCACAGTTCTTAGCCTATAAAAATGCAGGAACAATCTGTGCGTCAAAGTCTTGTAGATCAATACACCCTCAGTCTCATGTTCTACCCAGGTTGCAACAATCAAGGTTTCATAACAGCTGTAAACTTTAGCCTACTAACAAAATTTATATCAAAACAACAAAATGGAGTCGAAAAGCACAAAATGGAGAATCTTTCTTAATTTCTTCCTTCACAGCAGCACCTCATTGTCTTTGGTTTTCAGCCTGGACAGCAGAATCATGGCACCGTCCAGTTAGTAAACCAGATGTTGCAGAAAGGGTTATGGCATGGGACAGAATAATAATAATAATATTTATTTATATAGCGCCAACATATTCCGCAGCGCTTTACAGTTTAACAGTTTCAAACACAAGTCATAAGTAGCACAATAATTAAAGCACAATAAGATGACCCTACTCGTGAGAGCTTACAATCTACAATGAAGTGGAGGAGATACAAAGTACAGGAGTTTATTTACAATGATGTATTTACAATGATGGTCCAGCCATCTTCAGGGGGTGGGAGATAAGGGCTTCAATGGATTAGGTGTAAAGGTGAGTATAACGTTGTTTTTATTTTTAAATAAATGTGTAAAACAGGGTGTTTTGTTTTAATTCAAATAAAGGATTTTATTCTTGCTGTGTTTATTTCAATATTTACTATGGAGTTAGTAATGGGGGCATCATATAGATGACTCTCCATTACTAACCCCTGGGTTTGATGTCACCTGATAATGCAAAGGTGACATCAACCCCAACCCTATTACCCCCCTTGACACCGCCACAGGGCAAGTGGAAAGAGTGCTTCTAAGATTGCATCTTATGGATGCGCCATTTCTGGGGCAGTCGAAGGATGATGTTGGCAGCCTGGGGCTGGGGATATCTCTGGCCCCTTCCCATGCTATTAATATCAACTTACAGCTGTCTGTTCAGGCTATGCTGGTTTTAATTTATAGGGTGACCCTACATCATTTATTTTCTGGAGTCGTCCTTAATTCACCAGTAAAGTCTAAGCAAAGAGCTGTAAGCTGCTTTTAATAGCCTGGGAATCTTGAGTTATTACCCCTTTTCACAGATTATTAACATGAGCCCAAGTCATGGGCTTTCCCTCTGCTGGTTATGAAAATTATGCACGAGCCCAAGATATTTTTAAAATTTAATTCTTTATTTTCCACAGCAGGGACACAGCGGGTGCTGAATACAACTCCCATCATTGTTGTCTGATATTCTTCCTAAGCGCCGGTACGTGTCACGCTAATGACAGGCAGATGTAATTTGTGTGTCATCAGTGTGCACGTGTGTGGCATGCATTTTGTCTGTGCTGCTGATAAAATACTGACATGTCTGCAGGTTTTTCGCACAGACTCATGGTCCGTGTGAAAAACCTGACATGTGCGCACCACCATTGAATACAATGGGTGTGCATATGTCAGTATTTGCGGCCCTTAAAAAAATGAAACGCATACGGACACAAAAAGCGGATGTGTGAATGAGGCGTAAGATAATGTTGGCCTCCTGGTACATCTTCAATACACCACAAGATGGTGGAGCCTGAGTGTTACTAATACTAAGTACTCTGTCCGGTTCAGACTTAACAATTAAGGTCAGAAATCCTGTTACTTGTGGTTTCTTTTGTCACCTTCCTATCAATGTCGGTACAGATATATGCTGCATATGTACAGAATCATTTAAGTTTACATGATTTTTAAAGAAGAAGATAAACTTCTACTCTAATTTTACAAAAATCCTCATGTGCCAAAATGCAGTTATTTTGTAATTTTCTTCTACACAGTATGAGGCCGTGACCCCTGTCACAACTAGGGCGCGCTGTTTGTGATCCCCAGAATGTGTACGGAGGCGTATGAAGGCCATAGGTGTGCATGGCAGTCGCAGATGTAGCTGTGATTGCAATGTGTGGCAGTGACTCATGTCACAGGTAGGGGTCGCTGTGTGTTCTCCCCAGGTTGTGCCTGTAGACGGATGAAGACCATAGGTGTGCATGGAAGTCACGGATTTCCGATCTGGGTTTTCCATGTGGCTGAAGGCCACAGGTTTGTGTGTGTTAAAAACCCTGCAGTAAGAGGTATGGGTGTGTCAGGTCAGGTGTGTGAGGTGCACGTCAGTGTCAGTCTGGTGTGTGCTGGTGTGCAGAGCAGTGGCCTGCAGAGCGCTGGCTGAGTGCATGGAGGCACAGGCCAGCGGAGCCAGCACCCAGGGCAGCTGAATAGCCTGGCACCCGCTGCATACACAGAGATGCAAGTCGTCCATGGTACTGGTCTCGGATGTGGACAGTCCTGTGCTCGGAGGTGGATGTCCTGTGCCCAAAGGTGTCGGATGTGGACAGTCCTGTGCCGGAGGTGGATGTCCTGTGCCCGAAGGAGTCGGATGTGGACAGTTCTGTGCCCGGAGGTGGATGTCCTGTGCTGGAAAGAGATGGATGTGGACAGTCCTGTGCCCAGAGGTGGATGTCCTGTGCCCTAAAGAGGACTAGCATGTGTAACAATTGCAAACAGGTGGATATGGTGCCCGGCTGCTATCCGGAGGATATCCTGGGCTATGTACGGCTGTGTGAGTAAAGAGACTGTGATACAGCGATGCTGGCATGTGTAGTGTCTGCCACATATGAGGCTGTGTATATGGAGACTGTAATATGGCGTGCGGTCACCCAGGGAAACTGGACAAGGGAAATCTGTCCTGTTTAGGGACCGCAATTTAAGGCCATATGATATGTATTGCTATCAACTGGTGTAAACTGATCACTGATAATATACACTGAAGTTATATGCATTTGTGTGAATTGGACTTTAATGCTGTGAGGAAACACATTAAAGAGACGCTGTGTTTGAACTTTGTGGGTCACTGCCTCTTCACTGCGTATAATGCTACTGCAGCTTTACAACAGATACAGCAAAATGGTAGTTGGAGACCGCCATTTTTCTGAACTGTAAAAGGTCATCATTATACTCACCTTATCACTCAACTCTATGGCCCCTCCGATACTCACCATCAACTGCCCACACCTTGTCACATCTTCAGATCCCTAGCGCTCATGATTTCACACTGGGCCTGGTTCGGATAAAACCCAGGAGGGAGGCAAGCTCTGATGATCTGCTCTCCATTCATTCATTCATACTCGAAAGCAAAGAAAAAAAGACAGTATTCTTAACTGAAATTCTGTGCGAATTTAGATTTTTAACCTCCTTATGTGAATCACGGTTAACAATTACGAAATGACCATGTTAAATTCCCATTAATCTTAACATCTACAGGAAGTATTCAGAGAAAAGTGTATTTTTTATTCAAGACTGTAAAAATTATTCCCACTGGGAAGACATGACTTTAAAGTTAATTTTGTAGCCTGGTTATTGCAGTTTGAAATGGTTTCAGGCTATCGGTTGGGCAGACAGACAAATCCATTGTTTAAAACTTTACTGTAGGGATTTTAGATCCTCATTATCTTAAAAGCTAGAGTGTCAAGTGGAGCAAGTGATTTGTCAGATGAAGAAAGTTCAAAATCTGAAGCCAAAGCAAAACATGTTGTGAAACAAAAAGGAAAAATCTAAGACTGGAAGGAATGTCAGATTCTGGAGATGACTCTTCTAAAGTAATGCAGCAATCATCAATGGATTTCAAGTTCCTTAGGACAGCCCCAGGACATGCCGGAATTTTTGTTTAAAAAAATTCTGGACAGTCTCCGAAAATTTGAACTATACTGATAAAAGAGCCTGAGAGGAGCTGATAAGAACCAAAGGGCTAAGATTGAATGGCAGCAGGAAGACCTGTGTTTGGCTTGCAAAAATTTTTGGATGTGGCATTATTATTATTATCCGTGACATGCCGGTGAGCTAAAGGTTGGGACGACTTGTTCTGTAAAGTAGTGTCAGTTACAAGGTTCCTGTGGTTTGTTTTTAGTGACTGGTGTTAATCATTTCTTTTTTGGAATCTTCTGGTGTCAGACTTTAATTTTCCAAAGGCTTGATCTGAGAGAAATTAACAAAATTCAAATTACTTATCCACTCCTGCTCCAGCGCTGCCTCTTCACTACTCTGCACTGGTCTTTGTTGACGTGACTGCAGTGGTAATGTCACGTCTACAGCTCATGACGATAGCAGCCAATAATTGGGATCAAGTTGTCATGGCCCTGTGATTGAAAGACTTGTTTGGAGCGGCGTAGGGTCGATATTAGCAGTGGGTTGAGTGATGACGACTGCTATTTTCCTACAGATGTTGCCTTTTGGACAATTGAATTTCAAAACTTGAAAACCCATTTAAGACACCTATTGCAGATTTTGCATTAAGGCCCACTAAAAGGTGTGCACTATTTTTTTTCCTATACTTAACCTGGAGTGTTGTCTGAATTGTCTGTCTTTCAAGACATTCTATATTTTTGAGCACCGTATTCAGCACCACTTTTTCACCATCAATACTTGTTCCCAAGCTCCTTTGCGTTATTTGCATGTTTGAGCTTAAAATTACTTTTCACAACCAGAAAAAAAAAACAATTCTGATATGGTTTAAGACATTTAAAAAGTGCAAGTAGAGCTTAAAGACAAGATTTAGGAGATTTTCAATTTCATATACAGCACTTTGTAGGAAGATAAGGGAAACCGCACACAGCACCCTGATAACGGCTTCTGAAAATGAAAAGGAATAAACCAAGTTGCTAGTTCCTCATTTTATCTGGTGACAGATCTCCAGACTCCAGCAGACCTCTGGGTGTATCAATCACATCTCTTTAGATCCCTGACAAGTTTTATGGCTGAAGCCCTGGCAAAGGCATTTTCTTTAATTTGTCGGTTTAATCAATGCATATAAAGTATACAATGTCATCCTGACAGTTCTTACGTTATTACCATTATTGACTCCTTGAAATTTCCCAATGACTTAGAAAATATATAATATACAGTATATATACAAAGATAGATATACAGTTGTGTAAAAAAGAGTTTGCCTCCTTCCTGATTTCCTTTTCTTCTGCATGGTTGTCACAAGCTTCAGATCACCAAACAAATTTAAATATGAGACAAAGATAGCACAAATAAATGCAAAATGCAGTTTTTTAAATGAAGGTCTTTATCATTACGGTAAAAAGAAATCCAAACCTACAAGGCCTTGTGTAGAAAAGTGATTACTCCCCCTTAAAGCATAAATTAACTGTTGTTTATCAAATGTTTGGGAAGCTGAGTTCAAATTCCCGAGCCACACCCAGGCCTCATTACTGCCACACCTGTTCTCAATCAAGAAATCACTTAAATAGAACCTGCCTGACAAACTGAAGTAGACCAAAAGATCCTCAAAAGCTAGACATCATGTCGCCGTCTAAAGAAATTCTGGAACAAATGAGAAACAAAGTATTTGAGATCAGTCTTACAAAAAGGTTATAAATAGTGATGAGCGAGTATACTCTTTGCTCGGGTTTTCCCGGGCATGCTCGGGTGGTCTCCGAGTATTTTTGACTGCTCGGAGATTTAGTTTTCCTTGCCGGAGTTGGATGATTTGCGGCTACTAGACAGCTTACATGTGGGGATTCCCTAGCAACCAGGCAACCCCCACATGTATTCAAGCTGGCTAATAGCTGTAAATCATTCAGCTGCCGCGATGAAAACTAAATCTCTGAACACTAACAAATACTCGGGGACCACCCGAGCGTGCTCGGGAAAATCCGAGCAACGAGTATACTTGCTCATTACTAGTTATAAAGCCATTTCTAAAGCTTTGGGACTCCAGTAAACCACAGTGAGAGCCATTATCCACAAATTGCAAAAACATGGAGCAATGATGAACCTTCCCAGGAGCAGCTGACATACGAAAATTACCCCAAGAGCGCAGTAACAACTATTCCAAGAGGTCACAAAAGACCAAACAACAACATCCAAAGAACTGCAGGCCTCTCTTGACTCAGTTAAGGTCAGTGTTCATGACTCCACCATAAGAAAGAGACTGGGCAAAAATGTCTTGCATGGCAGAGTTTCAAGACAAAAGAACATAAAGGCTCACCTCAGTTTTGCCAGAAAACATGTTGATGATCCCCAAGACTTTTGGGAGAATACTTTGTAGAATGACGAGACAAAATTTGAACTTTTTGGAGGGTATATGTTCCATTACATCTGGTGTAGAAGTAACACAGCATTTCAGAAAAGGAACATCGTACCAACAGTAAAATATGCTGGTGGTGGTAGTGTGGTGGTCATCTGCTGATTTGCTGCTTAAGGACTTGGAAGACTTGCTGTGGTAAATAGAACCATGAATTCTGCTGTCAAACAAAAATTTTTGAAGCAGAATGTCCTGTCATCTGTTTGTGATCTCAAGCTGAAGCACACTTTGGTTATGCAGCAGGACAATGATCCAAAACACACCAGCAAGTCCACTTCTGAATGGCTTAAGAAAAACAAAATTAACACTTTGGCGTGGCCTAGTCAAAGACCTGACCTTAATCCAATTGAGATGCTGTGGCATGACCTTAAAAAGGCAGTTCATGCTCGGAAACCCTGCAATGTGGCTGAATTACATCAATTCTGCAAGGATGAGCAGGCCAAAATTACTCCAGAACACTGTAAAAGACTCATTGCCAGTTATCGCAAACTCTTGATTGCAGTTGTTGCTGCTAAGGGTGGCACAATCAGTTATTAGGTTTTGGGGGCAGTGATGTTTTCGCACAGGGCTCTGTAGGTTTGGAATTCTTTTTCCCTCAATAATAAAGACTTTCATTTAAAAATTGCATTCTGTGTTTATTTGTGTTATTTTTGTCTAATATTTAAATTTGTTTGGTGATCTAAAACATTTAAGTGTGACAAACATGAAAAAGAACAGAAAGTCAAGAAGGGGAAAACACTTTTTTACACAACTGTATATTTATTGGTACAAAGTCACTGGTAAAATGCTGGAGGGGAGATATGTTTCATTACACTTAATGGCATCAGTGATATAAAATCCAGGGTTTTTCCTCCAGCACACTAAGTGCGGTGAGGGGTTAAGCTAATTTGTATAAAGGACTGGCTTTTATGTGGACATCCATAGAGCGGGTGGGAGGATGTCCACCTTATCTTCACCCCAGTTTGTGATTTGGAGCTTAAGTAGTTGGCCTCCAAAGTCAGCAGTGTTCAGTGACTGGAGAGAAACAATCCAATAAAAGGGTTTATGCTGGAACCAACCTGAACCATGTGTGTTCTGCTAGATGTGAGTGGGAGGAACCCCGCTCTCAGGAGGACTGTGCTTTGTGCTATCATTTTGTTTTGTCTTTCTGTTTTGCCCAGAGGGCTGTATTTGTTTTACTACACCTTGTTTTATGCTAGAAAAAGCACCAAAAAACCAGGCAAAGATGCTTACCTGTCTAGGCCTTGAATCAAATGCACTATCATGGTGCAGTGGGCCCAAGTAAAGATGGCAACTACACAGGTGCAATAATATCAATGAGACAGCCAGTCTACAATCAGGGATTGGCCATTTGGCACACCAGTGCAAACAAATATTCTGCAGCAGTGTTCACACAGGAATGCAAAGCATCTGGATCATAGCCTATTAATAACGCTCTGTGGCGGGCTGCCCAGTGCTAACTGTAATGCGTCCTGTGTGAACAGAGGCCACAGTCTACATTTCTAGGCTGTATATTTATTTTTTCTTGACAAAGGTCCACATGTGGAGTGAAATGTCACCATTCTGGGCTGCTAAAGTCTATTTTTTCTCATTTCTATATTGGTGTGCCACCTCCATTTTTTAAAATAAATTTGGAGGATTGCAGGATGCAGCCAGCCCATGTAGCAAAGATGTTGGCAACACAGGTGCAAAATACTAACTAGACAGCCACTCTCAGCCTACCAATTAATGGAGTATATGTTTGCACAATAAAGGCCTGTATAGGGCTCTGTTTACATGCAAGTAATGCAAAGTGTCTGGTTCACAGCCTATGAGTCACGTCCATGCTATTCATATTCTGCCCCTTTTTCAGCTGCATTTTGGAATTTTTGGAGGATTTTTAGTCCTCTTTTGTGGCTTTGCTGCTAGTGCAGTCTACAAAGAGTCAAACGTTCAGTATCCACACCATGAAGAACACGAACTATCCTCTCCTCTGACGAATAGCCTCCTCCTCCTTCTGCTCTTCAGGCCATCATGCTGGACAGGCATGAAGCTGGGATTGGGAGTCCCTCTATAGCGCAGACCAAAAACTCCAGTTCCGCCTCCTCTTCCTGTTCCTAGTCATCACCTAATTATGGCTTGAGAATACTATGTGAGGCTGGGTTGTGTTGTATCAGCCACTGTAAAATCTTGCTCCATAGCCACCTGCTTGGCATTTAAAGTGTCCTCTTTGGGATTCTGCAGCAATAGACAGAGCAGCGGGATGGTTATTCTGACAATAGTGTCATCAGCGCTCACCATCTTGGTGCAGTACTCAGTTTTGAAGAACCTCAGAAATGTCATCGATTTACACCCACTTGGCAGTTGTTATGTGTGGGGGCTGAGTGTTATTCTGGCAGTCATTGAGAAGCTGGAATTTAGACACTGCTCTCTGCTGCTCACCAAGCCTTGCCAACATATGAACCGCCTACCGCCTCAACACATTTATCTAACTATCCCTGTGTTGCCCATTCAAAATTTTCCTCATAACCATGATCCTTGTATCTTGATTGCATACGCTTTATGCATTTAATAGACCTCTGTGTCTGTTATTTTAGACATACTGGTTGGTAACCAGTTCATGCAGCATTACATGAACACCCCATTTCTTATATTATGGCTGGTCAGAACAATGAAAGCAATTGTTACCATCCACCTTTCATGTCTCCCCTATTTCCTCATAGATTGTAAGCTTGCGAGCAATGCCCTCATACCTCTTTGTATCTGTTGTTTATGTGATTATTGTTATTCTGTAATGTCTTTTATTGTCTGTACAAGTCCCCTCTAAAATGTAAAGTGCTGCTGAATATGTTGGCGCTATAGAAATAAAATTATTATTATTTATTATTATTATTAATAAAGTTGAATTATAGCGTGTGGACATGTAAAAAATCAGTCGGTGATGAGGCAAATTAAAGTGCTGCTGCAGCAAAGCTAGTCCACCAAAAGCCTGAGATGACTTTTGGAAATGTACCCTGACACGCCATACCTTGGCAAGTAGGGCCAGCAAGTCAGGGTATGTTTTTAAAAAACACTGTACAACCAAGTTCAGTATGTGGGCTATGCGTGGAACATGTTTACCAGCTTGCCAAGCTTTAAAGCCACAAAGTTACGCCCATTATTGCATACAACCAGACCTAGTTGGATATTCAGCATGGAAAGCTACTGTTTGGTATGTTCTTTTATCATCTTCAACAGCTCAGCTACGTTGTGAGCTTTATCACCTAAACAGATGAGCTTCAGCAAAGCGTGCTGTCGCTTTGTCAGGGTAGTGCTGCAGTCTTCCCAGCTGGTGAGTGATGGGGAAGCTACTTTCTGTGAGGAGGAGGAGGAAGAGGAGAGACATAAACTATAATACGAGGAGACTGAAACCCTGATGGAAGTTGGGACCGCTATTCTTGGTGTGGGTAAGATGTGTGTCCCAGACTCCACCAGGTTCAGACAGTGGGCCATAAAGGAAATGTAGCCTCCCTATCCACAAGAACTTGTCCACGTGTCTGTGGTAAAGTAGACCTTCCCTGTGACTGTGTTGCTATTTTAGGCTGACCTGATGGCAACTATGTGTCATGATTATCCACCACCTCTTTAAACATGAATTGACCTTCCCCAATGTGGTTTTCTCCTGGCCGTGGGTGCTCAAATGTATGGGCATCACTGCACTCCACTTCCTCATGATCTTGCACGTTGAGAGGCCTGACAAATTACAAGGGAATGTAAACAGTTCCTCAGAGTGGCCAGCATAGGGGTCATATGTCTCCTGCGAATCTTGATGGTGGGAGGAAGGAGCACCTAGTGAGGATTCAGATGCCCAGCCTCTTGGCTACTGAGGCTGGACTGTGTGGAAGACTTCGTGGTGCTGCATGTCAACACACTGGAGTCTTTGTTTGCTATCCAAACCACATCATTCTGGCAATTGTCTGGGTTCATCAGTGGTGTACCACACTGACCACATTTTGACAGGAAGCTAGAATGAGATCCGGTCACCTTCTGATTTGTAACACAGCCTTGGTGGGCACCACCACATCCATGTCCCTTAATGTCATTTTGTAGTGGGAAATAAGTATCTACCAAGCATTAAGCATCCTGGCTCCGACAGACAAGTTAGACGCTCCTAATCAATTTGTTACCTGCATTAAAGACAACTGTCTTACATAGTCACCTTTATAAAAAGCTCCTGTCCATAGACTCAATTAATCAGTCAGACTCTAGCCTCTACAAAATAGACAAGACCAAAGAGCTTTATAAGGATGTCAGGGGCAAGATCATAGACCTGCACAAGGCTGGAATAGTCTACAAAACCATAAGTAAGACGCTGGGTGAGATGGAGACAACTGTTGGTGTAATAGTAAGAAAATGGAAGAAATACAAAGTGACTGTCAGTCGACATCGACCTGGGGCACCATGCAAAATCTTACCTCATGGGGTATCCTTGATCATGAGGAAGGTGAGAGATCAGCCTAAAACTACACAGGGGGAAAATTGTTAATGTTCTTAAGGCAGATGGGACCACAGTCACCAAGAAAACCATTGGTAACACAATACACTGTAAAGATTTAAAATCCTGCAGTGCCCACAAGGTCCCCTCTGCTCAAGAAGGCACATGTGTAGGCCCGTTTGAAGTTTGCCAATGAACACCTGGATGATTCTGTGAGTGATTGGGAGAAGGTGCTGTGGTCAGATGAGACAAAAAATGAAGCCTTTGGCATTAACTCAACTCACCCTGTTTGGAGGAAGAGAAATGCTGCCTATGACCCAAAGAACACCATCACACTGTCAAGTATGGAGGTGTAAACATTATGATTTGGGGGTGTTTCTCTGCTAAGGGCACAGGACTATTTCACTGCATCAGTGGGAGAATGGATGGAGCCATGTACCATAAAATCCTGAGTGACAACCTCCTTTCCTCCGTCAGAACATTAAAAATGGGTGATGGCTGGGTCTTCCAGCAAGACAATGACCCAAAACATACAGTCAAGGCAACAAAGGAGTGGCTCAAAAAGATGCACATTAAGGTCATGGAGTGGCCTAGCCAGTCTCCAGACCTTAATCCCATAGAAAATTTTGGAGGGTGTTGAAGTTGCCAAGCGACAGCCTCAAAATCTTAATGATTCAGAGTTGATCTGCAAAGAGGAGTGGATCAAAATTCCTCCTGACATGTGCGCAAACCTCATCATCAACTAAAAAAAAGTCTGACTGCTGTGCTTGCCAACAAGGGTTTTGCCACCAAGTACTAAGTCTTTTTTGCCAGAGGGATCAAATACTTATCATGCAAAATGCTTATACTGTATATACTCGAGTATAAGCTGACCCGAGTATAAGCCGAGACTCCTAATTTTGCCACAAAAAACTGGGAAAACTTATTGACTCGAGTATAAGCCTAGCGTGGGAAATGCAGCAGCTACTGGTAAATTTCAAAAATAAAAATAGATACCAATAAAAGTAAAATTAATTGAGAAATCAGTAGGTTAAATGTTTCTGAATATCCATATTGAATCAGGAACCCTATATAATGCTCCATACAAAATACCCCCCATATAATGCTCCATAAAGCTCATCATGGGCCCCATAAAATGCTCCAAACAAAAAAATTGCCCTATATAGTGCTGCACAAAGGTTAATAATGGCCCCATAAGATGCTTCATATTAAAATATGCCCCGTATAATGCTGCACAAAGGTTAATAATGGCCCCATAAGATGCTCCATATTAAAATATGCCCCATATAATGCTACATAAAAGGTTAATGATGGCCCCATAAGATGCTCCATATAATAATATGCCCCATATAATGCTTCATAAAAGTTGATGGCACCATAAGATGCTCCATAGAATAATATGCCCCATATAATGCTGCGCAAAGGTTAATGATGTGCCCATAAGATGCTCCATAGAATAATACACTCCATATAATGCTTCATAAAGGTTGATGGCCCCATAAGATGCTCCATAGAATAATATGCCCCATATAATGCTCCATAAAGGTTGATGGTCCCATATGATGCTCCTTAGAATAATATGCCCCATATGCTGCTGC
Organism: Ranitomeya variabilis; assembly: GCF_051348905.1. Taxonomy (NCBI): domain Eukaryota; kingdom Metazoa; phylum Chordata; class Amphibia; order Anura; family Dendrobatidae; genus Ranitomeya; species Ranitomeya variabilis. Next base: position 532,616,384 of record NC_135237.1, on the reverse strand, counting down.
TGCGATAAAAAAAAGACATACTCACCTTTTGTCGCCGGGGGCAGGTGCCGGTGTCCTTAGCAGGCGGGGCCACTGGCACTTGCAGTATTGACCTATCCCCATTCCATCACCATGTGCTGCTGTGTCTTCTGGATCCTCTGGCAGTGACTCTTCAGGCAGAGGGCGCACACTAAACATGTCATCGCGCTCTCTGACGTGAAAGTCACAGCCAGAGGACACAGAAGACAGAGCCCAGTGGTGGAACGGGGACAGGTGAATATCACATGGCTCACCCTCCCCCCGTCATACTCACCCCGCCTGGCGCAGTCTCTGCAAGTCCCTGTTTCTCCAATGGTTTCTGGCATCGGCAGCTTGTTCTTGTTTTCAGCGGTCACATGCTACCGCTCATTAAAGTAATGAATATGCGCTCCACGCCTATGGGAGTGGAGTCGTGTGCATATTCATTACTTTATTGAGCGGTACCACGTGACCGCTAAACACAGGAAGAGCTGCCAGTGCCGGAGACTATCTGAGAAGCAGGGATGTACAGAGACTGTGCCAGGAGGGGGTGAGTATGATGTGGCAGCCGCAACTCCTGCCGCTAGCTCTCCCCCACCACCTCCAGGGACAATGACTCTAACATAAGCCGAGAGGGGCACTTTCAGCCTAAAAAATGGGCTGAAAATCTCAGCTTATACTCAAGTATGTACAGGAAATTTATATAAATTTATATAATTTATACAATGTGATTTTCTGGATTTTATTTTTGATATTCTATGTCTTAATGTTAAAATTAACCTACCCTTAACCCCTTTCTGACATCTGACGTGCTATCCCATCGAGGTGGTATGGGCCTGTATGACCACCGACGGGATAGTACGTCATCACCAATCAGCCGCACTCACGGGGGGTGCGCGGCCGATCGGCGCCGGTTGTCAGCTGACTATTGCAGCTGACATCCAGCACTATGTGCCAGGAGGGGTCACGGAACGCTCATGGCAAATTAACCCCGGCACACAGCGATCAAAAATGATCGCAGTGTTCCGGCGGCACAGGGAAGCATCGCGCAGGGAGGGGGCTCCCTGTTTGCTTCCCTGAGACCCTCGGAGCAACGCCATGTGATCGCGTTGCTCCGAGGGTCTCCTACCTCCTCCTCCCTGCAGGCCCAGATCCAAAATGGCCACGGGAGGCCTTCCGGGTCCTGCAGGGAGGTGGCTTTCAAGAGCTTGCTCACAGCAGGTGCGAGGAAGCCTCCCTGCAGTGCCTTTGTGGGGCAATGTAAAAAAGTAAAAAAAAAATATTTCCATGTGTAAAAAAATAAAAAAATTCCTAAATAAAGAAAAAAAAATATTGTTCCAATAAATACATTTCTTTATCTAAATAAAAAAAAATAAAAGTACACATATTTAGTATCGCCGCATCCCTAACGACCTGACCTATAAAACTGTCCCACTAGTTAACCCCTTCAGTGAACACCGTAAAAAAAAAAAAACGAGGCAAAAAATGATGCTTTATTATCATATTGCCAAACAAAAAGTGGAATAACACGCGACTAAATAGACATATATAAATAACCATGGTATGGCTGAAAACATCATCTTGTCCTGCAAAAAACGAGCCACCATACAGTGTCATCAACAAAAAAAATAAAAAAGTTATAGTCCTCAGAATAAAGCGATGCAAAAATAATTATTTTTTATGTAAAATAGTTTTTATCGTATAAAAGCGGAAAAACATAAAAAAATGATATAAATGAGGTATCGCTATAATCGTTCTGACCCGAAGAATATAACTGCTTCATCAATTTTACCAAACGTGGAACTGAATAAGCGCCCCCCAAAAGAAATTCATGAATAGCTGGTTTTTGTTCATCCTACCTCACAAAAATCGGAATAAAAAGCGATCAAAAAATGTCACATGCCCGAATATGGTACCAATAAAAACGTCAACTCGTCCCGCACAAAACAAGACCTCACATGACTCTGTGGATCAAAATCTAGAAAAATTATAGCTCTCAAAATGTGGAGACGCAAAAACTTATTTTTGCAATAAAAAGCATCTTTTAGTGTGTGACGGCTGCCAATCATAAAAATTCGCTTAAAAAAACAGCTATAAAAGTAAATCGAACCCCCCTTCACCACCCCCTTAGTTAGGGAAAAATAATAAAATGTTAAAAAATGTATTTATTTCCATTTTCCCATTAGGGTTAGGGTTAGGGTTAGGGTTGGGGCTAAAGTTAGGGTAAGGGTTGGGGCTAAAGTTAGGGTTGGGGTTAGGGTTGGGGTTAGGGTTAAGGTTGGGGCTAAAGTTAGGGTTAAGGTTGGGGCTAAAGTTAGGGTTTGGATTACATTTACGGTTGGTATTAGGGTTGGGATTAGGGTTAGGGGTGTGGTTAGGGTTATGGTTGGGATTAAGGTTAGGGGTGTGTTTGGGTTAGGGTTTCAGTTAGAATTGGGGGGTTTCCACTGTTTAGGCATATCAGGGGCTCTCCAAACGCGACATGGCGTCCAATCTCAATTCAAGCCAATTCTGCGCTGAAAAAGTAAAACAGTGCTCCTTCCCTTCCGAGCTCTCCCATGCACCCAAACAGAGATTTACCTTAACATATGGGGTATCAGCGTACTCAGGACAAATTGGACAACAACTTTTTGGGTCCAATTTCTCCTGTTACCCTTGGGAAAATACAAAACTGGGGGCTAAAAAATAATTTTTGTGAAAAAAAAACAGAATTTTTATTTTCACGGCTCTGTTATAAACTGTAGTGAAACACTTGGAGATTCAAAGTTTTCACAACACATCTAGATAAGTTCCTTAGGGGGGTCTTCTTTCCAAAATGGTGTCACTTGTGTTAGGGGTCAAGTTCCCGCCTCTGCACAGGGGGAATCTTGGGCCATCTCCTCTGCGGTCTCCCATTCTTCTCCTGCCGCAGTGGAGGCTGCTCAGCAGAAACATCGGTCTCAGCGTCTCGCTCAATCTGACTCTGTGAAGAGGATTACTGCTGCTTTTCCAGCTTCTGCCATTGAAGTCAGTGCTGGGCAGCGTTGATCAGACGCTTTTGGGACTAAGTCCTGCTTTTCTCCTTCTGAGCATGCCCAGGGTAAGATCTCTCATTGGAGATCGAGGGTCACATGCTTGGATACTGCAGCAAAGCCCATTGGTCCTCCAGGAAGGTCCTGAAGGTGCTCAGGCTTTGTGGCAGCCTCTCATTAGTCCTTCTAGGAAGGTCTTGTTCTGGCTGCAGCTATAAAAGGCTCGCATGGCCGCACAGCCATGTGCTAGTATCTTTCTAAGTTATGTGCTCTGCGCCAGTGTGGTCATGTAAGATTGTGTTCAGGGACCCGGCTGAAATAAGCCCCTAGAATGCTGGCACCTCCGGCAAGGAGTTTTGTGTGCATGCATGACCACTGACTGCTCTCTGTTGGGCAGTTAGCCTGTGCTCCTGTGAAGTCTAACAGGGCGCAGTGCTTTGCTTTCACGACTGTTCTGTGAGTTAACAGAGCTAGCCAGTACCGCCATATAGTGCTGCCATTTGCTAGCAGCAGGTTTTCCTGCACGGTGGACCCCGGGCTGCAAACGCATCAATAACAACAATAAAAAAATATATTTTCTCGGTGCGTTCCGCCAGCCCTACCAACTTGTGGGGGGTTTCTACTGTTTAGGTACATCAGGGGCTCTGCAAATGCAACATGATGCCTGCAGACCAATCCATCTAAGTCTGCATTCCAAACGGCGCTCCTTCCCTTCCGAGCTCTGCCATGCGCCCAAATGGTGGTTTCCCCCACATATGGGATATCAGCGTACTCAGGACAAATTGGACAACAACTTTTGGGGTCCAATTTCTTCTGTTACCCTTGGGAAAATACAAAACTGGGGGCTAAAAATCATTTTTGTGGAAAAAAAGGAATTTTTATTTTCACAGCTCTGCGTCGTAAACTGTAGTGAAACACTTGGAGGTTCAAAGTTTTCACAACACATCTAGATAAGTTCCTTAGGGGGTCTTCTTTCCAAAATGGTGTCATTTGTGGGGGGTTTCAATGTTTAGGCACATCAGATGCTCTGCAAATGTGACATGGTGTCCTATCTCAATTCCAGTCAATTTTGCATTGAAAAGTCAAACGGCGCTCCTTCTCTTCCGAGCTCTGCCATGCACCCAAACAGTGGTTTACCCCCACATATAGGGTATCAGCGTACTCAGGACAAATTTTACAACAACTTTTGGGGTCCAATTTTTTCTGTTACACTGTGGAAAATAAAAAATTGGGGCGAAAAAATCACTTTTGTGAAAAAATATGATTTTTTTTTATGGCTCTGCATTATAAACTTCTGTGAAGCACTCGGTGGGTCAAAGTGCTCACCACACATCTAAATAAGTTCCATAGGGGGTCTAGTTTCCAAAAATGTGTAAATTGTGGGGGGTTTCAATGTTTAGGCACATCAGGGGCTCTCCAAACGCGACATGGCGTCCTATCTCAATTCCAGTTTTGCATTGAAAAGTCAAACGGCGCTACTTCCCTTCCGAGCTCTGCCATGTGCCCAAACAGTGGTTTACCCCCACATATGGGGTATCAGCATACTCAGGACAAATTGCACAACAACTTTTGAGGTCCAATGTCTCCTGTTACCCTTGGTAAAATAAAACAAATTGGAGCTGAAGTAAATTTTTTGTGAAAAAAGTTAAATGTTCATTTTTTTATAAACATTCCAAAAATTTCTGTGAAACACCTGAAGGGTTAATGCAGCACCCCAGAGACCTGGTCGTTGCAGTAACGTCGCTCTGCCACTAAGGGGAGTGATGGTACGTCTGATTGCACTAAAAGAGTTCACCTGACCAGGTATCACAGTCACACACTACACTTCACACTCTGGCCACCAGGGGGAGCAAAAGGTCCTATCTATTAGGCCACTCCTCACACTCTGGTAAAACTGGATAGGAAGTTAGGGAGAAACTGACTGGGTTTTGCCCAGGTAACATCTAGTGAGAGGAGAGCGTTACTTGGGAAGATTCAGGGGGGTCCCTGTCAGGGGTGGGATCCTGACAGAGGCCTAGCAAAGGACAGATCGTTACGGAGCCATGCCTGCACCTCATTGCGGCGGCATCTTAAGATAGGACACGAAGCGAAGTATATTGTGGAGAAGTGAGAAACGAGATCACAGCACAAAGGCAATAGAACCAGAAGGAGTCATGTCCCGAGATCAGCAACATTCTTCTGAGGCGCGTAGCCGGCGGCCGGAACACTGAGGAAGTAATAGATTCTACGCATTACTTTGAACTACGGCAGGGCAGTTAATTTTAGGTTGGCTGTCTCACCTTTTTCACCTAATGAAGACAACGGAGGCAATTGTGGGAGAGGGGCATCTCTAGGGTCCCTATAAAATAACTCCAGGCCTACCCGTCATACGGGTGCGTCCTATCCATATCATCTGGGGGACGGAGAGAAAGAACAGAAACATACACGACAGTTGTGAGGACTATCCCGTGGTGCTCAGCAGGGAAGTAGTACAACACCCAGGCTCTAGTAGGTAGGCACTGATTTCCACCTGCAAAGGGAACTCTGGATGTGCCTTCGGACCGGCCGGTCTCAGCCAGCCCTGTTAGCAGTGCTCTGGATTGTGGATCCTGAAGCCTTCAGTAAAGAGGTAAAGAGACTGCAACCCTGTGTCCTCGTCATTTACTGCGACCTACACCGTCACCTACATCTTTATTTGGGCGCCCCTTAGCAGGACCACGGACCGGGTCAGGCCACCGTGACATCCCCAGAACCGAGAGACCCGGTACCGAGTACCCCGTAGCCCTGCGTTTGGGGGCCGCTCCATTATTTAAACTTCTTGATTGTGGTTTTGAGCACCTTGAGGGGTGCAGTTTTTAGAATGGTGTCACACTTGGGTATTTTCTATCATATAGACCCCTCAAAGTGACTTCAAATGTGATGTGGTCCCTTAAAAAAAAATGGTGTTGTAAAAATGAGATATTGCTGGTCAACTTTTAACCCTTATAACTCCCTAACAAAAACAATTTTGGTTCCTAAATTGTGCTGATGTAAAGTAGACATGTGGGAAATGTTACTTATTAAGTATTTTGTGTGACATATGGAGCGCCCCCCACACCACCGCAGGGCCGAGGGGATACCCGGAGCCGGGCCTCTGAGTTTCAGTCCTGGGGTTGTCACGGTGGCTAGACCCGGTCCGTGGCCCTGTCCGTCAGTGGGGGACGTCCGGTGTAATAGGTGGTAGTAATGGTAGTGATGGAGCGGTGCGGTTGTGGGGTGTAAGTCGCGGTAAATAACGAGGACACCAGGTTGCAGTCTCTTTACCTCTTTACTGGAGATCTCTGAGTCCTCAGTCCGGAACACGGTTCACCAGGCTACGCAAGTCCGGCCGGTCCAATGGCACCTCCAGAGTTCTCCTCTCAGGTGGAAATCTGTGCCTTCCTTCTAGCGCTATGTGTTGTAGTCCTTCCCTGCTGTGCTCACGGAAAGTAACCCCACAACGGTTGTGTCTGTTTCTTAAGTTCCCTCACAACTCGATTTGATGTTCCTCTGTAATCCACCCCTTCCCTGTATTCAGGTTGGAATGGCACCCGTTTGTCAGGTAGGCCTGGAGTTCTTCCGGGACCCTAGAGTCGCCCCTCTCCCGCAATTGCCCCCCAAGACTTCATAGGTGATATGTGGTAGACAGCCCGCCTGAGACCGACTGTCCTGCCGCTGTTTGGAGTATGGCTTGAAGCTGTATTCTAATCCACTCCCTCGGCGTTCCGGCCACCGGTATTGCGCCTCAGCAGGGTGCTGCCTCTTTCAGCACAACCCCTGCTGGTATTCTCCTTCTGCTTGATCTCGTTTCTCACTCAGCACAATCTATCTCGCTTCTAGTCCTTTCTTGAGTCCCGCCGCTTCCAGGAGCCTGCGCGGACCCGTTACGTTCTTTCAATGCCAAGCCTCTGCCAGGATCCCACCCCTGGCAGAGACCCTACAGTCTCTCCCTTCACAACACCCCCTGCCACAGGGTGTTGCTCCGTTCAATCCCGTCAGCGTTCTCTTCTAACTTCCTGCCTGACCCCCAGTTTACCCACTATGGTGGGGAGTGGCCTAATGAATAGCACCCTTAGCTCCCCCCGGAGGCCCAGCTGTGAAACATATTGGTGTCTGTGATACCTGATTGGAGGAACTCCTTCAGTGCCATCGGACGCACCATGGCTCCCCTTAGTGGCAGAGCCACAGTACTGCAACGACCAGAACTCTGGGGCGCTGCACTCCCCCCTGGTTAAACACAGTACTCCGGGACTGGGAAGAAAAGCAACAATACAGATTAGTAAACAGACATACAATTTTGTTGAGTGCAAAACAATAAGTATACTTGAACAGGCTTCCCTTTATGGGAGGTGAGGACACTTTTAACGTTACAAACATAGTCAACATTATAAATTACAGGCTATACATAACTCCTGTTACCCAACCGGGTATTCTACTTAGTGCAAATTCTGGAACAATAAATTAACATTGCCTTTAAGAAACATACACTCTTAGTTTACCAAAGGCCTTCCTATAATCACATTACAGGGTAAGGTAACTTCACATTCTCCTACTTTGAACCTGCAGGACCGCCTGTCCCTATGGCACCAGACCTACTGCCTCTCCTTTCTTTTACAGGACCGCCCCGTTCAGCCAGGGCCTACTGCCTTTCGCTACTATACATAGTATAGACATAACATTCCTTTCGTTTAAAGAACTCTGAGCCCGCTCTACTCGGCTCCTTTAAGGACTCACTCTCTAACCCCTACGGGCTCACTCTCTGTCCTTAGTAACAAAGTAACTTTCAATGGGGACGCAGGGTTGACCTTCTATCCTCACCTTCATCATTACTTCTTTTACTTTCAACTATGCAGACCTCTACATCTACCCCTACGGGCTCTCTGCATCTTTTCTTTCTGCAAAACATTATTTAGATTTCACATTTCAACAAATTCAACACATATAACTTAGCATGTAAAACAGTTACATTTCTTTTCAAGGCATCATTATGGCATTACTGTTCTGCAACAGTATCTCTCAAGTTCAGTTTCTCACATCCCCTTTAAGAGGGGACCAAGTCTTTCCGAGGTAGCTCGTCTTCTCAGCCTACCAGCCCACGCAAAGGTTCCGGTATGGTATCTTCGCAAAGTGTCTTTAACTAGAACCGGTAGGAAAGGTATCTTCACAAAGTGTCTTTGGCTCAAACCAATAGGGCAAATATCTTCGCAAAGTGTCTTTGGCTAAAACCAGTAGGGAGCACCTTTAAGAAGGTGCAAACTATTTACAAAAGAAGTTCGAATCATGCACAGTCCATGATCTCTGCAGTTTGTGTAACTTTTGTGCAAAAACTTCAAGAAAAAAAAGAAAAACAAACAAAGGGGATCCCGGGTCAACAAAGGGATCCATTAACCCTGGACAGGTTTAGCAGCAACTTTAAAAGAACAAACAGTAACTATTTACATTTTCAGGTTTCCGAGGTTTACTCTTTCTCAGGTGGCTCGGGCTCCTGCCCCCCAGCCGCTGTGGTGCCAGTGTCCGCGGTTCGAACGTGCAGATGAACTCGACTGGCCAACTCGGTGGCCGCAACCAGGCGCACCGTTGCGATGGTGACAAGATCGGGTGCTCCTGGGACCAGGTCCGAGGCGGTAAGGGTCGCGGCTCCAGACATACACCGCCGAACATTCCGTGCATACCACCCAAGCGGGTTCTGGTGGCGGCTGTAGGTCACTGGATCCCCCTTTTGTAACGGTTCTCCGCTTCGGCCACAACAGGGAGCCCTCACGTTACAATGCGCAACGAAAACATCAGTATCCAGCCCCGGCTCGTGTATGAGGCCCCACCCCCTTTTTACATGGTAGGCCAACACAGTGCCAGGCCTTACCGCGTCTCTGTCATCCCATGCCGGGGGGGGTTGTTGTACTTTCGATGGGCCCATCGACTCAGCTCCTTTCCGTCCTTTCCACTGCAGAATCAAGCACTGTCTATATTGTTCCCATGTAAGCACCGCAAGAGTGGACCCGTTCTCCCGGGATCCATCTGCTCTAAACCAGGGGGTGTCCCACCGAAGAACTACTCCATCTAAGCTCACATCCACAGGCTCCCCCATTCCAGTCGACAGCGGTGGCACCATCCTCCCCAGGTCATCGGGGGATAGCACCATTAGCCCTGCCGAGATAAGTCGCTCCCTACTGCGATAGAGGTGGGTCATGGAAGCGGGCTCGCGGAGGAGAGCAGGGACGTCGGCCATACCTGCGCCTAATATGGTTCCATCGGTGTCGCTCCGGTCCGTTAACGAGGACGCTGGAGTCTGCTGCAGCCCGGACCGGGGCTTCTCCAATGGGATGCTCGGATTCGGCTCCGCTGGCTGTGGTTCCTCCTCCTCTAACCCCGAGGTCGGGATTGGTGGACGTAACTCCGCTGTCGGGTCCGCAGGCTTCCGGTCCATCTCCGGTGAAGAAGGGCAGGCCGGAACTGCTTCTTCCTCGCTCAGGCACTCGCCGTTCATCATCGCTGCCTGATAGTCGGTGGCAGTGCATGCACCTAGCTCCGCCATTTCTCCAAGGTCGGGCTTCTCCATCACCCGCTTCCCGCCGTTGCATATCAAGGGGTGTTTCTCTTCTGCTTTGGGGCAGGTCATTCCTCTGCAGCCAGAAGTGCAGGGGGCGGTAGCCATTTCTCGCGCCACACTGGGAGTCTCCGCCCATAACACGCCCTCCTTCCCCTTGGGTGTAGCAATGGCGGCGCCTTTTGGCGGGAACTTTTGGCGGCTAATGGCGCAGCACAGTCTTACAATAAAGTACAGTCCAAGCACAACAAATCACAGTCTCTAGGCACACATGACCTGATTCCTCAGGCTTAAGTAGATCCTGTTCGTGACGCCAAGTTGGAGCGCCCCCCCCACACCACCGCAGGGCCGAGGGGATACCCGGAGCCGGGCCTCTGAGTTTCAGTCCTGGGGTTGTCACGGTGGCTAGACCCGGTCCGTGGCCCTGTCCGTCAGTGGGGGACGTCCGGTGTAATAGGTGGTAGTAATGGTAGCGATGGAGCGGTGCGGTTGTGGGGTGTAAGTCGCGGTAAATAACGAGGACACCAGGTTGCAGTCTCTTTACCTCTTTACTGGAGATCTCTGAGTCCTCAGTCCGGAACACGGTTCACCAGGCTACGCAAGTCCGGCCGGTCCAATGGCACCTCCAGAGTTCTCCTCTCAGGTGGAAATCTGTGCCTTCCTTCTAGCGCTATGTGTTGTAGTCCTTCCCTGCTGTGCTCACGGAAAGTAACCCCACAACGGTTGTGTCTGTTTCTTAAGTTCCCTCACAACTCGATTTGATGTTCCTCTGTAATCCACCCCTTCCCTGTATTCAGGTTGGAATGGCACCCGTTTGTCAGGTAGGCCTGGAGTTCTTCCGGGGCCCTAGAGTCGCCCCTCTCCCGCAATTGCCCCCCAAGACTTCATAGGTGATATGTGGTAGACAGCCCGCCTGAGACCGACTGTCCTGCCGCTGTTTGGAGTATGGCTTGAAGCTGTATTCTAATCCACTCCCTCGGCGTTCCGGCCACCGGTATTGCGCCTCAGCAGGGTGCTGCCTCTTTCAGCACAACCCCTGCTGGTATTCTCCTTCTGCTTGATCTCGTTTCTCACTCAGCACAATCTATCTCGCTTCTAGTCCTTTCTTGAGTCCCGCCGCTTCCAGGAGCCTGCGCGGACCCGTTACGTTCTTTCAATGCCAAGCCTCTGCCAGGATCCCACCCCTGGCAGAGACCCTACAGTCTCTCCCTTCACAACACCCCCTGCCACAGGGTGTTGCTCCGTTCAATCCCGTCAGCGTTCTCTTCTAACTTCCTGCCTGACCCCCAGTTTACCCACTATGGTGGGGAGTGGCCTAATGAATAGCACCCTTAGCTTCCCCCGGAGGCCCAGCTGTGAAACATATTGGTGTCTGTGATACCTGATTGGAGGAACTCCTTCAGTGCCATCGGACGCACCATGGCTCCCCTTAGTGGCAGAGCCACAGTACTGCAACGACCAGAACTCTGGGGCGCTGCACATATCTCTGTGATTTAAGGGCATATAAATTCAAATTTTGAAAATTGAGAAATTTTCTAAATTTTCCCCAAATTTCCATTTTTTTCACAAATAAATGCAGGTAATATCAAAAAAAAGTTACCACTGTCATGAAATATAACATGTCACGAGAAAACATTGTCAGAATCACCGCGATCCGTTGAAGTGTTCCAGAGTTATAACCTCATAAAGGGACAGTGGTCAGAATTGTAAAAATTGGCCCGGTCATTAACGTGCAAACCACCCTTGGGGGTAAAGGGGTTAAAATGATAGTCTGTTAATGTCTTTGTCAGTGGGCAAACTTACAAAATCAGCAAGGGATCAATTATTTACTTCACTGTATCTAGCAATGTGTGGCAATTTTTTTTAAAGATATCAGCTTTATTACACACGGCAACAGCAGACTCATGAAAATTAGAGATAAATGGCGGACAAAGCCCAACATTCAAGAGGGAATGTTTTAGCATGCATTGTAAAGTGATGGGAATATGTATTTTACTATCTTGCTAACTATTTGGCATGAGGGAGGCACTTTCCAAATATAGAAGAGAGAGCCCTCACAAATGTTAAAGCAAAAATAAAGCCAAAACACTCCGTGTGAACATATGAAAAAAGGGAGGTATAATTTTTTTTTCTCATTTTTATTTTGCGATATTTACATGTAATTATTAGTGATGAGTGAGTATGCTCGTTACTCGGGTTTCTCCGAGCATGCTCGGGTGGTCTCCGAGTATTTCAGCATACACGGAGATTTAGTTTATGTTGACGCAGCAGCATGTTTTGCGGCTGCTAGACAGCTTGAATACATGTGGGGGTTGCTTAACAAACAAGCAATCCCCACATGTATTCAAGCTGTCTAGCAGCCGCAAATTGTGCAGCTGCGTCGGCATAAACAAAATCTCCGAGCAGGGCCAGCTCCAGGTTTTTGAGGGCCCCGGGCGAAAAAGTCTCAGTGGGCCCCCCCTTTAACACATACCACAATTCATGAATCACAGATACAGCAGAGAAATATAGGTATAGTCCAATGCCAGAATTCACTTCTTACATGAGTGATAGCTATTGTAAATTCTACAATACCATACAGCAGAGGGGCTTTATATAAGTCAACCCCTTATATGCCAATTTTTGTGGAAAACTTTTTAGGCTATGTGCACATGTTGCAGAATTGCTGCGGAAATTTCCACGGCAATTCTGTAACTCCTGCTGCGGGTATATCGCATGCGGAATTGGCATGCGTTTTCCCGCTAAACACTAGCGTTTTACAAGCGTAATTAGCTTGCGGAATGCTAGCGTTTTCCAAGCGATCTGTAGCATCGCTTGGTAAACTGATTGACAGGTTGGTCACACTTGTCAAACATTGTTTGACAAGTGTGACCAACTTTTTACTATTGATGCTGCCTATGCTGCCTATCCCCGGCAGTCTTCCCGCTCCTCGCGATGCTCCGGTCCCAATAATGCATTGCGACAATGACCCCAGATGAAGTAGCAGTCTCGCGAGACCGACGTCATAACAGGTCATTTTCGCATTGCATTATTGGGAATGGAAGCATCGCGAGGAGCGCGAAGGCTGTCGGGGACGCCGGAAGGTGAGAATATCATGATTTTTTATTTTAATTCTTTTTTTTCTAACAATTATATGATTCCCAGGGCCTGGAGGAAAGTCTCCTCTCCTTCACCCTGGGTACCAACCGCACATGATCCGCTTACTTCCCCCATGGTGGGCATAGCCACATGCGGAAAGTAAGCGGATCAATGCTTTCCTATGTGTGCTGAATCCCTGCGATTCCGCACAAAGAATGAACATGCTGCATTTTTTTCCAGAATGCGATTCCGCCGCGGAAAAAAACCGCAGCATGTGCACGAAAATTGCAGATTGCATTCTAATAATAGGATGCTTAATGTATGCGGTTTTTGCGTTTTTATAGAGAAAAAACACGGGAAAAAAGCAAAAAATCCTGAATGTGTGCACACAGCCTTAAAGTAAACATTAGAAATTATTAACATAGAACATTTGTAAAAGGGTAAAATGGGTTGCAGGCTGCAGCATCACAACACATCAGTATTCGTTGTCCCATTGTTTTGAATTCACTGTCGATTTGTAGTGCTGATGACTGACCCCAATAAGTGACATGTGCAAAAATGTATACATACAGTACATGTACATGACACACACGTACATGGCTCACACATACATACAGTACATATACACGGCACACACACATACATACAGTACATGTACATATTGCACACATGTACATGGTACACACATATACATGGTATATACATACAGTACATGTACATGGCACACACACGTACATGGTACACACATACATACAGTACATGTACATGACACACACATACATATAGTACATGTACATGGCACACATACATACAGTACATGGAACATACGTATATGGAACACACATGTACATGGCACACACACATACATACATGGCATACACACACATACATGGCACACACATACATACATGGCACACACGACACATACTTACATGGCAGACACGACACATACATACATGGCACACACATACATACATGGCACACACATACTTACATGGCACACACGACACATACATACATGGCACACACGACACATACATACATGGCACACACTCATACATACATGGCAGACACATGCTGCACAACAAATGCTCATTTGATACATGTGATTCATATAAACACATACACATAGCTCACAGACAGCACACACTACACATACCACACACTATACACACATCAATTACACACACCTCACATACACTGCTTTATGCCGTAGGGAATGAGATGTTCCACACAGGGCCGGCTCCAGGTTTTTAAGGGCCCCGGGCGAAAGAGTCTGTGGGCCCCCGCTTTAACACATACCACGATTCATGATCGTATATAACACAGCCATGTAGAATATAACACAGCCCATGTAGTATATAACACAGCCACGTAGCATATAACACAGCCATGTAGTATATAACAACCCACGTAGCATATAACACAGCCACGTAGCATATAACAGCCACGTAGCATATAACACAGCCATGTAGTATATAACAGCCCACGTAGCATATAACAGCCACGCCACATAGTATATAGCACAGCCCACGTAGCATATAACAGCCCATATAGTATATAGCACAGCCACATAGTATATAACATGGCCCAAGTAGTATATAGAACAGCCATGTATATAGCACAGCCCACGTAGCATATAACAGCCCATTAGTATATAGCACAGCCACATAGTATATAGAACAGCCATGTAGTATATAGCACAGCCTACGTAGCATATAACAGCCCATATAGTATATAGCACAGCCACATAGTATATAACACGGCCCACGTAATATATAGAACAGCCATGTAGTATATAGCACAGCCCACGTAGCATATAACAGCCCATATAGTATATAGCACAGCCACATATTATTTAACACAGCCCACGTAGTATATAGAACAGCCATGTAGTATATAGCACAGTCCACGTAGCATATAACAGCCCACGTAGTATATAACACGGCCCACGTAGTATATAGAACAACCATGTAGTATATAGCACAGACATGTAGTATACAGCACAGCCCCCCAAGAATGGCCCCATAGTCCAGTCCAGATGCCGGTATAGTTCAATGCAGCGGGGGAGTCGGCGCTGGCGGCAGGCGGGCCCCCCTGCCTCACAGGGGCCCCATAGTGGCTGCATGATGTACCACTAGCTGAGGGCCCCTGGGGGAGCGGGGGCCCTAGGCACTGGCAACTGCCTGCCCCTAATGCCCGCCCTGAATGGGCCCCCCTGTATCGCCGGCGCTTGCCCGGGTATGCCGGGTGCTGACGCCAGCCCTGGTTCCACAGTATCAGATGCAGCCCTCCTGCTCCCAACAGCACTATCCCAGCAGACACCTCCCTGCCCTCTCCTCAGCTGGGACTGCCGACAAGAGCAGGAGTTGCTGACAGGAGCCATCATCACAGGAGCAGCACACACAAAGGGTGCTGCACGACTTATGGTACCTCACATAACAGCTCAGGTATGTAGGTGCCGCCCGGGTCTTAGCTTTCCCTCCCCTCAGAAGCTCCGTGCAGGAGGACAGGAGGACAGTGCACTGGCCTATGAATACATGGCCTGTGGTGATATCACGGTCACATGGCAGGTCACATGATCGTGATGTCACTACTAGTGTTGAGCGATACCGTCCGATACTTGAAAGTATCGGTATCGGAAAGTATCGGCCGATACCGGCAAAGTATCGGATCTAATCCGATACCGATACCCGATACCAATACAAGTCAATGGGACTCAAGTATCAGACGGTATTCCTGATGGTTCCCAGGGTCTGAAGGAGAGGAAACTCTCCTTCAGGCCCTGGGATCCATATTAATGTGTAAAATAAAGAATTAAAATAAAAAATATTGCTATACTCACCTCTCCGATGCAGCCTGGACCTCACCGAGGGAACCGGCAGCGTTCTTTGCTTAAAATGCACGGTCGCGTGCCGCCCATGTGGCCGCGACGCGACCAATCACAGCAAGCCGTGACGTAATTTTCAGGTCCTGAATGCCTAATTCTAGGCATTCAGGATTTTAAAATTACGTTACGGCTTGTGATTGGTCGCGTCGCGGTAACATGGGCGGCACGCAACCAATCACAAGCCGTGATGTAATTTTAAAATGCGCGCGTTTCCTGCCTCCCGTGACGTCACGGCTTGTGATTGGTCGCGTCGCCCATGTGACCGATCACAAGCCGTGACGTCACGGGAGGCAGGAAACGCGCGTATTTTAAAATTACATCACGGCTTGTGATTGGTTGCGTGCCGCCCATGTTACCGCGACGCGACCAATCACAGCAAGCCGTGACGTAATTTTCAGGTCCTGAATGCAGAATTAGGCATTCAGGACCTGAAATTACGTCACGGCTTGCTGTGAGTGGTCGCGTCGCGGCCACATGGGCGGCACGCGACCAATCACAAGCCGTGACGTCACGGAAGGCAGTAAACGTGCGCATTTTAATCAAAGAACGCTGCCGGTTCCCTCGGTGAGGTCCAGGCTGCGTCGGAGAGGTGAGTATATCCCTATTTTTTATTTTAATTCTTTATTTTACACATTAATGTTGTTTCGATACCGATACCCGATACCACAAAAGTATCGGATCTCGGTATCGGAATTCCGATACCCGCAAGTATGGGCCGATACCCGATACTTGCGGTATCGGAATGCTCAACACTAGTCACTACAGGTCCTCAACCAGTCTCTACATCGGAAGCTTCACTGATTATGATTATCAGTGGAGCTTCTGCTGTAGTGGCTGGGGGGCCCCTAACGCCGGCCCTGGCTGTATTCCAGACAGCATGAGTGGGCCCCCTGTCTCGCCAGGGCCCCGGCACTTGACCAGGTGCACCGGGTGCTGACGCCGGCCCTGTCTCCGAGCACGCCAAAATATTCAGAGACCACCTGAGCGTGCTCGGAGAAACCCGAGTAACGAGCATACGCGATCATCACTCGTAATTATGTTTCTTAGCATTTTTCTCTTTAAAAAACTTTTTTTGTTTAGTTTGGTAGATCTTTTTAAAAATTCGTAATAGTCTGACCACATTATTCCCAGTTACCATAGGTGAGTCAGAAAGGCATGCAGGCATCTTCTCCATGCTGGTCCCATTTAGTTTTAGCTCTTTCCCATCAAGTTTTTTCTCTTGCCCCCAAACCTGTTTGTTGGGTCCAGCAGAAAAACATTCGGCTTTCCCATTGACTTGCATTGGATTCGTTATTAGGTACAAATACACTGATATTAGAAATTATTTGTGACGATTTTCCCGACTCCAAATATTTCACTATTCGATCATCACTAATGATGATATGTGTTGCCATTTGCTGTGTTATGGAATAACACGTTTACATTTGCTGTGTTATGGGGTGACACAGGTTGACATTCGCTTTTTTTCTGAAGTGACACAGGTTGCCATTCACTGTATTACGAGGTGACATAAGTTACCATTTGCAGTTATGGGGTGACCCAGGTTGCCATTTGCTGTATTATGAGAT
The DNA here is from genome assembly GCF_051348905.1 of Ranitomeya variabilis. Lineage (NCBI taxonomy): Eukaryota > Metazoa > Chordata > Amphibia > Anura > Dendrobatidae > Ranitomeya > Ranitomeya variabilis. Next base: position 532,599,299 of record NC_135237.1, on the reverse strand, counting down.
GACGCTGTATTTCTCCCTCCTTCTGTACCTGTTAGTGCCTTGTTTTCTGCTCATGTTTATTGTATTTGTCTATATTGCCCCCCCTTTTTCACATGTAAAAAGCCATGGAATAAATGGCGCTATAAAAAATGTATAATAATAATAATATTTTTGGGATGACGCAGGTTGCCATTTGCTGTATTATGAGATGACGCTGTATTTCTCCCTCCTTCTGCACCTGTTAGTAATGTATAATATAAATGTATAATAATAATAATATTTTTGGGATGACGCAGGTTGCCATTCACTGTATTTTGGGGTGACACAGGTTGTCAGTGTATCCAGTAATTAGTAATTTTCCCACCATATATAACAGTCTGCTTTTCTTGTAGTTGCTTCTTGTAAATCAAATGACACTTTATTTTTGGGTCCCAGAAAATAGGAAAAGAAAAAATGAGATAAGAAACAAAATGTTTACACATCAAACCCATTCATCCGTGATTCTGAGTCATTTCAATATCTCTTCCTGAAAGAATTGCTCAAGCAAAGAAAACCGATGGCAATGAGTCGGGTAGAGGGAAGACGTCCTGATAAAAAGGCCATGTGCTAAATCATTACCGGTGTAACAGCTTTAAGAAAAAACAATATGCATACATACTGTACACACATTTCATAAATGTATAAAAATTAAAAAATGTTTATTTACTAAACTCTGAACTGAGAGATGTAAGATTCGTTGAACATCGGCACAGACATTTCTCTGGCCGACAAGCAGAACAGCAGGGGGAACTCATGCCATTTGGGAGATATGTTGTGCTGCAGAAATACCATAGGGCTGTAGCATCAGAAGGGAATGTACAATATAAATCCCACAAATATACTATAAGTTGCAGGAGATCCCATTAATTGAGCATTTATGATTACATTTAAGTCAATATTTAAATAATTGTCAGCAGCTGCTGAGCACTTTTAGTTCTAAATACCTCTATTTTATTCATCAAGAGGGTGATCACGTTGATCAGAACTATAGTACCGCAGAGTAATTAATAGATCTATGGCCAAACACATTGGTAGTGCATTTTTTATTCCTTTTTCACCATTTTGCATGAATGGACCAACACATGCTATTAAGATCTTCTCCTGGAGGACGAAAGCTGTCTATCTAGTACTACTTATTGAATGTAGCCATCCTGTAAGTCAATGCCTCTTTAACAAGCCAAGACATGACTTAGCATACAGAGCCAAATCAGAGTCACCTCCAAATGGAAAACACCTGCATCAGCCAACAGCTGTTTCAGGTTTTTGAGGGAGTGGTTTTGCACCACTTTGTAGGTCATCAATATCAGATTGGTGGGGAATCAGATCCAATTCTCGACACCCACACCAATCATCAGTTGTTTGCAGCACTGGCAAAGGCCAACTGTATGCACATTCCTCAGCAGTGACCACTACGTTTTTAACAGAATTGTGTGGGTTCTGCCCTGTGCTCTGTTTACATCCGACCTTTGCTGAAGTTGCAGAGATCTGATTGGTGGATGTCGGACCCCTCTCTTTCTCTCTTATCCGCTCAGTTGAATATGACTCTCGGTCATCCTATCGATCTTTGCTCGCCAGGCAGTTCTATCCCATGTTGCTTCTTTCAATTCGCCAATGCTTATTCCCATGTTGCTCTTGATGGTGTCGATCCAGGGGGTTCTTGAACACCTTCTTCTGCCACTGACTGATCATAGCACAACGTTTTTCTCCAAAGACTGACTTTGCATAATATGGCCAAAATAAGCTAATTTTTGCCTGGTTATCTTAGCTTCCAGTGACAGTTTTTTGCTTGACTTGGTCCAAGATGTTTCTGTTGGTGATCCTCTTTGTCCATGGAATACTTAGAAGTCTCCTCCTGCACCAAAGTTCAAATGCATCAATCTTCTACCTGTCAGACAAAACAATTGGCCAATCTGCATTTGGTATGGAGGGTGATGTCTCTGCTCTTCCAGACCTTGTTCATGCTGACTTCAGGTGTGCAGTCACTATCGCAGTTGATCTCGGAGCCAAGGAATATGCAATCATCAACCACTTCGATCTGCTTGCTATTGACCTTGATAATGTTGGTAGCCAAGCAGCATTGTTATAAGCCACTGGTGAGTTATGGCCCTTATACATATCAGGCTAACCTAGCTATTGTCAAATTGACACAGCAACAAAGGGCAACAGTATTCACCTGCCAAGGTCACACAACTTGATCAGCAAACCCATGTAAATATCAACCAATACCGCTTGTTTACTATCTAGATTTTTGGCACGTTAAATATTTTAATAACCAAACCCATTAATGTTGGCCGAGTAAGCTAGGGTGTCTGTCCTCATGGGGTGCACTTATTTAGAGCTGGGAAGTCCACCTAGTCTAATAGTATGGACATCACTAATAAGCTGTAAACCAGATACAATGCACCACATGTGTGTGACCAGCGCCCTATACAAGCCTTTTTTGGGCAATTACAATACTAAGCAATCACCCCCTCCATGCATTTGTAGGTTACGAGGAGTGAGTGCTTGTCTCATCAGTATTTGGCACCTGTGTTGCCTCCATCTTTACTACATGGGTTTGTTGCATGCTGATAGTGAATTCATTCTGTGACCTGGGTAGGTAAATACTGTTTCTGTTTTGTGCTTTGTCAATTCTTGAAAAAAATTTTTTTTTGGGGGGGATTTGAATTCCTCTTTCTGTGGCCTTGCTTTTAATATTAATATAGTTCTTCAGTGGTTTGGCCTGCAGTCAAATGTGCATGAGGATCTGTTCTTTGCTGTCTGCTTATGATTGGTCAGCATCTTACAGGGAGAAGAAGTACACACCCCCAGTGAAAACTGTCTGAAAACACCCACTCAGACTTAAAAAAAGTTACCTCATTTGGTGCCAAATACTTTGGTTCCTAATATCTCAGCATCTGAGAAGTGAAATAAAAAAGACAACAATGTTTTATTCTACTATGCAGCCACAATAATAATAATATTTTTTATTTTTATAGAGCCAACATATTGCTCAGCACTCTACATTTTAGAGGGGACTTGTATAGACAATTAAGACATTACAGAATAACCCATAACTCAGATACCAAAAGGAGAGAGGATACTGTTCGTAAGCTTACGATCAATGAAGAAATAGGGGAGACACGAAAGATAAATGATAAAATGTGCTTATATTGTGCGATACAGCCATAATATACTACATAGGGTCTGCACATAATGCTGCATGAACTGGTCACTAGCCAGTATGTGTACAGTACAGACACAAAGGGCTATTATTAACTGCAGGGAGGATGTGTGAACTGATGGTATGAAGGTCATGATTTTGAAGAAATTTTGTATTGCAAAACGGGAATAGTTTGATAAGTGTGTTGAGGCGATAGGCCAGTCCAAAGAAATGCATTTTTAGACCACACTTAAAATTGTGTGTATTGGGAATTAATCAAATTGCCATAGATAGTGCATTCGAAAGAACTGGTGCAGCATGTAAGAAGTCTTGGAGGCGGCTATGGGAGGTTTGGATTATTGAGGAACTTAGTTTTAAGTCATTAGCAGAATGGATGGCATGGGTATGGTGGTAGACTGAAAGGAGGGAGTAGACTTATGGTGGTGCTGAACCATGAAGCGCTTAGTGGGTGAGAATGATAAATTTATATTGAACTCTATATCGGATGGGTAACCGATGCAATGACTGGCACAGGGTAGAGGCATCAGTGTAGCGGTTGGAAAAGAATATGATCCTGGCTGCTGCATTCAAGATGGATTGTAGAGGGGAGAGTTTAATAAGAGGGAGACCGATTAGTAGAGAGTTACAATAGTCCAGACCAGAATGAATAAGAGCTGCAGTAAGAGATTTTGAAGAGTCAAAGGTAAGAGAAGGTTGAATTGTGCAGGTGACATGAGCAGGTGAGTGATTGGATGTGGGAAGTGATGGAAAGATTCAAAAGCGAGGGCTACAATTTGCCAAAACCATATCTCTTATTTGCAACAGCGGGTTTTTGGAGAGTACAAATATATAAAACTTAACTTTTATTGACCATCAAATCCTTAATAGTGCAGACAATAGGGCAAAAAAAGTGCTGGTGCAGACGACGACAACAAACAAAAAGCAAAAATATTGCAACTGCCACAATCTCATAACCAACGCGTCATCACATTTGGCATTGGTTTGTAATTAAATTGCTTAATATATACAGCACTCCACTAGTAGATGGTTCACCACCCCTTTTCTATAGGTGACCTATCTTAGTATTATCAATATATTTATACTGTGCTGTATTTAGATCAATGGATGGAAAAGGTGATTTATCACCTACATTCTTATCATTATCACAAGAATTTTTAATAAGTACCATGAAGTATATAACTCACAAACACGGATGAATCAAGGAGGGCGCCTTTTCAAACCTCCTATATTCATATGTAGTCATCACACAGTGCTGTCGTTATTAATCAAGAGTGGCAGTACTCCAAATTAGCAATAAGCTCATATAGGAAAGTACATATGCTATTCCTTAAACTGAAAACTGCCCCTAATCACAGCTCGGTGTAATAATTATAGGGGATAACTCAGGAGACTCTTTGCGTGGAACAAGACAACTACAGGACACAGTTTTATAAGTGGTGAAGTCTATATTATCACACGGTGATTTAAACAGGTGCAGAGAGAAACTCAAGTCCACAACACTTGGTGCAAATATCAAATGCTGCTCAGCAGTCTATAGGAAACTTCAGAGGAAAATGCAATCACGCAGAAAGTCTATGAAGCACAATTATTCTTGAGGATTCTTGACACGAATAAGTCCTTGCTTAGTCCAAACACAGATAGATATGCTTATAAGGCAGTTCAAATCATATTTTAGCTCAACCAGGGAGGCCTGATTAATAGTCTCAGGTTTTTGCAAAGCAGCAACAGCTTACATGTCCAGCAAATGCAGATGGAAGTAAACACGAGCAGCAGATGAAGGAGGATTACTGGAACTGGTGTATGCAGCAGGAACTCAGAGCAGAGTAGCAGGATAACCCCACAGGTTCACAGGAGCAGGTGTATAGCCAGGGAGTCACCAGAGGTCAGGAGCTGGATGCAAGGCAGAATACTCTAGCACAGACTGAAGGCTGGGGTGGAGTTTTATAGCAGGAAGACACAGTGCACATGAGACCAAAGACGCCATCTTGGAAAAGGGCAGTAATGCACAAAAAGGTAATAAAAAATGTTCAGAGTTCTGACACTCGGATACATCTACACCGCTCCATACAAAGGAACCCTTTTAGGCGTATGTTCCTATTAGCTGCTATACAGGGTTTACATCATAATTTTATCATTTTATACTCATCTGCAATTCCCGATATGTGCCCCGGTTATCGCAGACTGAGTTCACACGGACCCTTCTGCGGCCATAGATTATTCCCGCATCCTTGTCTTCAGGTCCTGTTTCATGAATGATGTCTCCCAACTAGTGTTGAGCATTCCGATACCGCAAGTATCGGGTATCGGCCGATACTTGCGCTATCGGAATTCCGATACCGAGTTCCGATACTTTTGTGGTATCGGGAATCGGTATCGGAACCATATTCATGTGTAAAATAAAGAATTAAAATAAAAAATATGGATATACTCACCTCTCCGGCGGCCCCTGGATCTTACTGATGTAACCGGGAGCCTCCGTTCCTAAGAATGAGCACGTGAAGGGCCTTCGATGACATCGCGGCTTCTGATTGGTCGCGTGACCGCTCATGTGACCGCTCACGCCACCAATCAGAAGCCGCGACGTCAGCCGCGACATCATCGAAGGTCCTTCACGGGCTCATTCTTAGGAACGGAGGCTCCCGGTTACAGCGGTAAGGTTCAGGGGCCACCGGAGAGGTGAGTATATCCATATATATCCATATACTCACCTCTCCGGCGGCCCCTGGACCTTACCGCTGTAACCGGGAGCCTCCGTTCCTAAGAATGAGCCCGTGAAGGACCTTCGATGACGTCGCGGCTGACGTCGCTGCTTCTGATTGGTCGCGTGAGCGGTCACATGAGCTGTCATGCGACCAATCAGAAGCCGCGACGTCATTGAAGGCCCTTCACGCGCTCATTCTTAGGAACAGAGGCTCCCGGTTACATCAGTAAGATCCAGGGGCCACCGGAGAGGTGAGTATATCCATATTTTTTATTTTAATTCTTTATTTTACACATGAATATGGATCCCAGGGCCTGAAGGAGAGTTTCCTCTCCTTCAGCCCCTTGGAACCATTCCGATACTTTGCGTCCCATTGAAATGCATTGGTATCGGGTATCGGTATTGGCGATATCCGATATTTTTCAGGTATCGGCCGATACTATCCGATACCGATACTTTCAAGTATCGGACGGTATCGCTCAACACTACTCCCAACGCGTTTCATCAAATCAAGAATCATCAGGGGATCGTGACATATTCTTAATAAAAGTGAGCATTGCCTTTAGTAATTGGTGTATGCTGGTGTGTTTAAATGAAGAGGAAAAAATACCAGATGAGAGAGATTAAAATTTAGTTAGGTCAGTGGTGACAGCTGGGGAAAGGGATTGGAGGAGATATGAGGGAATAGGGTCACTGCTGCAGTTAGTAGCGCAAGAAGATGCAATGAGCCTGTTTACTTCTTCAGTGACAGATTCAAAGACAGAAAGTGAGCTAGATGCAGTGTAGGAGGGAGAATAATGCATTACGTTAGGAGATTGGGAATTGAAATCATATAGTCTTTATATGGCAGCTTTATTTTTTAAGTATATGGCACTATTGAGTGTCAAATTGTGAGATCTGTCTAAAAATGCTAAGAGTATACTTTGCTTCTGTCTTTTCATTTTTATAAAACCAGTGCAGATCTTAATAAGAGAATGTGTTGGAGAGATGACTTAGTCGTTTTGTTTGAACAATATAGTATAGGAACACGAGCCTTAATTATTAACTAAAGGAAAATTGAGAAGATGTTTGTAAAACGGACCTGATTTACTGCTCATAATTGCACAGTGTGGCGGTTTCATGGGCTGATTAATTGATGGTTGTAATTTCTTTCCGTGGAGAAGCAGATCAGTTCTCCATACATGAAATTACTGTGTACAGACCGGTAGAAATTGCATGGCTCTGCCGCCTTCTTCGTAGATCCTGTCAGCAGTAATAATCTTGATGAAGAAACCTGTGATCTTTGGAGGGCTCTTTATGTTTTACATTCATTAACGCAATGATTACCATCTTATAATGCGGTAACTAGAAGCTGCGTCTCTGGCTAATGGCACAAATCAGGCTCTAATAAGAAAAAATATATATAGCTGAATGTGAAATCATATTAAATGAGGGAAACAGATGTTGAAGATGTGAGGACTTGGATTACAGTCATTAGCATTATATTAAAGTAATTAGCAGGCACAATCCTAGCTCATTGGTCCATACATTTAAGAGAAGTTTCTGCACAGTGAAAAAGTTTTACTATGGAAAATTCAATTTAAAGTGGTTTGAATAGGTGGCTGATGTAAATTACCCGGCCTCAGCCACTATACAGTTGACGGAGCTGTTCTGTGTAGCTCCGTAACTGGGCAGTTCCAGCTGCCACCGACACCGAGAACAGTGTTATGACCCCAATGGCGAGGGTCTCAGAGGAACGTGGAAGTCTGCAGAATACAAAAATCCAGCTCATAGGGCAGTGGTAGCTGGGTTGACCATATATCTACTCCTAACGCCAACACTAGAAGTAGCCGGGGATCATTCCTACGTTGATTCTAGATGACACGCTCCAGCCGGAGAATCTAGCTACCCCTAGTAGAGGAAAACAAAAGACCTTTCTTGCCTCCAGAGAAGGGGACCCCAAAGCTGGATAGAAGCCCCCCACAAATAATAACGGTGAGGTAAGAGGAAATGACAAACACAGAAATGAACCAGGTTTAGCACAGAGAGGCCCGCTAACTGATAGCAGAATAAAGAAAGGTAACTTATATGGTCAACAAAAACCCTATCAAAATCCACACTGGAAATTCAAGAACCCCCGAACCGTCTAACGGTCCGGGGGGAGAACACCAGCCCCCTAGAGCTTCCAGCAAAGGTCAGGATATATATTTGGAACAAGCTGGACAAAAATACAAAACCAAAACAAAATAGCAAAAAGCAAAAAGCGGACTTAGCTGATATAACTGGAACCAGGATCAGTAGACAAGAGCACAGCAGACTAGCTCTGATAACTACGTTGCCAGGCATAGAACTGAAGGTCCAGGGAGCTTAAATAGCAACACCCTTAACTAACGACCCAGGTGCGGATAAAAGGAATGACAGAAAAACCAGAGTCAAAAAACTAGTAACCACTAGAGGGAGCAAAAAGTAAATTCACAACAGTACCCCCCCCTTAGTGAGGGGTCACCGAACCCTCACCACGACCACCAGGGCGATCAGGATGAGCGGCATGAAAGGCACGAACTAAATCGGCCGCATGAACATCAGAGGCGACCACCCAGGAATTATCCTCCTGACCATAGCCCTTCCACTTGACCAAGTACTGAAGCCTCCGCCTGGAGAGGCGAGAATCCAAGATCTTCTCCACCACGTACTCCAACTCGCCCTCAACCAACACCGGAGCAGGAGGCTCAGCAGAAGGAACTATAGGCACAATGTACCGCCGCAACAAGGACCTATGAAATACATTGTGAATAGCAAACGACACAGGAAGATCCAGACGAAAAGATACAGGATTAAGGATTTCCAATATCTTGTAAGGCCCAATAAAACGAGGTTTAAATTTGGGAGAGGAGACCTTCATAGGAACAAAGCGGGAAGAAAGCCATACCAAATCCCCAACGCGTAGTCGGGGACCCACACCGCGGCGGCGGTTGGCAAAGCGCTGAGCCCTCTCCTGTGACAACTTCAAGTTGTCCACCACATGATTCCAGATCCGCTGCAACCTATCCACCACAGAATCCACCCCAGGACAGTCAGAAGGCTCCACATGACCCGAAGAAAAGCGAGGATGGAAACCAGAGTTGCAGAAAAAAGGCGAAACCAAGGTGGCGGAACTAGCCCGATTATTAAGGGCAAACTCAGCCAACGGCAAGAATGTCACCCAATCGTCCTGATCAGCAGAGACAAAACACCTCAAATAAGCCTCCAAAGTCTGATTGGTTCGCTCCGTCTGTCCATTAGTCTGAGGATGGAAAGCAGACGAAAACGACAAATCAATGCCCATCCTACTACAAAAGGATCGCCAGAATCTGGAAACGAACTGGGATCCTCTGTCTGACACAATATTCTCAGGGATGCCGTGCAAACGAACCACGTTCTGGAAAAACACAGGAACCAGATCGGAAGAGGAAGGCAGCTTAGGCAAAGGAACCAAATGGACCATCTTTGAGAAGCGATCACATATCACCCAGATAACGGACATGCCCTGGGATAGCGGAAGATCAGAAATGAAATCCATGGAGATATGTGTCCAAGGTCTCTTCGGGACAGGCAAGGGCAAGAGCAAACCGCTGGCACGAGAACAGCAAGGCTTAGCTCGAGCACAAGTCCCACAGGACTGCACAAATGACCGCACATCCCTTGACAAGGAAGGCCACCAAAAGGACCTGGCCACCAGATCTCTGGTGCCAAAAATTCCCGGGTGACCTGCCAACACCGAGGAATGAACCTCGGAAATGACTCTGCTGGTCCACTTATCCGGGACAAACAGTCTGTCAGGTGGACAAGACTCAGGCCTATCAGCCTGAAATCTCTGCAACACACGTCGCAGATCCGGAGAAATAGCTGACAAGATAACTCCATCTTTAAGAATACCAACAGGATCAGCGACTCCAGGAGCATCAGGCACAAAGCTCCTAGAAAGAGCATCGGCCTTCACATTCTTTGAACCTGGTAAATACGAGACAACAAAATCAAAGCGGGAGAAAAACAATGACCAGCGGGCCTGTCTCGGATTAAGGCGTTTAGCAGACTCGAGATACATCAGATTTTTGTGATCAGTCAAGACCACCACACGATGCTTAGCACCCTCGAGCCAATGACGCCACTCCTCAAATGCCCATTTCATGGCCAACAACTCCCGATTGCCCACATCATAATTTCGCTCGGCAGGCGAAAACTTCCTAGAGAAAAAGGCACAAGGTTTCATAACAGAGCAACCAGGGCCTCTCTGCGACAAAACGGCCCCTGCTCCAATCTCTGAAGCATCCACCTCAACCTGAAAGGGAAGTGAGACATCGGGCTGGCACAAAACAGGCGCCGAAGTAAACCGGCGTTTCAACTCCTGGAAAGCCTCCACGGCAGCAGGAGCTCAGTTAGCTACATCGGAGCCCTTCTTGGTCATATCCGTCAAAGGTTTCACAATGCTAGAAAAATTAGCGATAAAACGACGGTAGAAGTTAGCGAAACCCAAGAACTTCTGTAGACTCTTAACTGACGAGGGCTGAGTCCAATCAAGAATAGCTCGGACCTTGACTGGGTCCATCTCCACAGCAGAAGGGGAAAAAATGAACCCCAAAAAGGGAACCTTCTGTACACCAAAGAGACACTTTGAGCCCTTGACAAACAAAGAATTTTCACGCAAAATTTTAAAGACCAACCTGACCTGCTCCACATGCGAATCCCAATTATCAGAAAAAACCAAAATATCATCCAGATAAACAATCAAAAATTTATCCAGATACTTCCGGAAAATGTCATGCATAAAGGACTGAAAAACTGAAGGCGCATTGGAGAGCCCAAAAGGCATCACCAAGTACTCAAAATGACCTTCGGGCGTATTGAATGCGGTTTTCCATTCATCACCTTGCTTAATGCGCACAAGGTTGTACGCACCACGAAGATCTATCTTGGTGAACCACTTGGCACCTTTAATCCGGGCAAACAAGTCAGACAACAGCGGTAAAGGATACTGAAATTTGACAGTGATCTTATTTAAAAGCCGATAATCAATACAAGGTCTCAAAGATCCGTCCTTTTTTGCCACAAAAAAGAATCCCGCACCAAGAGGGGAAGAAGACGGACGAATATGTCCTTTCTCTAGAGACTCCTTGATATATGAACGCATAGCGGTATGTTCAGGTACCGACAGATTAAACAGTCTTCCCTTAGGAAATTTACTGCCTGGGATCAAATCTATAGCACAGTCACAGTCCCTATGAGGAGGCAGTGCACTGGACTCAGACTCACTGAAGACATCCTGATAATCAGACAAATACTCCGGAACTTCCGAAGGCGTAGAAGAAGCAATAGACACAGGCAGGGAATCCCCATGAATACCACGACAGCCCCAACTTGAGACTGACATAGCCTTCCAGTCCAGGACTGGATTATGGGTCTGTAACCATGGCAGCCCTAAAACAACCAAATCATGCATTTTATGTAAAACCAGGAAACGTATCACCTCGCGGTGTTCAGGAGTCATGCACATGGTAACCTGTGTCCAATACTGCGGTTTATTTGCTGCCAATGGCGTAGCATCAATACCCCTAAGAGGAATAGGATTTTCTAATGGTTCAAGAGTAAAACCACAGTGCTTAGCAAATGACAGATCCATAAGACTCAGGGCAGCACCTGAATCTACAAACGCCATGACAGGAAAAGACGACAGTGAGCAAATCAAAGTTACAGACAGAATAAATTTAGGTTGCAAATTACCAACGGTGACAGGACTAACAACCTTAGCTATACGTTTAGAGCATGCTGAGATAATATGTGTAGAATCACCACAGTAGTAGCACAAGCCATTCCGGCGTCTATGAATTTTCCGCTCATTTCTAGTCAGGATTCTATCACATTGCATTAAATCAGGTGTCTGTTCAGACAACACCATGAGGGAATTTGCGATTTTTCTATCACATTGCACCGAATTAGGTGTCTGTTCAGACAACACCATGAGGGAATTTGCGGTTTTGCGCTCCCGCAACCGCCGGTCAATTTGAATAGCCAGTGCCATAGTATCATTCAGACCTGTGGGAATGGGAAAACCCACCATAACATTCTTAATGGCTTCAGAAAGGCCATTTCTAAAATTAGCGGCCAGTGCACACTCGTTCCAATGTGTCAGCACGGACCATTTCCGAAATTTTTGGCAGTACACTTCAGCCTCGTCCTGCCCCTGAGACATAGCCAGCAAGGCCTTTTCTGCCTGAATCTCAAGATTGGGTTCCTCATAAAGTAAACCGAGCGCCAGAAAAAACGCATTAATATCAGCCAATGCCGGATCTCCTGGCGCCAGCGAAAAAGCCCAATCCTGAGGGTCGCCCCGTAAGAACGAAATAACAATTTTTACTTGCTGAGCAGAGTCTCCAGATGAACAGGGTCTCAGGGACAAAAACAATTTACAATTATTCACAAAATTCCTAAACTTAAACCTGTCTCCGGAAAACAGTTCAGGAATCGGTATTTTAGGTTCTGACCTAGGATTACTGATAACATAGTCTTGTATGCCCTGCACACGAGTAGCCAGCTGGTCCACACTTGTAATCAAGGTCTGGACATTCATGTCTGCAGCAAGCATAGCCACTCTGAGGTAAAGGGGAAGAAGAAAAAAAAAAAAAAAAAAAACTCAGAATCTTCTTTCTTATAATCCCTCTTCTGCAACGCATTAAACATTTAATACTGGCCTGGCAAACTGTTATGACCCCAATGGCGAGGGTCTCAGAGGAACGTGGAAGTCTGCAGAATACAAAAATCCAGCTCATAGGGCAGTGGTAGCTGGGTTGACCATATATCTACTCCTAACGCCAACACTAGAAGTAGCCGGGGATCATTCCTACGTTGATTCTAGATGACACGCTCCAGCCGGAGAATCTAGCTACCCCTAGTAGAGGAAAACAAAAGACCTTTCTTGCCTCCAGAGAAGGGGACCCCAAAGCTGGATAGAAGCCCCCCACAAATAATAACGGTGAGGTAAGAGGAAATGACAAACACAGAAATGAACCAGGTTTAGCACAGAGAGGCCCGCTTACTGATAGCAGAATAAAGAAAGGTAACTTATATGGTCAACAAAAACCCTATCAAAATCCACACTGGAAATTCAAGAACCCCCGAACCGTCTAACGGTCCGGGGGGAGAACACCAGCCCCCTAGAGCTTCCAGCAAAGGTCAGGATATATATTTGGAACAAGCTGGACAAAAATACAAAACCAAAACAAAATAGCAAAAAGCAAAAAGCGGACTTAGCTGATATAACTGGAACCAGGATCAGTAGACAAGAGCACAGCAGACTAGCTCTGATAACTACGTTGCCAGGCATAGAACTGAAGGTCCAGGGAGCTTAAATAGCAACACCCTTAACTAACGACCCAGGTGCGGATAAAAGGAATGACAGAAAAACCAGAGTCAAAAAACTAGTAACCACTAGAGGGAGCAAAAAGTAAATTCACAACAGAACAGCTAATCGGTGGGGGTGTTGGGTGCTGCACCCCCACTAATCAGACATTGGTGACATATCCTAAGGATAGGCTACCAATGTAAAATTTGTGGACAATCACTTTAATATTATTTATTTTATCATTTTAACCTTTTTTAGTTCTTTTAAATATACATTTTATGATTGGATCTGTCTAGCGTCATTCCTCCTGAGCTGTTCTGGGGCTACATAAGCAAAGTTGACTTTGCTAGCAGCTTGGGAGGGTGCTTATTTCAGATCGGTAGCGTGACAATGCCGCTGATCCCAACTGTCCATCTTCAGGGACACACTGCTCCTGGCAAAGCAGGAAGCTGGGAGGCAGAAGATACAGCTTGAGAACTATCTTTTAAGAGTTTTACCAAATGTCAACATTTATCACGTGCTCACAGGATAGTTGATAAGTTTATGATTGTTAGGGATCTAATGGCTGAGACCCCGACAGATCATAAAATGAATCTTCTGTCCCTTTATAAAAGTAGAGCGGTAGTGGAACATGCAGAATCCTGCTGAGTTCACTGTCTATAGGATTGCTCAGAAATGCCCAAGGGGACCCGAAATGTCCATTTGTGTGAACCATGAGGGACCTTGTGTTAAGACCCTGTCATATCTAACGCTTGTCACCTACTGTATCCACCTGCTAAAGCAAACAGACTTTCTACCAAAAAGTTGTCTGTAAATTATGATGGTGCCGATAAATAGGTTAAATAGTGGTTATCAGGTAGCCATGACTTGCAACTAGGAGGAGCTTTAGAAGAAAAGGGAAGTTTGCTAAGAAGTTCCAGTTATAGAGGGAGAGTTAAGTCAAATGAGTGAATTCAGTCACGAGGAGTGTGAAACACTAGGCCGCAGTTCGGGTGTGTGTGAAAGGAAGGAGATACAGATACCAAGTCTATAACTGGATAAGAAATATGGCTGTCTGCTTCTGAATACATCTAATAAGTCTGGGTGCTTAGAAGAGAAAGATGGGATCCAGACATGGGAGCTCAGCTTCCATTTTACAGAGCCAGAGGTCCGAGAGGTGTAGTTGTTAGTTAGTGAGGACCCTGAGGCACAGGAGATAAAGCAGACAGAGGCTATGTGTAGGCCGACCTGGAAATTTTAGTGCAGGGATTGGGCTGTCCAGGTTACGGCATAGATAGTCTGTTTACTTGAAGATTCACTCCCGTGAAAGTTTTTCTCCTCTCCTTCTCTTTATTAAATTGCAGTCATGTTATACAGCACAGTGTACTTACAATTGCTCATTTTTCCTTTCTACCTGGCTGATTAATCTTTTTTCTCTGCTCTATGTAGAAACAGGAAGTCTCTTGTTCCTGCATTAATCATTCCCCTGTTCAACTCCTGACCTAGCTGCTCCCTCCTCCCCAAGGCAGGGACTTTTGCAGTCACTCATGACTCATGCAGGGAAAAGAGACTTCCTGGTTCTACATGGACCTAAGAAGGAGTCAGCTCGTCAGTTTATAATCATGTGATGTCATGGACCTAATGGAAAAGAGAAAAATTATCTGGGTAGAAAGGCAAAATGAGCAATTGTGCACAGTGCTATATAATATGATGACTGCAATTTATTAAGAGCGTAAAAATGTTGATGGGAGGATGAGTGGTTCTTTAAGGGGTTAATGGTTTTCAACAATAGTTTGCAGCGGGTTCAGCTCGCCTCCTCAGGAATTTTAACCTTTGGTTTCGCTCACATAAAGGATACTATTAATGTAGAGAATATGGTGGCACCTTGTAATAACTACATCTGAGATCGATTCAGGTCACGCCGAAAACAATTGGATTTACATTCAAAAAAGTTTTGTAAGTTTTTAATTTGCTCCTTTCAGCACACATTTACATGATAAGGCGGAAATCTGTTCAATGTGATCTTCTTGTACAACTTTCATAAAAGTAAGAAAGAAAAGAAAAAGAAAAGAAAAGCGAAATCGCCTTCGAGTTAACACAAGGCACAATTTCAAAGCGCTTTTGATACTGGAGAATGCTGACAGGCTGGCACATGTAACATATCAATATGCACATAAGCATTATGACAGCGGCCTGATAAAACGGTCTAGACATAAACTCGAGATTTCACAAACGTTTCAGATAAGTGCAAAGCGTATTTTCATTTACGATAGATTCGGATCTCGACCACCTGCAGCCCTGCAGGAGTTGTAGCACAGGAAGCAGTCTTGATTTAAGAATGCATCTGACTATGGAGGCTACAAATTAATAACAGATTTCCCATCCTCTAAAAGGGATTTTATCTGATCTAATATAATACTTCCAAGGGCATTTCTGTTGTTACTATCATAAAATATGACTGTAAACTTGGCCTCATAATAGCAAAGCTTTTAGTCCATTTGGTAAAATATTGTTGCGATTGGTAGCAAGGAACAATGGAAATAAAACAATGCAAGTACGCTGTATCCTTTATACATTTAAAGGATCTTTCCGCAAAGTAAAGATTTAAGTTCCTCATTTGCATTTTATTTAAAGAGAACCTGTCACCAGCATTTTACTGATTAAAGTACAAATAGGGTCATATTGGCGCTGTCATACTGATTAAGCCCTTAACGACCAGGGGTATTTCCGTTTTTGCGTTTACATTTCTTGCTCCCCTTCTTCCCATGGCCATAACTTTTTTATTTTTCCGTCAATATGGCCATGTGAGGGCTTGTTTTTTGCGGGACGAGTTGTACTTTTGAATGGCACCATTGATTTTACCATATTGTGTGCTGGAAAATGGGAAAAGAATTCCAAATGCGGTGAAATTGCAAAAAAAAGTGCAATTGCACAATTGTTTTTTGGATTTTTTTTTACCATGTTCACTAAATGCTAAAACTGACTTGCCAATATGATTCTCCAGGTCATTAAAAGTTCACAGACACCAAACAAGTATAGGTTCTTTTTTATTTGGCAGGAGTCACACTACCGTATAATACCGTATGATACGAGTAAAATCGCATAGCACTCGGACCAGTGTTCCTCTATGGGGCAGCTCCCATCATCATTTTTTTCCTCTGCCGTTTTCAGTGTGCGAGTGAAATTGCAGCATGCTGCGATTGTCACCGACACTCGGCCGAGTCTCGGCTCACTCACACCCATATAAGTCTATGGGTGCGACTGACACAGCGCACATCACTCGGATATCATCGCTGACCCGGCAATGGAGGAGATGGAGAAATTAGTCTTTTTTAATCAATGAGGGCCATTATACAGTTTGCAGGGCTATGAATGGGCCCTTATGCAGTGTGCAGGGCTATGCGGGGGCCATTCTGCAATTTAGAGGACTATTATACTGAGTACAGGCTATTATACAATGTGGAGGGTTGTGTTGGGGCCACCATACTGTATTGGTGTCACTATGGGGGTATCATACATTGTGGAAGGAAAGGGGTACATTAAAGTAATCACACTGGGCGAGTGGGGGGTTCTGTGTAGGAACCATCTGCTGGGGAATTCTACTGTGTTTGGGAGCACTTTTGTTGGCATCATACTTTATGGGCACCATGAAAAGGGGTATCTTAATATGTTGGAACACTAAGGGGCTTCAATAAGAGAAAAATTAATTTGTAAGAGCTGAAAAATTCTGAGATATTCTCCTCTGTTACCCACCTCCCTGACGAAGGATTGTATCCGAAACGCGCGTCGGGGCGCGTGCCTGCTCTCATTCACATGACCACTCAGGTAACCACCACCTATGTTAGCGTCTAACCTCTCTACCTTACTCTCTGTGATAATTCTGTCCCGTGGCATTACTTTCAGTATTACGTTGTATCATTTGGTAACTGGGCTTTGTGGACACCTTGATGGGAACTGATAGCCTATTTACTTTACATTTTGTGCAGCGCGGCACTATCATGACGTAGACAATCTTTCCCTCATTACCTTTTTGCCTGCTTGTGCCCTTGTGGACATTGATTTAGATTCACTCATTTTGCTTATTTATTTTTACCAAATCTTATGTTAGATGTCATTTATTTACATATTTTTCTACTATGGTGGTTACCTGCTCACTATTTGATTTACCATAATTTATTACTGACATATATATGTTTGGTGCTGGGTCACCTCTAATCTGTACAGATACATTAAGATTTAACAAACATTATTATAAAATATATATTTTTTTTTATTTTATTATTTGGACCAATATATAGTTTCATTGTTATCAGTATACTCACCGTATAGCGTACTTTTCTGCATGACCAGGTTATCACTTCATTTGGTGCCAGTATTATAACATTGCTATTGTGGTCGTGTGCATGTTTATGAGCAGATATACACTGTGTCCTATCGGAGCCATGTTACCATTTTGTTCTTCCTTTGTTTGTTCTTAATAATAAATTATTCATTTTTTGTACTACGCATTGTGTACTTGCATTCTTTGTTTCACATTTCGACCTTCTAGTTCGGTTCTTTCCTCATTTTGAATCTTATGTTTGCCGAATGGTCTGCCATTCTATCCCACTACAGGCAATAGATTACCTTTGATATGTATTATCACAGGACTTCTATTTAGTCTTCTTGCTTGTTAAGTGTGTAATTTTCTTTACCAGTTGAGTATTATTTATTTGCTCTTTTTTTTTGGTGGGGGGATGGAAAGCCAACTAGGACTTCTGCTATGTTGCCCAACAATTTCTGTGTACGCCTCTGCTTTCAAACCTGGGTTTACTTTGAAGTTTAGCGTGGCACCCTGGTACCCTGGTGGGCCAGTCAGAATTTGCTAACCTGATACACAGTAAGCCCTTGTGTCTTCTAACTATGTACAACATTCACTCCATTATTATAAGACAGGAAATAATGATCTTGGCTAAGTGCAGTGTTTAAGTCTATTTTCCAAGGTCTAATATAAACTGGCAGCTCATGAATATGATGTAAAATGATTCACGTTTCCATTCACACAATGTTATTTTTGCTCTTGCCTCTGTGATTCGCATTATGGTGTTTAAAGTCTTGTTTTCGCTTTTTTGCTTTTTCTTTTTAGGTTTTTTTTTTTTTTATCTTTGGTATTAATTACTTTTCCTCTGATACCAGGAATTGGACTTTAGTTAAAATATCATCATTTTCCTAAGCTGTGATGTCTGATTTCTTCTTTTATGAAGAGACAGAGGCAACCACAGATTTGGGGTATCAAGCACTGACCTCTGAACGAAAACCGGCTCATTTTATATCAACACAAATCTATTTTATGCCATGTGAAGTACAAACTGTACAGTGTTTTCCGAGATGGTGAAGGCAGAAAATGAGTGATGGTTGGAATTCCTGTGGTCTACGCCTGCTCCTCCATGTCATCGCCAGCGTGACTTTGGAAAGGTTTACATAAAGAACAATTGACTTATTTTCTTACAAGTAACCTTTGATATAGAACCGGCATTGAGGAAAGAAACTTACCCAAACACATGGTCATTACCACAAAAGATGAATGTGATCTTACAGTCATGCGAGCCTGAAAAAGAGAGAATAAAATGATTTATTCTGCAAGAAACCAACAAACCATGATGATGCTCAATGGACGATCATTTAAACAAAACTTGTAAACATGGTGGAACCTGAATGTATGCACTGAACACTAAGATGTCTTTTAGAGAGAAGCACAAACTGTACATCAAGTGCAGGCACAGAGGCGTCATTTGGAACTACGGTCTCTACATTGTTCATAGGGGCAGAGAGATCCCTTGAGCCCCAAAGGCACCAGACCCCGGAGGGAATGGCTCACCTCTTTACCCCATTTAACTCTACAGACAATTATTTGTTATTTCAAGATTTGGCAAATATTCTTGGAAAATCACTGGGGTATATGTCAGCTATAGACCTCCATACTAGAGATACCAAAAAAATATAAACTTTTTTTAGATGGCAAACTACTCTTTCTGATAGGGCTTGTGCACATGACTGATTGTTTTGGACAAGTATTATCTGTGGCTTTCACAGATATCTCTCATACCTATGATGTTCTATTGGACTGTGACATGCCCAATTTTGATCCAAGTGTTGGATCAAAATAGGCAATACAAGTCTATGAGTCGTGAAAAAAAATCAGGCCGCACTCGGATGTCATCCAAGTGTGGTCCGATTTTCATGGACTGAAAGAATGGAGAAGGTGGAGAAATTTTTTTCCGCTCTTCACATTCGAGAATAAATTACGTCACTCTGATCAGATTCTTATCAGAATAACGTAACCATTTTTCTGAAATGTGGAGAAAACAGTCATGTGAACTTACCCATGTGTCAAATATAGGGTGTATGAATTATAGCTGCCCAACAGATGCCAAGAGGACCCTCTCTTGGAAACCATGGAGCCTATAGGGGGTCGATGAATCCATTCTGTTTGTGTACTGTGCATATTGGGAGCATACGCTGATTATGTGCAATGAATGTGGTGTGCAAGTTTAAAATCTTTTTAGGAATTATTTGTGCAGCCGTGACAAACATGACACATCCATTGAGAAACATATCTAAAAGGATTCTCATAGGAAATTAATAGGCTCTATCATATTATGATGAGTTTAAGCTAAGTTTTATAGGAAAGATTAGGACAGCAGACTTCGTTAGTCTTAATGTTAGGGCTGGTGCAGACGACAGTAAAAATTGGACAAGTGCTATCCTACATTTGTACGGATAACACTCGTCCCCATGTTATTGTATGCAGCTGTGCACATGTCCGATGTTTTCCTTAGACCAACTAGGTCCAAGTAAAAATTTGCAGCATGCACGATCTGCCTCCGAGAAGAAGAGGGCACTCACCCACGCCACTCTATGAGTCAGTGGAAAAAATTGGGCCACATTCGGATATCTGATTTTCACGGAATGAGAATATAGAGAAGATGGCAAATTTTTTTTCCCCCCTCTGAGAAAATAGTCTATGAAAAATCATAGTCTGATCAGAGTGTGATTATAATTGGACCAATTTTCTAGGATGGGAGAAAAACTGTCATGTGATTGGAGCGCCCCCACGTGTAAGGGCAATGGGGTACTCGGCACCGGGTCTATCTCTCTCGGTTCTGGGGATGTCACGGTGGCCCGACCTGGTCCGTGGCCCTTCTGAGGGGTGTCCAATTAAAGATGTAGTTGTTTGTACGGTGTTCGTGACGCCACCTGTGGTATTCGGTCAGGGTAACCGATGCTGCTAGGGGTCCGCTGGGGTGATGGAATGGCAGCTAGATGATGTACCTTCCCACAGGTGAAGTATGTCCCCAGGGCTTCCCAGTTGTATAGGTGGTGATGATGGACATCGTAAGGCGCAATGAATAACGAGGACACAAAGGTTGCAGTCTCTTTACCTTTTACTGAAGACTTCAGAGTCCACAGTCCAGAGTACCGTTCACAGGGCAGGCAGAGTCCGGCCGGTCCGAAGGCACATCCAGAGTTCCCTTATCCAGGTGGAAATCAGTAGCCTTCCTACTTGCGCCTGTGTGTTGTAGTACATCCCTGCTGAGCACCACGGGATAGTCCTCACAACCTTCGTGGATGTTTCTGATGTTCTCTCTCTGTCCCCCAGATGATATGGATAGGACAACCCATATCATGGGGTAGGCCTGGAGCTATTTTATAGGGACCCTAGAGACGCCCCTCTCCCACAATTTGCCTCCGTGTCTTCATAGGTATTAAGGTCGGGCAGCCAACTTGGAATCAACTGTCCTGCCGGTCTCTGAAGCAATGCGTAGAGCCTATTACTCCCTCGGTGTTCCGGCCGCCGGCTACGTGCCTCAGAAGGATGTTGCCGATCTTGGGGCAGAACTCCTCCTGGTATTATCTCCTTGTGCTGTGACTTCGTTTCTCACTCTCCACAATATACTTCGCTTCGTGTCCTTTCTTAGGATGCTGCCGCAATGAAGTGCAGGTGCAGCTCCGTAACGTTCTATCTCGTGCTATGTCTCTGTCAGGATCCCACCCCTGACAGGGACCCTCTGTCTGCAGCTCAGATGTTCCTCCTTCTCCCCCTGTCTGCCTGACAGGTCCTCTCTCGGTCTAACCCAGGCAGCTTCTCACTAACTTCCTATCCAACCCACCAGTTTTACCCGTGTGTGAGGAGTGGCCTAGTAAATAGAAACAAGGCTCCCCCTGGTGGACTGGAGTGTGAAGTGTAGTGTGTGACTTGTGATACCTGGTCAGGTGAACTCCTTTAGTACCATCAGACGTAACATCACTCCCCCTGGTGGAAGAGCGACATTACTGCAACGACCAGGACTCTGGGGCGCTGCATGACCCTTTAGTTTTAGGGAAACAATCATTAAGGTGAACACAAATCTGGTTGTTTAGAATATGGAGCCCAGTGCAACAATCAAAGTAGGGACTCCACTACCACTTTGCCATTTTTGGACAATTTTCCTTGTAACTTTAGTCTACTTAACATTGCTAAGGGAAAAATGCTTTCTCCCTAAATGTCTATGCCTCCATGGCTGGGTGACGGAACCCCATGTGAGGCCTGTACACACTCAGCCATAGGGCGCACACTGAGGGTAACCTGTTCCATCTTTCCAAAACTTGACATCTCACCGGTTCCATCACTTCTGTTTCCCATTATGAATCACCCATCTTTTTTTGCCAGATTTGGAAAAGATTTGAATATGGCCCCATTTAGATGTCCTTTGTTATCTCATAGACTTGAGGCCCAACATTTCTTATTGAATAAGAACTGAATGCCACAGGCACAACCTTAATCTCACTGTCAATTGTCAGATTGGTAAACTCAGACTCCTCCCAGCATCACTGGATTGCTCCTTAGAGTACTCTCTGCTCATAAATTCTCAGACCCATTCCTTAGAATCAAGGCAACCTGACACACTCTCTTTTAACATCATAGTGATTTCTCCATGTGAAACCTCCCTCTCTACTGAACAGTAAAACTAAATTTATACCCTCACACTTAAATTATTCATGTGCTAGGGATTGGTTTAGTGTTAGGTTTAAGAATAGATTTAGGGCTGCTAATAGATTTAGGATTAGTTTTAGGGATAAGAGTAGGGCTAGGGTTAGGGCTAAAGTTATGGTTAGAGATTTAAAATGTAAGCAGTTCTTTGTTTGATGGCTTGTGACTGTCCATCATCCTCTTGATTACATTCCAGAGGTTTTCAGTGGGGTTCAGGTCTGGAGATTGGGCTGCCCATGACAAGGTTTTGATGTGGTGGTCCCTTAATTTTTGCCAAAGCTGTATATGCTTGGGGAATAAGGGGTTCAATACTGAACTAGTGGATGGTGTATGGTGGTGAAAAATAGTTGCCTTGCCTCCAGTGCTAGCAACCCTCTCTACACCACTGGCTGCTATCGAATTCATAAAAATGCCACTATATGAAAAAAAATAGCAGTGAGGGGTTTTGCTTCTTGGGAGCTGCAGGTAATCAGCAGATGCAGCGTTGACTTCTCAGTAACTGGACCAGTTGGTGAGGTAAGTATTCCAGGTTTTTTTATAATTTTGTTCTGTGCTGCGGAACTATTAAGAAGGGGTTGTCTATTAGTGGACATCCCTTTAAAAGTTTGCTTACACCACTTTGAGCTCCAATCAGGCTTGTGATTTGGGTAGGAGGTTGACTGGTTGCCAGGGGGGAGCTAACATACGGGTGAAACCATTTAATGGACATCATATTCCTGCACCTAACCTATATGTCTAACCTTACCAATGTTAGCAAGCTGCTTTATACAGAAAACCATATATGACTGAGAGTAAATGTTTTACCCAAACCACTTGTTGGCTACAACATAAGACAACTTATAATCCTCCTGTAATTGTTTTTGTAAAAATCAGAAATCTTTTTCATCCACACTGTAATACTTTCTTAAAATAGCTTGCAGTTTTCAACTCTGAATGGGCTGTGGTGAAATTCTTCTTCCTGAAAATTGTCATCAGACAGGAACAAAGAAATTACACTAGAGACTGTTAACATACATGAGATGGAAAAACGAACAAAAAAAAAAAGGGAAAACGAGGAAAAAAAAATGCTGGGAAAAACTAACTAAAGTAGAACTTCATTACAGCTCATTTTCAGGAGCCTATATTTTCCTCGTTTATTCCTTAATCTACATGTCAGCGTGCATGAATTGCTAGTTAGTTTACATTTTTCATAGACCAAAACCAGACTCCAACAATAACAAAATCCATTTCAAGGCGAGCTGTTTTCATGAGCCGTTAGTTAAGGGATTGGGTCTAAATGGGATAAGAATGAAGCAGTGTTACAAAATCCCCAATAATACAGCCTGCGCTCTGAGGCCATTGTTACAATACTCCAAAATGGAAGCTATATTTAAGACCCTTATAAAATTGCTTAACATCGATATTACTCTAAAATTGAAAACTGCTGTATAGCCTGAAAATAAAGAATGTGATTTGGCTCAGAAACAACCGCAATTATAGAACTAAACATACTTAGAACGCTGCAAGTGGGACGGCGGCTTTAATAGAGTTTGTTTTTATTACATCGAAACACCAAATGCTATTTGTTTCTAGCGGAAAAAATAATTTTGCTTCTCAAAGTCCATTTCATTCATGTAAATTGTCTTTGGACTTTACATTTCATCTTCCATCTCCTACTTAGCTACGTTATTTATGCAGTCACACTTTCCAGTTGTATTAAGTATTTACCAGAATCTAAGGATTTTACTTTTCCAACTTTTGAATCTGGAAATTCACCGGTCGTCTTGTATCTGAGTTCTCTAAATCTTAGTTTTAATAAAGTAAAATTGGATGTTCTCCCTTTTGAAAAATCATTTCTACTTTTTACAACATTTTTAGCGCAGTGACTGAGTCCAAGATATATCGAAGATCATTTCCAGTATATGTAATTGGCATATACCTCCTTATTTATGGCAGCTTGCATTGGCAGCAAACACTTGGCTCCCACAGTAAGGATTCATTATCATAAGTGATCAACATAGGCAAGCTGACCACATGGACTCTAGAGCAGTGCCTTGGACGGAGAAAATGACAGATGAGTGACCTGACCAACCATGTAACTATGTTGGTTTAAAAGAAAAACTTTCCCGCCACTATTTCCCCACTTCTGAAACATCAGGGAGTGGGATGTCATTTTGTGAAGTTGCGTGGCCTCCCCATAATGCCCCCTACAGCTATATCTGGTAAATTATTACACCTTATACAGTGGCGGTCAGTACCTGGACCATCATAGATCAACGGTTCACAACGGAGCAGTTTGCACAGTACAGATGGTTTCTATTTTCAGAGTCAGTGGGTTAGAGCTTGTTCACACGAGCATAGATCGTCTCATGCTAGAGAATCGGATCAATTACTGTTTGTTAATGACACTAGTTTAGTCAGAGTGCCAGCTTCTCCATCTTCTCTATTGTGGGAGTCAACCGAAATCTGACTGCACTACGATGTTTTCCACTCGCCCATAAACTTGAATGAGAGAGTGGCATCCGATTTGCTGTGCAAATTGCAGCATGCTGTGATTTTGTTCTCATGCCGATTCAGCACTACGTCATTGAATAACATTGGTCCGAGTGCAATCTGGTGAAACATCGGATGGCACGCGTTCGATACTCTTATGGCAGCAGGGTCCTCTCTCTTCTGTAGAGTGTAAGCTCTTATGGTCCGTGAGGTCCTCTCTCTCCTGTAGAGTGTAAGCTCTTATGGTCAGCGGGGTCTTCTCCTGTAGAGTGTAAGCTCTTATGGTCAGCGGGGTCCTCTCTCTCCTGTAGAGTGTAAGCTCTTATGGTCAGCGGGGTCCTCTCTCTCCTGTAGAGTATAAGCTCTTATGGTCAGTGGGGTCCTCTCTCTCCTGTAGAGTGTAAGCTCTTATGGTCAGTGGGGTCCTCTCTCTCTCCTGTAGAGTGTACGCTCTTATGGTCAGTGGGGTCCTCTCTCTCCCGTAGAGTGTAAGCTCTTATGGTCAGTGTGATCCAGGGCCCCATTGTCAAGCTAAATGTGGTCCATCTATTGAACATTTATGTCATACCATAAATGTCCTAAATAGTAGCACCCCTTTAAGACTTTTATAGAATATTTAAGAATTGCTCATTTGTTGAAGATGGGACAAGCAACTTGTTCGGCTTCAGATTCGCGTTGCATTGAACTGATCTGTTTCCTGAAGAAATAATGAAGACTAGAATTTCAGAGAATTACTCATCTCCAGTGACTGTTCTTCCTGAGTTGGGTCTCATCTCATTTGGCCATTCATGTTGGCTAATTTAGCCTCTGACCCTTTTGCACATGTTGGGCCAGAAAAAAAAAATAAAACTATCACCGAAATACCCAAATGTATAGTATTTAAATATGAAATTAACGTATTTCCTTACTTTACACTGTATAAGTAATATAAGCCGCTAAAAGTGGAAAGGTTCAAAACATTCCTGCAAATAATTTAGGAACTTACCAGAAATCATTACTGAAAACCTTCCCTGAAATGTGTTAATGTGAAAATTAAGGCTGGGAACGGCAGACTACAATGCAGGAAAAAAATATGTTTTACATTTCTTTTACAGACTCTTTAAAGAGGACCTGCCATGTGCCATAAATATGCATTTGTTTTACCTAATGTTAATGTCGCTGATCTCCGGAATCTGGTCTCTCCTTTCCCTTTTATAAATCTAGGTAGAAAAGACGGCTGGAAGTAGAAATGTTTTTCGGACGCTGCCATGTCCAGAAGAAGCAGTATAACCAGAGGAATGGGAAAAAGGGGGTCTTTATTAACAACGCGTTTCGGAGTTGTCCCAACTCCTTCATCATGTTACTGTTAATATATCTAGTCCTTGTAGCTAATTGGTTGTTGTCCTCAAGAAGACGCCCACAGAAAAGAACTGAGATCCATGAGGACCATACCCACTTGGACATAAGGACTAGTTTTATAAACTGAAGGCCTTATCTTAGGAATGGAAGGGCATTTTATTGTAACTTTATGCTATGGATGGGTGCAGATTTACATTGGGCACAGCATAATTTAATTAATTTAAAAAATATTTTTTGCACATTTACAACAGTGGACATTAGCAGTTTGGCGTCAATCATAAATTTCCACCTCTCGATACTTTTCAAGAAACTTAAAGGGGTTATCCACTACTTCTCACTTTTATATTGTACATTTTGTTTCATAAGACTCTTCACTATGAACTGTCCTGTATGTGTGTGTACATAGAGGTTAACCCTATTTCTGGCCATTGAATGACTTGTATTCCACATATTCAGCAGTTTCACCTTTGCAGACTCTAACTCAAATTTTCAGTTGTACCTAAACAGGTGGAAAGGTGTGTTTGTGTGTGTGTGAGGAGATTAACTATTTGTTATAAGGTCTCCCATACGCAACACACACAAAATGAAGGATTCCTGCTCTCCTGTCTCTATGTAGCACATGTTCATAAGCAGCAACATCATGTAGGACATTATACAGAAGTACTGAGCAGTATAGCTGTGAATCTAGCTCTGGGGTGAGAAAAAATAATTAATGGAAAACACATGGATTAGTAGCTATCTCTGTTCCTCTCTTCTTTATTCTGTCTCTAATTCTCCCCATCTTCCTCCTTACTCTTTTCTCTCTCTTCCTCCAACATGGTTGCAAACCAATCAGAAATTACTGGACAGTCCTAAAAAGTAGGGCACTTTTTTGCCCTGTCCATAAGAAAAATTTGAGGTGTTATTTTTTTTGAGGCTCAAGAAAATTGTGCAGATTATTTTATCTGTAATTATCATCATTTTATAGTACACAATGAGTGCAGCTGATATTTCTTTCTTACAATTATGGGCTGTAGACGTGTATCACTTGTAACTATAATGATTTATAATAGTTTTTCAATGCGTCTGTACAAAATGTCAGTCCGTAATGTTTTGGTACGCTGGTCAGAAAAAAACAAAAGTCAAGTTCGCAATTCATCTAGGAGAATGTTCAGCTTATTGAACTCGTAGGTGCTTCACAACATTTAAAAAAAATATGGATGTGAAAATGAAAATTACACTTTTTCCACTAAAATGTTGTTTTAGCCCTAAAATTTTTAATTTTAACAATGGATAATAGGAAAAAAGAGACTTTATAATTTATTATCCCATTTGTTAGGGTTGGCAGAACGCACCGAATATATATATTAGAAGTAGTAGGTGCGTTCGCAACCCGGGGTCCACCGTGCAGGAGAGAACCTGTTGCTAGTAAAGGCGGTACTATATGGCGGTATAAACAAACTCTGTAACTTCACAGATTCGCAAGAAAAGAGAACGCTATGCCCTGTTAACTTCACAGGGGAACACAGCTACCTAATAGAGCCGATAGTGGTCATGCAGTCAACATACCACACACGCAGCTCCTCTCCAGTAGAGCCGGAATTCTAGTGGCTATACGCCAGCCCTGATTCCACATACACAAAACTCCTCACCGGAGGTGCCGGTATTCTAGGGGCTTATTTCAGCCAAACCCTGACCACATGCAAACATGACCACACTGGCGCTGAGCTCATTACATAGGTTGATACTAGCCATGTGAACCTTTTATAGCTTTAGCAGTTAAGGACCTTCCTAGTGGTCCAGTAGGAACTGCTTCAGGACCTCCACATGTGACCCCCAACCTCCAATGGGAGGTCGTCCCTTGGGCATGCGAAGTATGAGAAATGCAGGACTTAGTCCCAGAAAGATCTGCTCGCCGCTGATCAGCGCTGGCTACAAAGGCTGAGCCTGGAAGAACAGTAGTAACCAGTTGCCCAGTATCAGCCTGAAATAGAAGCTGGGACCAACATCTCCGCTGAGCAGGCTCCACTGCGGCCAGAGAAGAATGGGAGACCACAGCGGAGATGGCTTGAGATTCCCCCTGCGGAGGCGGGAACTCGACACCTAACACCATTTCTTCTGAATATGAAGATACCCCATATGTGGTCAAAAACTGCAGGGCTTGGAAAGGAAAGAGCGCTATTTGATTTTTGGAGCATAAATTTGTCTGGAATAGATTGTGAATGCCATCTCGCATTTTCCGAGCCCATGACTTGCCAAACCAGCAGAAACCCCCCCATAAGTGACCCCATTTTGGAAGGAATTTATCTAGGGGTGTATTGAGCATTTTTATCCCACAGGATATTCATGAAACTTTATAACATTTAGATGTGAACAGAAAAAACTACATTTTTTCCACTGTTTTCATTGGCTGTAAGCCATAATCATCAACATTAACAGAAATAAACACTTGAAATAGATCACTCTGTGTGTAATGCCTCTGTATAATATACGAGATTCACTTTTTTTGATGATATTCTAATTTTGCGAAAGCACCTGTATAATTTTTAATTGATCGTTGGTTTCATGCATTGCAGTACTTGTACATCTCAGTGCTAGAGACCTGTCAGTAACTCACTGACTGTGCCTGTAAGACACTGCTTATATCTGGGTCTTATAGGCCACCATAACCTGGGGTCATCAGATAACCTCAAGGAACCAAGGCAACAATTGGCACCCACAATTACGATAGTGCCATATGGGTTTATTTAACCCCCTTTTAACCCTTTTAAGGGATAGATTGGCCCTTATGAGCTCCTAATCCGGCCAGGGTCGATACCACAGGGTGTCAGCTGTCATGTACAATCGTCACCTGTAAAAATTTCGGCCATGGGGAGGTGCTATTCCCTTACTCCCGATTTCTGTTTTAAAATGGCAATAAGGGAATAAGGCCCCTTAACGGGCGCCGTTTTTATGCGTATCGGCGGTTAATAAGGGGTTAAACACATTGTGAACCTGAGCCATAACTATCTCTACTGACTTATTTGTACATATACTTAGTTGATTTTGCGTTTTTCTATTTCCTTGGTGTCTAAATAATTGGTATTTCTGGATTTGCCCTTGTTTCCAGTGCTTGTTTTCTGTTCTGTATAATTAGATGTTATCACCCCATCCTAAGATACAATAATCAAACTTTTCAGTTCGGTTTTCGAGCTTTAAAAAACACAAGACAACAATGTCTCTGACTCCAGTCCCTGTGGGATCTGTCTAGCACAACTTCTCACTGTGTAACGTGTTGCATTAATTACATTTCTCTGCTTCCTTAGCCTCGAACAATGGTTTACCCACTTACACATTGCCGCGTGGCATTCTGCAGCACAGATCAGTTTTAACTATTTTATAATGATGAAAAACAGTGTCAAAGGCAGCAGTCATACATATTCTAGTTTTATTTTCCTGAAGCGATCCTTGCAGTTATTTTCTTTGAAATAGAAATATAATTAGCTGAATGGGACCCACTTGTCGTGGGGTTGTGATCACGTTGCGAATGCACAACTTCCATTTGAGATATTTCAGGTTTATATATAAGTTATATCTTTACACTTTACATCTAATTAATAGGATTAATAAAATAACGATATTAAATGGCTATACTAGTAAACTGGATATATCTGGGTCATCTGATTACTAGTGATGAGCGAGCACTAAAATGCTCAGGTGCTCGTTACTGATGTCCCTAATGCGTGAGTGCTCGTCTTGAGTAACAAGTGTAATAGCAGCCAATGGGAAACGCGAGCATTTTTCCAGCAGACCTTCCCCGCGGGTCTGAAGTGGGCATTAAAACTACTGAAATGGATGGAAAAAGTGCTTAAATCGAATGGGAACAGCATAACGAAGATGCCTAGACACATCTCTGACTCCCAGGTCACTGCTGGGCAAAATGTTATCAGAGTATTACACGACTGTAACGGACTGACAATAAAACATCCAAAGCCGAAGATAAAATGGATTTTACAGGAAAAAGTGTTAGGAAATATTCTTTCATGTATTAAGCCTTTTATATAAGACAAAATAAAAAAGAGGCAAAAAAACCTCCTCCACCCCTTAAGCTAAGCATTCACAGCATCTGTTAGGGATATTTGCCGTGGACGCAATCGTCTTCCTCCGGTTTCCAGATTTCCATGGCGGTCTGTCCGTGCTGGGGGAGCTATTGTGCACTTGGTTGGTGTGACTACACATGGTGGTTTCTAGTGTGTGGAAGTAGAGAGTGATGTGGGAATTATGGCTGTCGTGCTTCCCACTTGTTTTGCAGCTCAGGAGACATGGGACGCCTTGTCTCCCAGTTGCCAGGCAATGTAGGACGCTGCCTTGTCTGGTGTAAGACAATGGTGGGAATGTGTGCATCGTGCTGTTCAGGTGAGCATGGAGTGGCTCCCTGGACATGACTGGGAGGAATGCGTCACCACCTTTTTATTTTTAGCATTGGGAGGGCTATGTAAAGCGTGTTCCTTTCCAGTACAGTGCTGTTTGTTAAGTTCCCTTGCATAGTGCTGGGGTGAGTTCTTGATGGTAAAGTTCAGGTTGTTTCTCAGCAGTTGCTTATGGTCTTTTCTGGTTCTTTTTCCTTAGCTTTTGTTTTTGGGTGCCCTTTTGATTTTCGTTTTGGTTTAAAGCTGCTCGTGTAAATCCCCCTTCCCTATTGGGAGTGGGTGAAGAATATCCGGGCCTTTAAGAGCTTATCAAGCAGTGGTGGCTTGCACTAAGTGTGTGTTTGCTGGTCTCATGCGAGTTGTTACCAAGTAAATTAACTCGTGTGCATAACACCATTTTTCATAAAGAATACACATATCTAATAGGATGACGACAGCTGTCCAGACCTGCATCCCTCCACAATGACCACTCCAGAGTAATCCCTGGAGAATTAAATCATCCTCAGAGACAAAGTGAGGGGCTACACCCCCCCCCCCGTCAGCTACAGCTTCCGCTTGTCTGGAAATGTCAGCTCACTGACTGGTTTGTGATCTGGCCACACACTGGAACTCAACATTAGATATGTACTTGGGAAGGCTTTGTAAACAGCAGCGGGCAGTAGTTGATTATCAGCCACCACATGCCCTTCGGTATTCCACTCAGCCTCCGCACATAAGAAGTGATGAGTAGAGATGAGTGAATATTTCAATGTTCGATTCAGATTGCAATCGCTGAATTTGCAATATTCGCTGTTGTGATTTTGCTTTTTGCTCCCTCTAGTGGTCATTAGTGATTTGACTCTGAAGCGTCTGTCTTTTCCTATATCCTCACCTGGGCCGTTAGTTCAGGGGCGTTGCTATATAAGCTCCCTGGACCTTCAGTTCAATGCCTGGCATCGTTGAAATCAGAGCTAATCTGTTGTGCTCTTGTCCTCTGATCCTGGTTCCTGTTTTTCAAGCTAAGTCTGCTTCTTTGCTTTTTGCTTTTGTTTTGTTTGGTATTTTTGTCCAGCTTGTTCCTATCTGTATCCTGACCTTTGCTGGAAGCTCTAGGGGGCTGGTGTTCTCCCCCCGGACCGTTAGACGGTTCGGGGGTTCTTGAATCTCCAGCGTGGATTTTTATAGGGTTTTTGTTGACCAGATAAGTTATCTTGCTATATTCTGCTATTAGTAAGCTGGCCTCTCTTTGCTGAACCTGGTTCATTTCTGTGTTTGTCATTTCCTCTTACCTCACCGTTATTATTTGTGGGGGGCTTGTATCTTGCTTTGGGGTCCCTTTCTCTGGAGGCAAGAGAGGTCTTTGTTTTCTTCTCCTAGGGGTAGTTAGATTCTCCGGCTGGCGCGAGTCATCTAGCGATCACCGTAGGCATGATCCCCGGCTACTTCTAGTGTTGGCGTTAGGAGTAGCTATTTGGTCAACCCAGTTACCACAGCCCTATGAGCTGGATTTTTGTATCTTGCAGACTTACACGTTCCTCTGAGACCCTGTCCACTGGGGTCATAACAGTATGCCAGGCCAGTATTAAATGTTTAATGCATTGCAGAAGTGGGATTATAAGAAAGAAAATTTTGAGTTTTTTTTTTCCCTCTCTCATTTTTTTTTTTTTTTTCTTTTCCCCTTTACCTCAGAGTGGCTTAAGCTTGCTTCAGACATGAATGTCCAGACCTTGATTACAAGTGTGGACCAGCTTGCCGCTCGTGTGCAGGGTATACAAGATTATGTTACCAGAAATCCTAGGTCTGAACCCAAGATTCCGATTCCTGAACTGTTTTCAGGAGACCGATTTAAGTTTAGGAATTTCAGGAATAATTGTAAATTATTTTTGTCCCTGAAACCTTGTTCGTCTGGAGACTCTGCTCAACAAGTAAAAATTGTTATTTCATTCTTACGGGGTGACCCTCAGGATTGGGCTTTTTCGTTGGCGCCAGGAGATCCGGCATTGGCTGATATTGATGCGTTTTTTCTGGCGCTCGGTTTACTTTATGAGGAACCTAATCTTGAGATTCAGGCAGAGAAAGCCTTGCTGGCTATGTCTCAGGGCCAGGACGAGGCTGAGGTGTATTGCCAAAAATTTCGGAAATGGTCCGTGCTGACACATTGGAACGAGTGTGCACTGGCCGCTAATTTTAGAAATGGCCTTTCTGAGGCCATTAAGAATGTTATGGTGGGTTTTCCCATTCCCACAGGTCTGAATGATACCATGTCCCTGGCTATTCAAATTGACCGGCGGTTGCGGGAGCGCAAAACCGCAAATTCCCTCATGTTGTTGTCTGAACAGACACCTGATGTGATGCAATGTGATAGAAAAACCGCAAATTCCCTCATGGTGTTGTCTGAACGGACACCTGATTTGATGCAATGTGATAGAATCCTGACTAGAAATGAGAGGAAAATTCATAGACGCCGGAATGGCTTGTGCTACTACTGTGGTGATTCTACACATGTTATCTCAGCATGCTCTAAACGTATATCTAAGGTTGTTAGTCCTGTCACCGTTGGTAATTTGCATCCTAAGTTTATTCTGTCTGTAACTTTGATTTGCTCACTGTCATCTTATCCTGTCATGGCGTTTGTAGATTCAGGTGCTGCCCTGAGTCTTATGGATCTCTCATTTGCTAAGCGCTGTGGTTTTATTCTTGAACCATTAGAAAATCCTATCCCTCTTAGGGGTATTGATGCTACGCCATTGGCAGAAAATAAGCCGCAGTATTGGACACAGGTTACCATGTGCATGACTCCTGAACACCGCGAGGTGATACGTTTTCTCGTTCTACATAAAATGCATGATTTGGTTGTTTTGGGGCTGCCATGGTTACAGACCCATAATCCAGTCCTTGACTGGAAGGCTATGTCAGTGTCTAGTTGGGGCTGTCGTGGTATTCATGAGGATTCCCTGCCTGTGTCTATTGCTTCTTCTACGCCTTCGGAAGTTCCGGAGTACTTGTCTGATTATCAGGATGTCTTTAGCGAGTCCAGGTCCAGTGCATTGCCTCCTCATAGGGAATGTGACTGTGCAATAGATTTGATTCCAGGCAGTAAATTTCCTAAGGGAAGACTGTTTAATCTGTCGATACCTGAACATACCGCTATGCGTTCATATATCAAGGAGTCTCTGGAGAAAGGACACATCCGTCCGTCTTCTTCCCCTCTTGGTGCGGGATTCTTTTTTGTGGCTAAAAAGGACGGATCTTTGAGGCCTTGTATTGACTATCGGCTTTTAAATAAGATCACTGTCAAATTTCAGTATCCTTTGCCGCTGTTGTCTGACTTGTTTGCCCGGATTAAAGGTGCCAAGTGGTTTACCAAGATAGACCTTCGTGGTGCGTACAACCTTGTGCGCATTAAGCAAGGGGATGAATGGAAAACCGCATTCAATACGCCCGAAGGTCATTTTGAGTACTTGGTGATGCCTTTTGGGCTCTCTAATGCCCCTTCAGTTTTTCAGTCCTTTATGCATGACATTTTCCGGAACTATCTGGATAAATTTCTGATCGTTTATCTGGATGATATTCTGGTTTTTTCTGATAATTGGGACTCGCATGTGGAGCAGGTCAGGATGGTCTTTAAAATTTTGCGTGAAAATTCTTTGTTTGTCAAGGGCTCAAAGTGTCTTTTTGGTGTACAGAAGGTTCCCTTTTTGGGGTTCATTTTTTCCCCTTCTGCTGTGGAGATGGACCCAGTCAAGGTCCGAGCTATTCTTGATTGGACTCAGCCCTCGTCAGTTAAGAGTCTTCAGAAGTTCTTGGGTTTCGCTAACTTCTACCGTCGTTTTATCGCTAACTTTTCTAGCATTGTGAAACCTTTGACGGATATGACCAAGAAGGGCTCCGATGTGGTTAATTGGGCTCCTGCTGCCATGGAGGCTTTCCAGGAGTTGAAACGTCGGTTTACTTCGGCGCCTGTTTTGTGCCAGCCTGATGTCTCGCTTCCCTTTCAAGTTGAGGTGGATGCTTCAGAGATTGGAGCAGGGGCCGTTTTGTCGCAGAGAGGCCCTGGTTGCTCTGTTATGAGACCTTGCGCCTTTTTCTCTAGGAAGTTTTCGCCTGCGGAGCGAAATTATGATGTGGGCAATCGGGAGTTGTTGGCCATGAAATGGGCATTTGAGGAGTGGCGTCATTGGCTCGAGGGTGCTAAGCATCGTGTGGTGGTCTTGACTGATCACAAAAATCTGATGTATCTCGAGTCTGCTAAACGCCTGAATCCTAGACAGGCCCGCTGGTCATTGTTTTTCTCCCGTTTTGACTTTGTTGTCTCGTATTTACCAGGTTCAAAGAATGTGAAGGCCGATGCTCTTTCCAGGAGCTTTGTGCCTGATGCTCCTGGAGTCGCTGAACCTGTTGGTATTCTTAAGGATGGTATTATCTTGTCAGCTATTTCTCCTGATCTGCGACGTGTGTTGCAGAGATTTCAGGCTGACAGGCCTGATTCTTGTCCACCTGACAGACTGTTTGTGCCTGATAAGTGGACCAGCAGAGTCATTTCCGAGGTTCATTCCTCGGTGTTGGCAGGTCACCCAGGAATTTTTGGCACCAGAGATCTGGTGGCCAGATCCTTTTGGTGGCCTTCCTTGTCTAGGGATGTGCGGTCATTTGTACAGTCCTGTGGGACTTGTGCTCGAGCTAAGCCTTGCTGTTCTCGTGCCAGCGGGTTGCTCTTGCCCTTGCCTGTCCCTAAGAGACCTTGGACACATATCTCCATGGATTTCATTTCTGATCTTCCGGTGTCTCAGGGCATGTCTGTTATCTGGGTGATATGTGATCGCTTCTCCAAGATGGTCCATTTGGTTCCTTTGCCTAAACTGCCTTCCTCTTCCGATCTGGTTCCTGTGTTTTTCCAGAACGTGGTTCGTTTGCACGGCATCCCTGAGAATATTGTGTCAGACAGAGGATCCCAGTTCGTTTCCAGATTCTGGCGATCCTTTTGTAGTAGGATGGGCATTGACTTGTCGTTTTCGTCTGCTTTCCATCCTCAGACTAATGGACAGACGGAGCGAACTAATCAGACTTTGGAGGCTTATTTGAGGTGTTTTGTCTCTGCTGATCAGGACGATTGGGTGACCTTCTTGCCGTTAGCTGAGTTTGCCCTTAATAATCGGGCTAGTTCCGCCACCTTGGTTTCGCCGTTTTTCTGCAACTCTGGTTTCCACCCTCGTTTTTCTTCGGGTCATGTGGAACCTTCTGACTGCCCTGGGGTGGATTCTGTGGTGGATAGGTTGCAGCGGATCTGGAATCTTGTGGTGGACAACTTGAAGTTGTCACAGGAGAGGGCTCAGCGCTTTGCCAACCGCCGCCGCGGTGTGGGTCCCCGACTACGTGTTGGGGATTTGGTGTGGCTTTCTTCCCGCTTTGTTCCTATGAAGGTTTCCTCTCCCAAATTTAAACCTCGTTTTATTGGTCCTTACAAGATATTGGAAATTCTTAATCCTGTATCCTTTCGCCTGGATCTACCTGTGTCGTTTGCGATCCACAACGTGTTTCATAGGTCCTTGTTGCGGCGGTACGTTGTGCCTGTGGTTCCTTCTGCTGAGCCTCCTGCTCCGGTGTTGGTTGAGGGCGAGTTGGAGTACGTGGTGGAGAAGATCTTGGATTCTCGTCTCTCCAGGCGGAGGCTTCAGTACCTGGTCAAGTGGAAGGGCTATGGTCAGGAAGATAATTCCTGGGTGGTCGCCTCTCATGTTCATGCGGCCGATTTAGTTCGTGCCTTTCATGCCGCTCATCCTGATCGCCCTGGTGGTCGTGGTGAGGGTTCGGTGACCCCTCACTAAGGGGGGGTACTGTTGTGATTTTGCTTTTTGCTCCCTCTAGTGGTCATTAGTGATTTGACTCTGGAGCGTCTGTCTTTTCCTATATCCTCACCTGGGCCGTTAGTTCAGGGGCGTTGCTATATAAGCTCCCTGGACCTTCAGTTCAATGCCTGGCATCGTTGAAATCAGAGCTAATCTGTTGTGCTCTTGTCCTCTGATCCTGGTTCCTGTTTTTCAAGCTAAGTCTGCTTCTTTGCTTTTTGCTTTTGTTTTGTTTGGTATTTTTGTCCAGCTTGTTCCTATCTGTATCCTGACCTTTGCTGGAAGCTCTAGGGGGCTGGTGTTCTCCCCCCGGACCGTTAGACGGTTCGGGGGTTCTTGAATCTCCAGCGTGGATTTTTATAGGGTTTTTGTTGACCAGATAAGTTATCTTGCTATATTCTGCTATTAGTAAGCTGGCCTCTCTTTGCTGAACCTGGTTCATTTCTGTGTTTGTCATTTCCTCTTACCTCACCGTTATTATTTGTGGGGGGCTTGTATCTTGCTTTGGGGTCCCTTTCTCTGGAGGCAAGAGAGGTCTTTGTTTTCTTCTCCTAGGGGTAGTTAGATTCTCTGGCTGGCGCGAGTCATCTAGCGATCACCGTAGGCATGATCCCCGGCTACTTCTAGTGTTGGCGTTAGGAGTAGCTATTTGGTCAACCCAGTTACCACAGCCCTATGAGCTGGATTTTTGTATCTTGCAGACTTACACGTTCCTCTGAGACCCTGTCCACTGGGGTCATAACAATTCGCTGATTAATTAGACGAATATTTGCCGAACATAACTGAACGCCATTCATGTCAATGGGAGGCAAAAACAAATACATGCACAACACCTTATAAGGGCCCCAAATGCTGCGAAAACACACAAAATGAGGAACAGACACCAGGAAAGTGGCCTCAATTCACCCACAGTACAATTTGTAGCATGGCACTGCAACAATCAGCCAGGCATGAGGGATCGGGGTCTGGGACAGCATTTGCAGCTTTCAATTAAACGTCACAGTAAGATGAGGTGGGTGAGGGATCAGTGTAGGCCTCCTTTGCTGTGAGCCCTGATACCACATGAAACACCTCTACCTGCTTTCATGCTGAGCCACACTCAGGTGGCACAAATGTCAAATTCGTAGACTACCATTGTCAGAAAAATTTAAGGATAGTAACACGGGTAGTTGATTCCACTTCCTTGGAAGTGGAGGCCTGACAGTCTTGGAGTCCTGCTGCTACAGGCAACACGCATGAAGGAGACCCAACCAGGAGTCTACACTTTCAAAAATGAGTGGCAGACACCACCAAAGTGACATCACTTTCACAACAGTAGAAATAGTATAGTAGAGACCGACAGGTCTTCCACTACGCCCAATCCAGCAGATGGACACCCAACCAGGAGTGTTCCCATTTAAACAAATGAGGGCCTTACGCCATAGAAGTGGCATAAATTTCTCGAGAGTAGAAATAGTATAATAGGGATTGACAGGTCTTCCACTGCACCCAATCCAGCAGATGGACACCCAACCAGGAGTGTTCACATTTCCAAAAAATATTGGAAGACAAATCAAAAGTGGCATCAATTTCACCACAGTAGAAACAATATAATAGGGACCAACAGGTCTTCCACTACGCCCAATCCAGCAGATGAACCCCCACCAGGAGTGTTAACATTTAAACAAATGAGGGCCTTAGGGTACCGTCTCACAGTGGCACTTTGATCGCTACGACGGCACGATCCATGACGTTCCAGCGATATCCATACGATATCGCTGTGTCTGACACGCTACTTCGATCAGGGACCCCGCTGAGAATCGTACGTTGTAGCAGATCGTTTGGAACTTTCTTTCGTCGCTGGATCTCCCACTGTCATCGTTGGATCGGTGTGTGTGACACCGATCCAACGATGAGTTCGCTTGTAATCAGGGTAAACATCGGGTTACTAAGCGCAGGGCCGCGCTTAGTAACCCGATGTTTACCCTGGTTACCATCGTAAATGTAAAAAAAACAAACAGTACATACTCACATTCCGGTGTCCGTCAGGTCCCTTGCCGTCTGCTTCCCGCACTGACTGACTGCCGGCCGTACAGTGAGAGCAGAGCGCAGCGGTGACGTCACCGCTGTTCTCTGCTTTCACTTTACGGCCGGCAGTCAGTCAGTGCGGGAAGCAGACGGCAAGGGACCTGACGGACACCGGAATGTGAGTATGTACTGTTTTTTTTTTTTTTACACTTACGATGGTAACCAGGGTAAACATCGGGTTACTAAGCGCGGCCCTGCGCTTAGTAACCCGATGTTTACCCTGGTTACCCGGGGACCTCGGCATCGTTGGTCGCTGGAGAGCTGTCTGTGTGACAGCTCCCCAGCGACCACACAACGACTTACCAACGATCACGGCCAGGTCGTATCGCTGGTCGTGATCGTTGGTAAATCGTTTTGTGTAACGGTACCCTTACACCACAGAAGTGGCATAAATTTCACAAGAGTAGAAATAGTGTAATAGGATCCGACAGGTCTTCCACTACACCCAATCCAACAGAGAGACAACCCAACTAGGAGTGTTCACATTTCCACAAATTATTGGCAGACAATACCAAAGTGACTTCAATTTCACCACAGTAGAAATAGTATAATTGAGACCGACACGTCCTCCACTATGACCAATCCAGCAGATAGACACCCAACCTGGAGTTTTCACATTTTAAAAAATGAGGGCCTGATACCACCAAAGTGGAATAAATGCCACGAGAATAGAAATAATGTAATTGGGACCGACACATCTTCCAACACAGCCAAACCAGTCCTTTTGTCATCTGTACCTGGCTATTTAATAAATGTATTTTTGACTATTTAAATCATACTTGTAAGTTTTTGTCGTTGTTTTTACTTCGTTGACTACAGCCAACCCAGCAGATGTAGTCCAACCATAACTGTTCACATTTCCACAAATTTGTGTTAACATCAACAGCGGCAGCAGGCACAGAAGCCACACTAAAGATATCACTGAGTGCAGTTACGTGACATTAATGCAGCACACTAAAAAATGCAATATCTCCTAGTCTGTACAGTCTGCGATTGGGGTGCGAAAGTCCTTGGAGATCAATGACTTCATTTTGATGAAAGTTAGGAGGTCTACACTTTCAGGGGACAGCCGGTTGTGCTTATCCATCAGGATATCACCAGCAACGCTGAAGACACGTTCTGAGAGAACACTGGCTGCCAGGCACCATAATACCTCCAAGGCGTGTGAGGCGAACTCAGGCCACTCATCCATTATGGAAGACCAAAATGTGAAAAGGTTCAAACTCTCCCTAATGGTATTGATATTCAGTTCTAGATACTCCTGCACCATCCTCTCCATTCGTTCACCACATGTAAGACTTGGACTCTGCTGTGCTGCTGCATTAGCTGGTCTAAAAAAAGTGTCAAAGGACTCACAGAAATTGCTTCTTCCACTTACACTACAGGGTGGGCCATTTATATGGATACACCTAAATAAAATGGGAATGGTTGGTGACATCAACTTCCTGTTTGTGGCACATTAGTATATGGGAGGGGGAAAGCGTTTCAAGTTGGGTGGTGATCATGGCGGCCATTTTGAAGTCAACCATTTTGGATCCAACTTTATTTTTTCCAATCGAAAGAGGGTCATGTGACACATCAAACTTATTGAGAATTTCACAAGAAAAATAATGGTGTGCTTGGTTTTAATGTAACTTTATTATTTCATGAGTTATTTACAAGTTTATGACCACTTATAAAATGTGTTCAAAGTGCTGCCCATTGTGTTGGATTGTCAATGCAACCCTCGTCTCTCACTCTTGACATACTGATAGCAACACCGCAGAAGAAATGCAGCACAGGCTTCCAGTATCCGTTGTTTCAGATGCTGCACATCTTGTATCGTAAGGCAATTCTCTATGCTGTGAAGATACGAGATGTGCAGCATCTGAAACAACGGATACAGTGTTATCCCTTCTGAATCCTCCTCTTCTTCTGGGACCACCATCTTCTCCTGCAGGCTATTCAAAGCCTGCTCCAGCACATGGATGACTGGAATAGTGATGCTGATGACGGCGTTGCCAGCGCTAACCATCTTAGCAGCCATTTCGAAACTGTGCAGAAGAGTGCAGGGGTCCTTAATCTGTGCCCACTCCGTAAATGTGATATGCAACACGTCTGTACTGCGTTAGCCAGGCTATATGACATGACATACTGCATCAGGGCTCATTGTAGCTGTCACAGTCGCTGCAACATGTGCAAAGTGAAATTCCACCGTATAAACCTGTTAACTGGCATGGACAAAGACCTCTGTATCAATGCAAGTGGATGACCTTAAGGGTGCGAAAGGTTGAAATGAGTACACAGCTTCCATGCTTTCTAGAGCAGCTCACACAGGCCAGGTTAGTGGCGGGAAAAACACTGTACCACCAGGTTGAGGATGTGAGCCATGCAGTCTTTTATGTGACCACAATGGCGGTACCATGGGCTGGCTGCAGTGCTGATAGAGGGCGGAGTACGGTGAACTGGAAAAACTGCTGGACCGTATGAGAGGTGCAGGCAGAGATTTTATGATGGATTGAGAAAGTTGCGGTGTGCTCGTTCTCAGAGATTGGTCAAAAACAGCAGGCATTTCACACAAAAGAAGAAAAAGAGCACAAAAAGTCCCAAATAAAATCACAATCATAATTTATTCAAAATTACATATAAATCAAACAAATTAATGACAACAAAAATTGACAACAAAAATCCCCCCGAAGAAGCCCACGCGTAACGCTCGATGGGGCTGCACACTTAGGTTACTGCAGTGGAGAACATGGGTAAAGGTACCTTCACACGAAGCGACGCTGCAGCGATAGCGACAACGATGCCGATCGCTGCAGCGTCGCTGTTTGATCGCTGGGGAGCTGTCACACAGACCGCTCTCCAGCGACCAACGATGCCGAGGTCCCCGGGTAACCAGGGTAAACATCGGGTTGCTAAGCGCAGGGCCGCGCTTAGTAACCCGATGTTTACCCTGGATACCAGCGTAAAAGTGAAAAAAACAAACAGTACATACTCACCTGCGCGTCCCCCAGCGTCCGCTTCCTGTACTGTGTGAGCGCCGGCCCTAACAGCACAGCGGTGACGTCACCGCTGTGCTTTCACTTTCACTTTAGGGCCGGCGCTCAGTAAGTGTCAGGAAGCAGACGCTGGGGGACGCGCAGGTGAGTATGTACTGTTTGTTTTTTTTACTTTTACGCTGGTAACCAGGGTAAACATCGGGTTACTAAGCGCGGCCCTGCGCTTGGTAACCCGATGTTTACCCTGGTTACCAGTGTAAAACATCGCTGGTATCGTTGCTTTTGCTTTCAAACACAACGATACACGGCGATCGGACGACCAAATAAAGTTCTGGACTTTATTCAGCGACCAGCGACATCACAGCAGGATCCTGATCGCTGCTGCGTGTCAAACTAAACGATATCGCTAGCGAGGACGCTGCAACGTCACGGATCGCTAGCGATATCGTTACAAAGTCGTTTCGTGTGAAGGTACCTTAAGAGCTTTATCTGGCACTTTCAGTGATGTTATCAGTGTTAAAAGTGATATACACCCTATTTTTAGACTGCTTGTTTTTGTCTGGTAGGATCATTGTGCTGCTCTTTTTGCCATAACATATACATTTAACATAACTTTTATTCATATTTATTCCTGGTTATTGTGGTTGCAGTTTAAGCAGTATCATGTTCCCGGCCAACAATATATATCTTTTTTGAATATTTCTATATATTTTTTGCTACACCAACATCATTTGATTTGGTGCCATTTACTGTCTTCCCATCCACTATAATACATGTGGTTCCTGGTTGTAACACCGGTGAAATCAGTTATTCTACTTTGTCTCTAAATTTTTGTTGTCAATAATTTGTTTGCTTTTTATGTAATTTTGAATAAATTATGATTCTGATTTTATTTGGGACTTTTTGTGCTCTTTTTCTTCTTTTGTGTGAAATGAAATTTGAGAGTGTCCTGTGCCACTGCAGCACCCCTACCACGTGGTTTAAGGGAGATATTGAATTAGGAAATGTTTTTTGTTTCAAAGTTTTTGTTTCTAAAAACAGCAGGCATGTCCGCTTCCATTACAGCTGACGGCAGGCTCTCAGTCAGCGTGACTGGAGGGGGTAAAGAACCCGAGGTTCTGCGGTCGAAGACCTGTGTCTCAGTAGTTGGCACAGAAACAGAGGAGGAGGAAGAAGCAGCAGATGCGATTGATTGGGTGGCTAATAGGTGTTGAGGTCTGCTGGTTCGTATTTTTGTGCAGTGGGATTCCTGCAGTAACGCATGTTGATTGCGCATGTGAAGGTTCATACATGTAGTAGTCAAATTATTGCACTTTTTACCTCTACTCAGTTTTTTATTTCAAAGTTGTCAGATTACGTGAGTTGGCTCATCCTTTGCAGTGTCAAAAAAGCCCAGGCTAGGCAACCCTTGCCACCCCTGCGATCTGCAGACATGCCACCCCTGAGGATGCATAGCTCGTCATGACTGCATCACTATGTGTCTGCGACGTATGGCGCAATGAAACCTCCTCATTTTCCTCCTCAGCTGTGTGCCTCTATGTTCACTCCAACTGGGATTTAACACCTAATCATCATCATCCTCTGTGTTATCACATTCCTCGTCCTTTGAGTCGCCATCATCCTCTTCCTGCCCTGACAGCACAGTACAGTCCACATGAGCCTCAGATATCTGAGTCTCATCAGGATCACCTCCCCCCAGGGGTTAACGTCTGATGACATGGGTCAGGATACTGTTCGGACCCTACTTCATCCTGCCGTGGATTCAAGCTAAAAAAAATTTGGGCATCAGTGCAGATTTCCTCCTCTTGACTCTGTGAAGCTTTTGAGTACACTTCTGATGACCATGGCATAATATTCAGACTCAGCCATATGTGGTTCCATATAGTCAGTTGTACGGTTGGAGAGTTGGGATGTGGGGGGGAATAGCAAGGGGAATTTAAGTGCCACCACTGTGGACTGCACTGGGTGTGATGATGAGGTGGAGGAAGAGGAGGAGAGATCACTTGAAGTTGTGCTTGCCATCCGCTTGAGCACATGTTCTTTCTGGGCCTCATCAACAAGGCGTATCGCTGTGCGTCTGCCAAAGAAAGGTAGTGGAGTAGCCTGTCCAGTAACAGAAGTTGTCAGATGTCTTTGCATAGGACTTGCATTGTTGGTTCACTAGTGCTTTCACTAACCTTACCACCTACCCCTTGCACACCAAGCCTTACTCCCCTTCCACCACGGTCTCACTTTTTACCAGTCAGGTTGCTCAGATAGTGTGGTAGGAACACATTATTAGCAGCAAAAAATTAGATTTTAAACTCTACACCACCTCTGCAATCAGCTGAATTTCAGCGGCAGTAAATTCTAAGGTAAAATATGGCGTGTTGTATCGCTTTAGTCACAGAAGAAAGAATTGTTTGAGTGTGGATGAGGCCCGTATGGCGAAGAAGAAATGCTACAAACAATTTGAAAGAGTCCTCTTTAACTCACTAGATGCTGCAAACTATTTTAAAGTCAGGTCCCCTACTGTATGACGTTTAGCAAAAGAAACATTTTTTTGGTTATGTGTGTGAGATCTGCAGACAGCTTAATTTCAACCCAACAAAATGACAAAGTGTGATACGGCGGGCTGTATAACTTTTTGCAACTGAAAAATTATATATTTTGTTTAATGTGCCTTAAGTC
Source organism: Ranitomeya variabilis (assembly GCF_051348905.1). Classification (NCBI taxonomy): domain Eukaryota; kingdom Metazoa; phylum Chordata; class Amphibia; order Anura; family Dendrobatidae; genus Ranitomeya; species Ranitomeya variabilis. The sequence continues at coordinate 532,555,333 of NC_135237.1, read as the reverse complement.
TGCAGACAGATTCATATCACCACAGCACTAAATGACAAGGTTGGATACAGCAGGCTGTTTTGGATCGCCCCCACGTTAAGGGCAATGGGGTACTCGGCACTGGGTCCTTCGGTTCGGTGGATGTCACGGTGGCCTGACCCGGTCCGTGGCCCTTTTGAGAGGCGTCCAATTAAAGGTGTAGTTTGTCTAGTGTTCGTGACGCCACCTGTGGTATTCGGTCAGGGTGACCAATGCTGCTTAGGGGTCCGCTGGGGTGATGGAATGGCAGCTAGATGGTATAACTTCCCACAGGTGAAGTATGTCCCCAGGGCTTCCCAGATGTGTAGGTGGTGATGTTGGACGATGTAAGGCGCAATGAATAATGAGGACACAAAGGTTGCAGTCTCTTTACCTTTTACTGAAGACTTCAGCCTCCACAGCCCAGAGTACAGATCACAGGGCAGGCAGAGTCCGGCCGGTCTGAAGGCAAATCCAGAGTTCTCTTATCCAGGTGGAAATCAGTAGCCTTCCTACTAGCGCCTGTGTGTTGTAGTACCTCCCTGCTGAGCACCACGGGATAGTCCTCACAACCTTCATAGATGTTCTAGATGTTATTTCTTCCTCTCTGTCCCCCAGTTGGTATGGATAGGACATACCCGTATGACTGATGGCCTGAGGCTTGTTTATAGGGACCCTAGAGATGCCCCGACCCCCACAATTTGCCACTGTGTATTCTTAGGTTTTAAGGTCAGGCAGCCAACTTGGAATTGACTGTCCTGCTGGTCTTTGAAGTAATGCATAGAGTCAATTACTCCCTCGGTGTTCCGGCCACCGGCTACGCGCCTCAGAAGGAGGCAGCCTCTTACAGGACAGAACTCCTTCTGGTGTTGTCTCCTTGTGCTGTGACTTCGTTTCTCACTCCCTGCAACACAATTCCTTTCTTGTCCTTCCTTAGGATGCTGCCGCATGTGGGGCAGGCGCAGCTCCATGTCTTTTTGTCTCGTGCTAGGCCTCTGTCAGGATCCCACCCCTGACAGGGACCCTCTGTCTGCAGCTCAGATGTTCCTCCTTTCCCCCTGTCTGCTTGACAGGTGTTGCCTGGGCCGAGCCCAGTCAGCTTCTCACTAACTTTCTATCCAGCCCACCAGTTTTACCCTTCTGTGAGGAGTGCCCTACTAGATAGGAGCATAGCTCCCCCTGGTGGTCTGGAGTGTGAAGTGTAGTGTGTGACTTGTGATACCTGGTCAGGTGAACTCCTTTAGTACCATCAGATGTAATATCACTCCCCCTGGTGGAAGAGCGACATTACTGCAACGACCAGGACTCTGGGGCGCTGCACTCCTTCCCCCCCCCCGTTAAATCCAGTACTCCGGGACTGGGAAAAGAAGAACAACAATACATGTTAACAAAAGACATACAAAATTTTTTTGGAATGCTGTAAACAAATTAATTTAACAGTGCTTCCCTTTATGGGAGGTGAGAACACTTAAACGTTACAAACAAGAACATATTTACATTGTGCAAAAGCAAATTGGAAACAATTATTATCTATCTATAGAACCAATTATCCATACAGGTATTCTACCTACTAAGTGCTATAACAATAATTTAACATTTTTCTTTCTCTAAGTGCAAAGTCTACCAACCATCTATCTATGGCTCTCTAGAGGACTCACTAACCCCTATGGGTTTTAGCAGCAGAAACAGGAAAACAAACAGTTAACTATTTACATTCCTTCTTCAGGGTTTCGAGGTTTATTAGTGGTCTGTGGGTAGCAGTATTTGCCAAGGCACCAGCCGGTATCGCTCTCTTCCCGGCTTGGGAAGGTGGGTGTTCGGATCTTCATCTATTCCCAAGTAGACGTCATGGGTTAGTTGTTCATGTATCGTCAAGTCATTAGCTGCTATTAAAGTTTGTGTAGACTGAGTGCAAGTGTTAGCGGTAGTATCGGTCCCCGTACCGAGTCCGACGGTGGTAGTCACACACACAGTAGTGGTGGTGTTAGTCTGAGGGGCTGTCGGTGGTTCAGCTGTGGTAGTGGCTGGGATCGACATCTTGCCACTAGGTGGCGCTGTTAGTGGTGCGCACCTCTTTACGTTTTGAGCGTACCATCCATTATCTCCCCAATGACGGATGTAAGTCACTGAGTCTCCGGGGTATAAGCTTCGGCCCGGATGCCCCCTTCCAAGGTGGGACTCCACTTCACTTCTGTCGACCCGAGCCTTCGGTACCACCCCGGGTTCCTGAATGAACCCTCTCCCTCTTTGGAGATGAAAAGTCACCACTATCCCATATCTCACTGGGAGTCTGTCGTCCTGCTGGGCCTTAGCAGCCGATACATCACACTGAGCTTTCTGTCTATTTTTCTCCTTCCATTGCAACACTAAGCATTGTTTACACTCACTGGCCACTTTATTAGGTACACCTGTCCAACTTCTTGTTAACACTTAATTTCTAATCAGCCAATCACATGGCGGCAACTCAGTGCATTTAGGCATGTAGACATGGTCAAGACAATCTCCTGCAGTTCAAACCGAGCATCAGTATGGGGAAGAAAGGTGATTTGAGTGCCTTTGAACGTGGCATGGTTGTTGGTGCCAGAAGGGCTGGTCTGAGTATTTCAGAAACTGCTGATCTACTGGGATTTTCACGCACAACCATCTCTAGGGTTTACAGAGAATGGTCCGAAAAAGAAAAAAAATCCAGTGAGCGGCAGTTCTGTGGGCGGAAATGCCTTGTTGATGCCAGAGGTCAGAGGAGAATGGGCAGACTGGTTCGAGCTGATAGAAAGGCAACAGTGACTCAAATCGCCACCCGTTACAACCAAGGTAGGCCTAAGAGCATCTCTGAACGCACAGTGCATCGAACTTTGAGGCAGATGGGCTACAGCAGCAGAAGACCACACCGGGTACCACTCCTTTCAGCTAAGAACAGGAAACTGAGGCTACAATTTGTACAAGCTCATCGAAATTGGAGAGTAGAAGATTGGAAAAACGTTGCTTGGTCTGATGAGTCTCGATTTCTGCTGCGACATTCGGATGGTAGGGTCAGAATTTGGCGTAAACAACATGAAAGCATGGATCCATCCTGCCTTGTATGGAGCATCTTTGGGATGTGCAGCCGACAAATCTGTGGCAACTGTGTGATGCCATCATGTCAATATGGACCAAAATCTCTGAGGAATGCTTCCAGCACCTTGTTGAATCTATGCCACGAAGAATTGAGGCAGTTCTGAAGGCAAAAGGGGTCCAACCCGTTACTTGCATGGTGTACCTAATAAAGTGGCCGGTGAGTGTATATTCCTCCCAGGTGAGAACAGCAATGTAGGATCCACACACCCCACTCCTCGAGTCATCCCAACGAAAGATCACTCCCTCCTGGCTCACATCCACTGGAGTGCCCTCGGTCGCTAGGTATAGGGGTGGTGCGCCGTTAGTGGCGCGGCGAGTTGCTGGGGCTGGCACAGCGGCTGGTGGTCGGTCACAGTCTGGGCAGGGGACGGTCACTGGAGCCGGATCGGTCGGTGGGGCAAGGGTGTTTTCTGTACCTGCGTCTGATGTGGTTCTACCGATGACGATCCGCTCCGCTGATGAGGACACTGGAGTCGGCGGCGGCTCGGGCCACGGTTCTTCCAATGCGACCTTCTTGCACAGCTCCGACTTCCATTGCTTCACAGCTGCTGGCTCTGTGTCCTGGAGTTGAGGGTTCAGCTCCTCCACCTGCGGATCCAAGATGCCTGGGCCCTCCGGCAGTGGCAAGGCCAGGCTCGCTTCCCGTCGCCTGAGATGGTCCTGGGTCACTTCGTCGTCGTTCAGGTACCCGCTGGTCGCCATCTCTGCTCCGGGATCGTCGATAGCACACACACGCTGCTTCTCCATTTTCTCGGGGTGGAGCTCCTTCTTGCCCTGATTCCTACCATTGCAAATCAGGGGGCGGTTCTCCTTGGCTCCTGGGCACATCATCATCCCGTAGCAGTAGTCAGAGGGGGCGGTCGTCACTCTTGGGCCCGCTTTGGTAGTCTCCTCCCATGGCAGGCCCTTCTTCTCCTGCGCTCCTCGTGGCGCTATAATGGCGGCAATTTTGGCAGTAAAAATGGCAAAACACAGTCTTTGCAATAAATCACAGTTCAAGCACAATTCTGGCACAGTTCTTAGGCACACATGACACGATTTTCAGGCTTAAGTAGATCCTGTTCGTGATGCCAAAGTTGGATCGCTCCCACGTTAAGGGCAATGGGGTACTCGGCACCGGGTCCTTCGGTTTGGGGGATGTCACGGTGGCCTGACCCGGTCAGTGGCCCTTTTGAGGGGCGTCCAATTAAAGGTATAGTTTGTCTAGTGTTCGTGACGCCACCTGTGGTATTCGGTCAGGGTGACCGACGCTGCTTAGGGGTCCGCTGGGGTGATGGAATGGCAGCTAGATGGTATACCTTCTCACAGGTGAAGTATGTCCCCATGGCTTCCCAGATGTGTAGGTGGTGATGGTGGACGATGTAAGGCGCAATGAATAACGAGGACACAAAGGTTGCAGTCTCTTTACCTTTTACTGAAGACTTCAGCATCCACAGTCCAGAGTACAGATCACAGGGCAGGCAGAGTCTGGCCAGTCTGAAGACAAATCCAGAGTTCTCTTATTCAGGTGGAAATCAGTAGCCTTCCTACTAGCGCCTGAGTGTTGTAGTACCTCCCTGCTGAGCACCACGGGATAGTCCTCACAACCTTCGTAGATGTTCTAGATGTTATTTCTTCCTCTCTGTCCCCCAGATGGTATGGATAGGACATACCCGTATGACTGATGGCCTGAGGCTTGTTTATAGGGACCCTAGAGACGCCCCGACCCCCACAATTTGCCACTGTGTCTTCTTAGGTTTTGAGGTCGGGCAGCCAACTTGGAATTGACTGTCCTTCCTGTCTTTGAAGTAATGCGTAGAGTCAATTACTCCCTCGGTGTTCCGGCCACCGGCTACGCGCCTCAGAAGGAGGCAGCCTCTTACAGGACAGAACTCCTTCTGGTGTTGTCTCCTTGTGCTGTGACTTCGTTTCTCACTCCCTGCAACACAATTCCTTTCTTGTCCTTCCTTAGGATGCTGCCAAATGTGCGGCAGGCGCAGCTACGTCTCTTTCTGTCTCGTGCTAGGCCTCTGTCAGGATCCCACCCCTGACAGGGACCCTCTGTCTGCAGCTCAGATGTTCCTCCTTTCCCCCTGTCTGCCTGACAGGTTTTGCCTGGGCCGAGCCTAGTCAGCTTCTCACTAACTTTCTATCCAGCCCACCAGTTTTACCCTTCTGTGAGGAGTGCCCTACTAGATAGGAGCATAGCTCCCCCTGGTGGTCTGGAGTGTGAAGTGTAGTGTGTGACTTGTGATACCTGGTCAGGTGAACTCCTTTAGTACCATCAGACGTAATATCACTCCCCCTGGTGGATGAGTGACATTACTGCAACGACCAGGACTCTGGAGCGCTGCACTTTCACATTTAGCTAGGGTAAAATATTATTTAGTATGCTGTACTCGTGCATGGGGCACAATAGAAGCAGTGCACAACACACTTGTAGGACATGTGCCCTGTTGGCTTTATCTGTGGACCTCAGTAATGGCCAAAAAAAAAAATGCTGGTAAATTTAACAGTCACACTGGATACTAGCTAGCTACACTATATGACTGATACACAACCGCCTAGCTAACTAGCTATAATCTTGCTGCTAACAGTGCCAGTGTCAGGAGCAACCTGTCTGTGCTGTTACCATGTTAAAGTGGTGCTAAAACAAGATGGCCACTCTTGATATGGAGATAGACATGTGATTTCAGCAGCCAATGACACAAGCCGTGGTGTCAGGACATTGTGAATTTTTCCTGCGCCCTGATTGGCTAGCCGCATTGTTCACACAAAACGTTAGGGAAAATTTTTTTTACAAGAACGCTGCGCCTCTCATCTCTGCAAACCCCATCCCCTCATTAAAGACATGCAAAACGCTCATTATACACCACCAATATCTTTGCAAAAGTGCTGAAAATACTTTTGCGGCAATGCAAATATTTTCCCGCACTTTTTACAGAATATTACCGATTTTTACCGATTTTATAAAATTTTGCTTTCCGATCACGAATCCGAATGTGCCATATTCATGCCGAATTTATGTTTGGCAATCAATTTCTGAACAAATTGGCTCATCACTAGTGATGAGTGGCCATGGATGTATGACGTCTGTGAGGAATCAACCAAGATTGTGAGTGGCGATGTTGCCATAATCATCGTAAACAACCCGCTCAGGAAACCCTCTACCATTAATTTGAGAGAGCCCTCAGGTGGCCATCTACCAATAGCTTGGGAGGGCCCTCAGGCTGCCCTCTATCTTTAATTTGGGAGGGTTATTTATTTATGTTTTTTTAAATAAAGTCTACAATCAATACAGGAATAATTTTTGGGCAGATCATCGGTTGATAGTGTTGCAATTATTGTAAATCTTCTTCACAGTCTTTTTGCTAAATTTAAAAAAAAATTATGGCCAGCAACAATACTGAAATATTAAAAGGAGGAGAGGAAGGGGGAGATGGCAAGTCCTCCTCCTTGTGTGGACAGGGAAGTCTTGACACTGGCAGACATGGTTAACTTTATGTCCCATTACCTTTCCTGTGACCCACGTGTTATATGCAGTTTGGGCAACACTCATTACAGATTATTCACCCTTCTGGATAAGCGATTCGAGGAGAACTCATAAATACACTCAGAAAATTTGGAGGGCCAACAGCCGGCCCTCAATTATGAAATTTGGAGTGCCTGTAGCCAGCCTTCGCTTACTAATTTTGGGCAGCCAGCAGCCTTCCCTTACTCTTAAATAAATATTTTTGGACCACAACAAATTGGCCCATCCTCATCCCTTACTAGATCCATATGGAAATGTTCAAATTAAAAGTCACCCAGAGTTAATAAGAACAACTACCCGAATGGAAAAAGAAGCAAAGAAATAGCATCTGTTTCAACAAGAAAAGGTGCTGATAACACTTTAGCATTTCTGATCCCCAAATTATCAAACATTTTGCAAAAAGCCCGTGAAAAAGACTCTTTAAAATCCTTGCAATACAGTAAACTATTGTGTCAGAAGATTATTTCTTCTTTCATTACAGCTTTTGAAAGAAGCAACAATGCATTTTAAAAATTTCACCCACCCAGCCTGGTGCACAGTGCCCAAACAGAGCCTGCTTTACAATGACACCCACAGAGCCTGACACTGCCCCTTACTTGAGCTGCGTCTTGTCCCTATGCTAGTCAGAGCAGAATTGTGGCGCTACTCATGATCCGGCGATTAAGCCTGACCTCCCAAAATTTGTAGTGAGAATTTTAACAGTGTGTTCCTACACTGCTAAAGCCTATCCACTTACTGCAAGTCCTAGTAAATATTTAAAGGAGGTATTGCAGAACACCCTGGAAGAGACATAGAGGAGTGCATCAGAAAACATTGTTTTAACATTGGTAATGAGTGGGACTTGTATAGTGGTAAAGCCGATACAGTATGTGCAAGGCCTGACAAAAATTAGAAGGAGTTATTTTTGCCATTTGGAAGGAGTGGGACTCCTAGACTGGTATAGCCAATGCACTATGTCAAAAGGCTGAAAAACATTTACCCCTGGTGGGTATACATATATGAAGGATAATTTTACAGGCATGCCTTTAAAAATTATATAGTAGGGCATCAGACACACCCTTGAAAAATTAGGAGCAAGAGTTGGATAATGACCCTGAAGATATGGTGGAGGAGGACACTAAATTACAAAAAAAGAAATGTATATCCTTGTTTGGGTAGGAAGGAGTGCATGAGAATATAACCTTAAAAAAATTAACATATTATTTGACTTTGCGTTCTGTTGCTCTCATCCGGTGGTGTTGCAAAGTCTTGGCCAACCCAGGCCTTGTTTATTTTGATGAAAGTCAGCCTGTCTGCATTTTCATTTGACCGACAGACTAAAAACTTTAAAACCGGCTCTGACAAAACGCTAGTGGCAGGGCAGGCCAGCACCTCCAAGGCGGAGAGGGACAGTTCATGCCACATGTCCAACTTGGATACCCAATATTTGCACTGCACAGAGGAATCACGGTAGATGCTGGTATGCTCGGCTAGGTACTCCTGCACCATCTTCATTAAGTCATCCCTTCTTGTCAGAGAACCCCGCAAATCATGCCCTTGGTGCTGGAAGACTCTAATGTACTGTCATAGACATTTGCTAGTGCTCTCCTTCCTCTGTTGGACCTTTTGTGTGTCTCCCTCCTCTATACTCCTTTGTTGTCCAAAGAATTCTGACCTCTGTTGCCAGAATTATCAGATGGAAATTTTTTGACCAATTCTTCTACTAAAGCCTTCTGGTATTGCACAATGTTTTAGCCCTCTTTGCCGTCAGTAGGAGAGATGGAAAGTTCTCCTTGTAGCGGGGGTCGAGAAAGGTAAGCAACCAGTAATAGATGGTGCCCAAAATGCATATAATGCGAGGGTCGCATGAAAGTCAGCAGGACATAAAGTCTGCCATGTGTGCCAGACTCCTAACAGTCAATAGTTCACTGTCCCCACCAGGAAGATGACTCTCCATCTGCTCCTCCTCCTCCCTCTTCTTCTCTTCAGGCCATCCACACTGAACAGATGAGAAGCTGGCATTGGTAGTACCCTCTGTAGCGAAGGTAACCATCTCTTGCTCCTCCTCCTCCTCTACCTTCTACTACTTTCTTCCTCTATCACCACCTGGTCGGCGTGCACAGCTTCATTTTTCATTGTGAGCAGTGAGAGTTTGAGTAGACACACAAGTGGGATGGTCACGCTAATAATGTCATCATCTCCGCTCACCATCTTGTTTGATTCCTCAATGTTTGGGAATACCACACAGATGTCTGACATTCGTGGCCACTCATCAGATCTGATCAGCTGTCATGTGCCTCTAACAGCCGCAACAACAGGTTGTATCTACTCCAAAATGGTATTAATAAAAACGTCAGCCAGGCACGCAAAAAATACGCCCTCACATATCCTAAAAAATGGAGATCATGGAAAATGGCGACATTTGTTTGTGTGCAAACTTTGGATTTTTTTTTCACCACTTAAATGAAAAGGAACCTATACATGCTTGGTATTTACAAACTCATAATGGCCTGGAGAATCATACGACCAGGTTATTTTTAACATTTAGTGAACATGGTAAAAAAAAAAAATACAATTGTAAAATTTCACTTTTTTTGCAATTTCAACGCACTTCAATTTTTTCCCCCGTTTTCCAGTAGAAAGTATATTAAAACCAATGGTGCTGCTCAAAAGTACAACTTGTCCTGCAAAAAACAAGCCCTATCACGACCATATTGACCGAAAAATAAAAAAGTTATGGCTCTGGCAAGACAGGGAGAGCAATAAAACGGAAACACAAAAAAATTGAAAACCCAAAGGTCGTGAAGGGGTTAAGCAATATTATAAATAAGAGTGAGACCCAAATATTCCAGAACAATGTGTGAGACTGTCAATACCATACACATAATAATGTGGTTCTATAAGCTATTATTTCAAGGGTTGTAGTTATATTTTTTATTTTTTTACAAATGGCTTCTTTATTTTGTCCTAGTCTTTTGTAAATCAATAATGACTGTGTAATTCGTCCTCTGTTGTTTCTCATCTGATGTCGGGTTCCCTTAATTTTAAGATATTTTTTATTTTTATATCTTGAACTGATACGTAAAACTGTAGAATTTGAAGAGTTTCGTTTTTCTCCTTTCTGTTTCTATGGCTTTATTATATATTTACAATATATACTACTTCTCATTGATTCCACCTACACACGGAGAATTTTACTGCCTCTGGACTTTTTTTAATAACATTTGCTTTCGGAGATATTTCTTATGTTTTTTTAGCAGACATGTTAACACATCCTGTCATACATAGAGATATTCGAAGCTAAATTATCCATTGGCTAAGACACATGTTGGAAATATCTTGCTGTAAATATAATCCTATGGAAACAGATGGTAATCATATAATCTACATGAGTGTTCAAATTTGGAATGTTTAATACTATCTGAATTCAGCTTTACATTTTTTTTAATTAAATCTTTAATCTCATTTAAAAAGTTAAAACCAGTGAAAAAAATGTGAACATATTTTCAGCTTATTGCGATCTTTTAAGGATTTATTAGGAAAATAGCATGTTTTCAATTTATAGTGAACCTCCTGTATGAAGCCATTGTCTTAGATGGGAAATTATCCAACCAATTACTGGTCAAACACCAGTGTAATGTTGCTGTCAGCATACTGGAGTCTGGTTCTAATTGGAGTGGTAATAAAAACATGTTCCTATTCATGTGGAGTGTATAGCTATAGCATAGCTGAAATAGTTAACAGTTTATTTTACAGAACATAGCTCATTTTCATGCCTTTTAGATTACCTCCCACCCCAATTTCTTTTTTGTGCTTTCTAGATTTCCCCCCTCAAAAAACAAAAAACAAAATACAAATAACTGCCATGGGCTTAGTATCAGATGTGGAAGCCTTGTGTGCTTCAGACAAAATTAGTTCAAGAGCTTTCCCACCAGCCATCCTTCTAAAAATGATGTATCTTGTATTTAAAGGGAAACCTCCAGCAGATTTATGCTGTCCTATCCTGAAGGGTCCCTTATTACATTGAAAGGAAACTGTACTTTTAGCAAACTTTGCGTGCATCAATAGTACAAGTAAATATAAGAAACTGTAATATATCTTATTAAAGAATTATCTTTCTTTCTCCACTTATGATACACTTCTTCTCTTCCCTGCCTCCTGAACTGTGAAACCCCCCCAGCTCAACTCCATTTTATTAACTGCTAGCAAGTGTGAGGTGTCAGATTAGACAGGGGATGGAGGAGTGAGGACTGGAGAAGAGTGAAAAAATCAGGTAGAGGGAGACAAAGAAAAAGCATGCTGAGCTTTCTAACAAGTCTTTAGCTTCATCACAGGATTGGATACACAACCATACAATCCAGAGATGCTATATACACTGATCAAAAAAATAAAGGGAACACTAAAATACCACATCCTAGATGTCTCTGAATGAAATATTCCAGTTGCAAATTTTTATTGCATAGTGGAATGTGTTCAGAACAATAAAACATAACAATTATCAATGTAAATCAAAAAGATTATCCCATTGAGGTCTGGATTTGCAATGATTCTCAAAATCAAAGTGGAAAATCAAATTACAGGCTGATCCAACTTCCATGGAAATGCCTCATGACAAGGAAAAGATGCTCAGTATTGTGTGTGGCCTCCACGTGCCTGTATGACCTCCCTACTGTACAATGCCTGGGCATACTCCTGATGAGACGGCGGATGGTCTCCTGAGGGATCTCCTCCCAGACCTGGACTAAAGCATCCACCAACTCCTGGACAGTCTGTGGTGCAACTTGTCTTTGGTGGATGGAGCGAGACATGATGTCCCAGATGTGCTCCATTGGATTCAGGTTTGGGGAATAGGCAGGCCAGTTCATAGCTTCAATGCCTTCATCTTGCAGGAACTGCTGACACACTCCAGCCACATGATGTCTGGCATTGTCCTGCATTAGGAGGAACCCATGGCCAACCGCACCAGTATATGGTCTCACAAGGGGTCTGAGGATCTCATCTCGGTACCTAATGGCAGTCAGGCTACCTCTGGCGAGCACATGGTAGGCTGTGTGGCCCTCCAAAGAAATGCCACCCCACACCATTATTGACCCACTGCCAAACCGGTCATGCTGAAGGCGTTACAGGCAGCAGATCGCTCTCCATGGCATCTCCAGACTCTGTCACGTCTGTCACGTGCTCAGTGTGAATCTGCTTTCATTTGTGAAGAGCACAGGGTGCCAGTGGCCAATTTGTCAATCCTGGTTTTCTGTGGCAAATGCCAAGCGTCCTGCACAGTGTTGGGCTGTGAGCACAACCCCCATCTGTGGACGTCAGGCACTCAGAACCTTCCTCATGGAGTCGGTATCTAACCGTTTGTGCAGACACATGCACATTTGTGGCCTGCAGGAGGACATTTTGCAGGGCTCTGGCAGTGCTCCTCCTGTTCCTCCTTGCACAAAGGTGGAGGTAGCAGTCTTGCTGCTGGGTTGTTGCCCTCCTACGGCCCCCTCCACATCTCCTGGTGTACTGGCCTGTCTCCTGGTAGCCCCTCCAGCCTCTGGACACTACGCTGACAGACACAGCAAACCTTCTTGCCACAGCTCGCATTGATGTGCCATCCTGGATGAGCTGCACTACCTGAGCCACTTGTGTGGGTTGTAGAGTCCGTTTCATGCTACCACGAGTGTGAAAGCACAACCAACATTCAAAAGTGACCAAAACATCAGCCAGAAAGCATTGGTACTGAGATGTGGTCTGTGGTCCCCACCTGCAGAACCACTCCTTTACTGAGGGTGTCTTGATAATTGACAATCATTTCCATCTGTTGTCCATTTGACTTGCACAATAGCATGTGAAACTGATTGTCAAACTGTGTTGCTTCCTAAGTGGACAGTTTGATTTCACAGAAGTTTGATTTACTTGGAGTTATATTCTGTTGTTTAAGTGTTCCCTTTATTTTTTGAGTAGTGTGTATTATCCAAAATGCTGCTTCTTTCTATGTTCTATCTAAGAAATAAAGAGCAGGCTCTGGTAGACACAGACCAAAGAGGACCCTTGTGCAATAATAATATGTGGGCCCTTTGCAGCCCAATAGCTCATCATAACGCACAGTTCATCCTACTTTGGAGGTGGAAATGGACTCCTTTACCTCTTGGGCTTCACAGGTTGCACCAATTTATGTCTGCCTCTGAGATCAGGAATCCATCTCTGTGTATGGAGACATCATAGCAGCCAGTCTTCACGCACCAGCTCAGAGTCAATTGCAATTTAAAAGATGAAGCCTGCAGAGAGTAAAACTAGCAAAAATACAGAATACAAGTAATACGATGGCTGTAAATAGTGTTATTCCCTATGTACACACACAATAGCTTATTATAAAAGTTACTTGAAAGTACAATTAGCCTTTAAACTATATTTTTCTCTTTACAGGGAAAGCATAGTTTTCAAAAAGAGCAGACATGGGAACAAGAGTCCACTGGCCTGATCCTCTTTAATTTAGTTTTACTATATTTAAAAGCAATGAACACCTTTCACTTTTTTCATTGTGTATTTGTTACCTGAATACAAAATTAAGCTTTTTTTTATAATAGTGTCAACTGTCTCTCTTATCTCTCCATGCTAAAGCCTTGGCCATTTAGGGCTAGGAGGTTGTACATAGCAGATCAGTGTGTGGAGAGGAGAGAAAGCATCCAAGTTTCCAGGAAGGGATAATTCCTCAGGCTGTACTATATTAGAGTGTAGAAGGGGGAAAAGAAACACAAATCAGTCTGAAGGGGAAGCAAGAAGAAACCACAAAGGCTGTGTATGAGTGAAGAGAAAAAGCAGCATCCACAGCAGGCTCTGCAGGGAGGAGAAAATTCACACTTCTCCCTGTCTGTCAGCCAGTGCAAAGGGGAGGAGATCCTTCAAGGGCTGTTAATGGGTAGCAGAGTACAGTAATAAGGCAGTGCTAGGGGATGAGAGCCTGTAAAGTGAGCTGCATCATCAACCAACAGACCTCACATTCAGCAAGTATTACTGGGAGAGATATGCCCACACGAGCCAAGTTTCAAAACTAGGAGCTGGTTACAATTTTGGCTTACCTAAGTGCATCGTACTTGAGGAACACAGATTACCCTTTTTTCTGCAAATCCCTAACCTTAACCTAGTTAAAGACCAAATATTTTTTCATTGTTTTTTGCCAAATTTAAGGAGACTAAAAATGGCAATTCAGAAGTTTCGATGTTATTTCTCGTTATGGTGTTTACCAATCTGGCTAATTACATTTATATGTTGACAGATCAGACTTTTATGGACATAATTATTCCGCATACCGTATGTGTATTTCTTAATTTTTTGTAATATCTATATTTTGAATAAGGGAAAAGTGGAGGTGATTTGAATTTGAATTTTAAACTTTTTAATAATTTTGAAAGCTTTTTCATTTTATTTTATTTTTTGTTCCCCTTAGGGGACTTAAACCTTTGATTGTCTGATCGCTTATACAATATACTGCAATGAAGCAGTATACAGTGGGGAAAATAAGTATTTGATACACTGCTGATTTTGCAAGTTTTCCCACCTACAAAGAATGGAGAGGTCTGTAATTTTTATCATAGGTACACTTTACCTGTGAGAGACAGAATCTAAAAATAAAATCCCGAAAATAACAATGTATTATTTTTACTTACGATATATACTTGAGTATAAGCCGACCCGAGTATAAGCCGAGGCACCTAATTTTTCCACAAAAAACTGGGAATTTTTTATAACTCAAGTATAAGCCTGGAATGCATTGTCCCTTCATCCCCATCCTAGTATGCATGGCCCCCCATCCCTATCCTGATATGCATGGCCCCCATCCCTATCCTGCTATGCATGGCTCCTCATCCCCATCCTGGTATGCATGGCCCCTCATCCCTATCCTGATATGCATGGCCCCCATCCCTATCCTGCTATGCATGGCCCCTCATCCCCATCCTGGTATGCATGGCCCCTCATCCCTATCCTGATATGCAGGGCCCCCCATCCTTATCCTGCTATGCATGGCCCCTCATCCCTATCCTGGTATGCATGGCCCCCCATCCCTATCCTGCTATGCATGGCCCCTCATCCCCATCCTGGTATGCATGGCCCCTCATCCCCATCCTGGTATGCATGGCCCCTCATCCCCATCCTGGTATGCATGGACCCTCATCCCCATCCTGGTATGCATGGCCCCTCATCCCCATCCTGGTATTCATGGCCTCCTCATCCCCATCCTGGTATGCATGGACCCTCATCCCCATCCTGGCATGCATGGCCCCTCATCCCCATCCTGGTATGCATGGCTCCTCATCCCCATCCTAGTATGCATGGCTCCTCATCCCCATCCTGGTATGCATTGCCCCTCATCACTATCCTGCTATGCATGGCCCCTCATCCCCATCCTGGTATGCATGGCCTCCTCATCCCCATCCTGGTATGCATTGCCCCTCATCACTATCCTGCTATGCATGGCCCCTCATCCCCATCCTGGTATGCATGGCCTCCTCATCCCCATCCTGGTATGCATTGCCCCTCATCACTATCCTGCTATGCATGGCCCCTCATCCCCATCCTGGTATGCATGGCCTCCTCATCCCCATCCTGGTATGCATGGCTCCTCATCCCCATCCTGGTATGCATGGCCCCTCATCCCCATCCTGGTTTGCATGGCTCCTCATCACTATCCTGGTTTGCATGGCCCCTCATCACTATCCTGGTTTGCATGGCTTCTCATTTCTATCCTGGTCTGCATGCTTCCTCATCCCTATCCTTGCATGCATGGCTCTTTATTCCCATCCTGCTATGCATGGCTCCTCATCCATATCCTGGTCTGCATTGCTCCTCTTCTCTATCCTGGTCTGCATGGCTTCTCATATATATATATATATATATATATATATATATATATATATATATATATATATATATATATATATATATATATATATATATATATATATATATATATATATATATATATATATATATATATATATATATATATATATATATATATATATACAGTCTATACTAGTAGGAAAATTAAATGTATATTATTTTTGCATCAGAGATGATGGGATTAAATTCCCCAACCTCTAGTGAGAATCTTATGACTCAGTTGCCTCTGTCCAAGTCTGTACAACAAAGCTTAGTGAGTTATTGAAAATAGGAATTGTCAGCTAATTGTGCAGTAATTCACCATAAGTCCAATATACACCCCAAAACATGGGATATGCAATAATATGTGATTTCTGATGATGCATAAAGTGTCACTGGCTTTTTTTTATTTAAATTGTGTGCCTCCTCCAATTACTGCTGCTCTAACGATTCTGGAAATCCACAGATCTAGAAATCAATGAAAACGTAGGAATTTAATGTAATACATTTTTCGTTAATATTTTACTTTGGTCTATATCTTGGAAGATTCTCTAGTGAGTATTACATATTATCTGATAAGCCAGCACAATTCTGGTCCTGTTTATGTCCTGTAAAATAATTTTTTCTTGCTTTTCAATGTAATATGAGCTCCGCCATCAGCAGCAGATTTTAGCAATCTGAGAGTGAGACTGGATACTGCCACACTGCATAACAACCCCATATAAAAGAGTGCAGCTGTTGTATATGTATGTTCTTTAAACATTGATAGACAGTTAAATATTGAAAGAATGTAGCTGTGAAGCAGCATGCTCATAGCAATTAGTTATAGCTTTTTTTTCTGTTTACTCCAGAGCTGCATTCACAATTCTTCAAACTTTCGCACAACATTGCTTACAAGCTCAGGGTCAGCACAGAGTTTCTTTGGTGATGTGTGTTCTAGGAATTGTTGTCTTCTATTAGTAACCTTAGCTGATCTAATAGGGATATGCCTGCAGAGTCGGCGATAGAGTGAGTCAAACTGGGCATTTGCTTAAGGCTACCACTCCCCTAGAGGTCCCCAGGTGACAAGTGGCGTGGCTCTAATAGCGGCACACCACTTGGCCGCTTCGGGGCTCGTGAGCCAGCGCAGTCTTGGCCCCCCTGTCCCTGGCATCACATATTCAAAGCTCACTCTCTCATCATTCCCAGTCTGCTTCAGACATCTCAGCCAGTAGGTGCAATGATGTCAGTTAATTTCACCACGCTGTGCTGGGCAGTGGAGCTGCTGAGGAGATGGGCTGCAGAGATCAAAGGAGCGGGGGAACGGGGATAGGTGAGTATTGTATTTTTTTTTAATCAGTTAGTACATGGTGGCCATAATACTGGAGGACTATAGGGTGTGCATTATACTATATGAGGCTGCATTATACTAGAGAAATTGCACCATACAATTTGTTGTGCAATTTCTCCTGGGTACGGCAATACCCCACACGAGGGGGAAAACTACTGTTTGGACGCACGGCAGGGTTCAAAAGGGAAGGAGCGTCATTTGACTTTTTGAATGTAAAATTTCCTGGAATCATTAGTGGACGTCATGTCCCATTTGGAAAGCCCCTGATGTGCCTAAACAGTGGAAACCCTCCACAAGTGACTCCATTTTGGAAACTAGACCCCACAAGGAATGTATTTAGATGGGTGGTGAGATCTTGAATCCCCAGGTGCTTCAGAGAAGTTTATAATGTTTTGCAGTGAAATTAAAAAAAATAGAATTAGAATTGGAGGTTTCCACTGCTTAGGCACATCAGGGGCTCTCCAAATGTGACATGGCGTCCAATCTCAATTCCAGCCAATTCTGCGTTGAAAAAGTCAAACAGCGCTCTTTCCCTTCCGAGCTCTGCTGTGTGCCCAAACAGTGGTTTACCCCCACATACAGAGTACCAGCATACTCACGACAAATTTAACAACTTTTGGGGTCCAATTTCTCCTGTTACCCTTGTGAAAATAAAACATCGGGGGCTAAAAGATCGTTTTTGTGGAAATCTTTTTTTTTAAATTTCATGGCTCTATATTATAAACTTTGGTGAAACACTTGGGGGTTCAAAGTGTTCACCACACATCTAGATAAGTTCTGTGGGTGGTCTAGTGTCCAAAATGGGGTCACTTGTGGGGGTTTCTACTGTTTAGGCACATCAGGCGCTCTGCAAACCCAACATGACGCCCGCAGACCATCCCATCAAAGTCTGCATTCCGAAACGTCATTGCTTGCCTTCTGAGCCTTGGCGTGTGCCCAAACAGTAGTTTTTTTCCTACATGTGGGGTACCAGCGTACTCAGGACAAATAGGACAACAACTTTTAGGGTCCAATTTCTCCTGTTACCCTTGTGAAAATAAAACATTGGGGGCTCAAAATCACTTTTGTGGAAAAAAAAGGATTTTTTATTTTCATGGCTTTACATGATAAACTTTAGTGAAACACTTCGGGGTTCAAAATGCTCACCACATATCTAGATAAGTTCCTTGGGGGGGGGGTCAAGTTTCCAAAATGGTGTCACTTGTGGGGGGTTTATACTGTTTAGGAGCATCAGGGGCTCTGCAAATGCAACATGATGTCCACAGACCATTCCATCAAAGTTTGCATTCCAAAACGTCAATACTTCGCTTCAGAGCCCCAACATGTGCCCAAACAGTAGTTTTCTTCCATATATGGAGTTCCAGCATACTCAGGACAAATTGGACAACTTTTGGGGTCTAATTTCTCCTGTTACCTTGTGAAAATAAAAAAATTGGGGGCTGAAAGATCATTTGTTTTGTGGAAAAAAAATATTTTTTTATTTTCATGGCTCTACATTATAAACTTTAGTGGAACACTTGGGGGTTGAAAGTGCTGACCACACATTTAGATAAGTTACTTGGAGGGTCTAGTTTCCAAAATGAGGTCACTTGTGGGGGTTTCCACTGTTTAGGTACATCAGGGGCTCCGATCTCAATTCCAGCCAATTGTGCATTGAAAAAGTCAAACAGCGCTCCTTCCCTTCTGAGCTCTGCCGTGCGCCCAAACAGTGGTTTACCCCCACATATGAGGCATCAGCGTATTCAGAAGAAATTGCACAACACATTTTGTGGTTCATTTTTTCTTTTTACACTTGTGAAAATAAAAAAAATTGGATCTGAAGTAAAATGTTTATGAAAAAAGTTAAATGTTCATTTTCTCCTTCCACATTGCTTCAGTTCCTGTGAAGCAAGAAAGGGTTAAATAACTTCTTGAATGTAGTTTTGAGCACTTTGAGGGGTGCGGTTTTTAGAATGGTGTCACTTTTGGGTATTTTCTGTCATATTGACCAGCCAAACTCACTTCAAATGTGAGATAGTCCCTAAAAAAATGGTTTTGTAAAGTTTGTTGGAAAAATGAGAAATCACTGGTCAACTTTTAACCCTTATAACTTCCTAACAAAAAAATTATGGCAACTGCAAAAGAATAGACACCGCGTTTAATGGGGGGGTGGGTTGAAACTCAAAGGCAGATGTACAAGGTCTGTGTGAACAAATGCTGGAGTACTGTTGTGAATTAGACTTTTTGGCTCCCTCTTGTGGTTACTTGTGATATGACTCTGGGATTGTCTTTCCTCAGTTTGGCACCCACCTGGGTCGTTAGTCCAGGGGTGTTGCTATATAAGCTTCCTGGATCCTTAGTCCAGTGCCTGGCATCGTTGTAATCAGATCCTTTCTGTTTGCTCCTGTCTGCTGGTCTTGGTTCGTGCTAAATTAAGCTAAGTCCTGCTTCTTTGTTTTTGGGTTATTTGCTTTGCTCTTATTTTTGTCCAGCTTGTACTAAATGTGATTCCTGACTTTGCTGGAAGCTCTAGGGGGCTGGTGTTCTCCCCCCGGGCCGTTAGACGGTTCGGGGGTTCTTGAATATCCAGCGTGGATATTTTGATAGGGTTTTTGCTGACCATATAAGTCATCTTACTTATTCTGCTATTAGCTAGTGGGCCTCTCTTTGCTAAATACCTAGCTCATTCTTACGTTTGTCTTTTCCTCTTACCTCACCGTTATTATTTGTTGGGGGCTTGTATCCAACTTTTGGGGTCTTTTCTCTGGAGGCAAGAAAGGTCTTTCTTTTCCCTTCTAGGGTTAGTTAGTTCTCCGGCTGGCGCGAGACGTCTAGAACCAACGTAGGCACGTTCCCCGGCTGCTGCTATTTGTGGTGCTAGGATTAGATATATGGTCAGCTCAGTTACCACTGCCCTATGAGCTGTTTTTTTTGTGTTGGCAGACTTAGTAATTATTTCTGAGACCCTCTGCCATTGGGGTCATAACAGTATGCCAGGCCAACATTGAATGTTTAATGCATTGCAGAAGTGGGATAATAAGAAAGGAAATTCTGAGTTTTTTTTTTTTTTTCCCCTCTCTTCCTCCCCTTTACCTCTGAGTGGCTTGTGCTTGCTGCAGACATGAATGTCCAGACGTTGATTACAAGTGTAGACCAGCTTGCTGCTCGTGTGCAGGGCATACAAGATTTTGTTACCAGTAGTCCAATGTCTGAACCTAAAATACCTATTCCTGAACTGTTTTCTGGAGACCGATTTAAGTTTAGGAATTTTAGGAATAATTGTAAATTGTTTCTATCTCTGAGACCCCGTTCATCTGGAGATTCAGCTCAGCAAGTTAAAATTGTTATCTCTTTTTTACGGGGCGACCCTCAGGATTGGGCTTTCTCGCTAGCGCCAGGAGATCCGGCATTGGCAAATATTGATGCGTTTTTTCTGGCACTCGGATTGCTTTACGAGGAACCCAATCTTGAAGTTCAGGCAGAAAAAGCCTTGCTGGCTATTTCTCAGGGCCAGGATGAAGCTGAAGTGTATTGCCAAAAATTTCGGAAATGGTCCGTGCTTACTCAGTGGAATGAATGTGCTCTGGCCGCAAATTTCAGAAATGGCCTTTCGGAAGTCATTAAGAATGTGATGGTGGGTTTCCCCATTCCTACAAGTCTGAATGATTCCATGGCGCTGGCTATTCAAATTGACCGGCGTTTGCGGGAGTGCAAAACCGCTAATCCTCTGGTGGTGTTGTCTGAACAAACACCTGATTTAATGCAATGTGATAGAATTCAGACTAGAAATGAGCGGAAAAATCATAGACGTCAGAATGGGTTGTGTTTTTACTGTGGTGATTCTACACATGTTATATCAGCATGCTCTAAACGCCTAACAAGGGTTGTTAGTCCTGTCGCCATTGGTAATTTGCAACCTAAATTTATTTTGTCTGTGACTTTAATTTGCTCATTGTCTTCTTACCCTGTTATGGCGTTTGTGGATTCAGGTGCTGCCCTGAGTCTTATGGATCTGTCATTTGCCAAGCGCTGTGGTTTTGTTCTTGAACCGTTGGTAAATCCTATTCCTCTTAGAGGTATTGATGCTACGCCATTGGCGGAAAATAAACCGCAGTTTTGGACGCAGGTAACCATGTGCATGACTCCTGAACATCGGGAGGTGATTCGTTTTCTTGTTCTGCATAAAATGCATGATTTGGTCGTTTTGGGTCTGCCATGGTTACAGACCCACAATCCAGTCTTGGATTGGAAGGCAATGTCTGTGTCAAGTTGGGGCTGTCAGGGAATTCATGCTGATTCCCCGCCGGTGTCTATTGCTTCCTCTACTCCTTCGGAAGTTCCTGAGTATTTGTCTGATTATCAGGATGTATTCAGCGAGTCCAGGTCCAGTGCTCTGCCTCCTCATAGGGACTGTGACTGCGCCATAGATTTGATTCCAGGTAGTAAATTTCCTAAGGGAAGACTGTTTAATCTGTCTGTACCTGAGCATGCCGCAATGCGTTCGTATATCAAGGAGTCTCTGGAGAAGGGGCATATCCGTCCATCCTCTTCCCCTCTTGGTGCGGGATTCTTTTTTGTGGCCAAGAAGGACGGATCTTTGAGACCTTGTATTGACTATCGGCTTCTGAATAAAATCACTGTTAAATTTCAGTATCCTTTGCCTCTGTTGTCGGACTTGTTTGCCCGGATTAAAGGTGCCAAGTGGTTCACCAAGATAGATCTTCGTGGTGCGTACAACCTTGTGCGCATTAAGCAAGGAGATGAATGGAAGACAGCATTTAATACGCCCGAAGGTCATTTTGAGTACTTGGTGATGCCTTTTGGGCTCTCTAATGCTCCCTCAGTGTTTCAGTCCTTTATGCATGATATTTTCCGGAAGTATCTGGATAAATTTATGATTGTTTATCTGGATGATATTCTGGTTTTCTCTGAAGATTGGGACTCACATGTGGAGCAGGTCAGGATGGTGTTTCAGGTTTTGCGTGAGAATGCTTTGTTTGTTAAGGGCTCAAAGTGTCTCTTTGGAGTACAGAAGGTTCCCTTTTTGGGGTTTATTTTTTCCCCTTCTGCTGTGGAGATGGACCCAGTCAAGGTCCGAGCTATTCATGATTGGACTCAACCCACGTCAGTTAAGAGTCTTCAGAAGTTCTTGGGTTTTGCTAACTTCTACCGTCGTTTTATCGCTAATTTTTCTAGCATTGTTAAACCTTTGACGGATATGACCAAGAAAGGTTCTGATGTTGCTAACTGGGCTCCTGCAGCCGTGGAGGCGTTCCAAGAGTTGAAGCGCCGGTTTACTTCGGCGCCTGTTTTGTGCCAGCCTGATGTCTCACTTCCCTTTCAGGTCGAAGTGGATGCTTCTGAGATTGGGGCAGGGGCCGTTTTGTCGCAGAGAGGCCCTGGTTGCTCGGTAATGAGACCATGTGCTTTCTTCTCTAGGAAGTTTTCGCCTGCTGAGTGGAATTATGATGTTGGCAATCGGGAGTTGCTGGCCATGAAGTGGGCATTTGAGGAGTGGCGTCATTGGCTCGAGGGTGCTAAGCATCATGTGGTGGTCTTGACTGATCACAAAAATTTGATGTATCTCGAGTCTGCTAAACGCCTGAATCCTAGACAGGCCCGCTGGTCATTGTTTTTCTCCCGTTTTGACTTTGTGGTCTCGTATTTACCAGGTTCAAAGAATGTGAAGGCTGATGCTCTTTCAAGGAGCTTTGTGCCTGACTCTCCTGGAGTCGCAGAACCAGTTGGTATTCTTAAAGAGGGAGTTATCTTGTCGGCCATTTCTCCTGATTTGCGACATGTTTTGCAGAGATTTCAGGCTGGTAGACCTGACTCTTGTCCACCTGACAGACTGTTTGTTCCTGATAAGTGGACCAGCAGAGTCATTTCCGAGGTTCATTCCTCGGTGTTGGCAGGGCATCCGGGAATTTTTGGCACCAGAGATCTGGTGGCTAGGTCCTTTTGGTGGCCTTCCTTGTCACGGGATGTGCGGTCATTTGTGCAGTCCTGTGGGACTTGTGCTCGAGCTAAGCCTTGCTGTTCTCATGCCAGCGGGTTGCTCTTGCCCTTGCCTGTCCCGAAGAGGCCTTGGACACACATTTCCATGGATTTCATTTCAGATCTCCCGGTGTCTCAGGGCATGTCTGTCTTCTGGGTGGTATGTGATCGCTTTTCTAAAATGGTCCATTTGGTGCCTTTGCCTAAGCTGCCTTCCTCTTCCGATCTGGTTCCTGTGTTCTTTCAGAATTTGGTTCGTTTACACGGCATTCCTGAGAATATTGTGTCTGACAGAGGATCCCAGTTTGTTTCCAGGTTCTGGCGATCCTTTTGTGCTAGGATGGGCATTGATTTGTCGTTTTCGTCTGCCTTTCATCCTCAGACTAATGGACAAACGGAGCGAACTAATCAGACTCTGGAGGCTTATTTGAGGTGTTTTGTTTCGGCAGATCAGGATGATTGGGTGACCTTCTTGCCGTTGGCTGAGTTTGCCCTTAATAATCGGGCTAGTTCCGCTACTTTGGTTTCGCCATTTTTCTGCAACTCTGGTTTCCATCCTCGTTTTTCCTCGGGACATGTGGAGCCTTCTGACTGTCCTGGGGTAGATTCTGTGGTGGATAGGTTGCAGCAGATCTGGAATCATGTGGTGGACAACTTAAAGTTGTCACAGGAGAAGGCTCAGCGTTTTGCCAACCGCCGCCGCGGTGTGGGTCCCCGACTTCGTGTTGGGGATTTGGTATGGCTGTCTTCTCGATTTGTTCCTATGAAGGTCTCCTCTCCTAAATTTAAGCCTCGCTTCATTGGTCCTTACAAGATATTGGAAATCCTTAATCCTGTGTCCTTTCGCTTGGATCTTCCGGTGTCGTTTGCCATTCACAACGTGTTCCATAGGTCTTTGTTGCGGCGGTACGTTGTACCTGTGGTTCCTTCTGTTGAGCCTCCTGCTCCGGTGTTGGTTGAGGGCGAGTTGGAGTACGTGGTGGAGAAGATCTTGGATTCTCGTCTCTCCAGACGGAGGCTTCAGTATCTGGTCAAGTGGAAGGGCTATGGTCAGGAGGATAATTCCTGGGTGGTTGCTTCTGATGTGCATGCGGCCGATTTAGTTTGTGCCTTTCACGCTGCTCATCCTGATCGCCCTGGTGGTCTTGGTGAGGGTTCGGTGACCCCTCCTTAAGGGGGGGTACTGTTGTGAATTAGACTTTTTGGCTCCCTCTTGTGGTTACTTGTGATATGACTCTGGGATTGTCTTTCCTCAGTTTGGCACCCACCTGGGTCGTTAGTCCAGGGGTGTTGCTATATAAGCTTCCTGGATCCTTAGTCCAGTGCCTGGCATCGTTGTAATCAGATCCTTTCTGTTTGCTCCTGTCTGCTGGTCTTGGTTCGTGCTAAATTAAGCTAAGTTCTGCTTCTTTGTTTTTTGGTTATTTGCTTTGCTCTTATTTTTGTCCAGCTTGTACTAAATGTGATTCCTGACTTTGCTGGAAGCTCTAGGGGGCTGGTGTTCTCCCCCCGGGCCGTTAGACGGTTCGGGGGTTCTTGAATATCCAACGTGGATATTTTGATAGGGTTTTTGCTGACCATATAAGTCATCTTACTTATTCTGCTATTAGCTAGTGGGCCTCTCTTTGCTAAATACCTAGCTCATTCTTATGTTTGTCTTTTCCTCTTACCTCACCGTTATTATTTGTTGGGGGCTTGTATCCAACTTTTGGGGTCTTTTCTCTGGAGGCAAGAAAGGTCTTTCTTTTCCCTTCTAGGGTTAGTTAGTTCTCCGGCTGGCGCGAGACGTCTAGAACCAACGTAGGCACGTTCCCCGGCTGCTGCTATTTGTGGTGCTAGGATTAGATATATGGTCAGCTCAGTTACCACTGCCCTATGAGCTGGTTTTTTGTGTTTGCAGACTTAGTAATTATTTCTGAGACCCTCTGCCATTGGGGTCATAACAGAGTACCTAGGGGAAAAAAGGGGGGATAATCGTGCTTATATACCTGGAAGAAGAGGGGAAAAGAGAACAGATGGTGCTCTGGAGGGCCTACGTGGTATAGATGGTACATATCCATAACGAAATATAAAATATATATGGCATGAGAATGAAGTGTTGGTAGAATATGAGGTTCGTATAGGGTAAATGCTAACCTATAGTGAAGATTCCAGCTGGTAAAATACACGAGGCTGTAAAATAGGTGAAATACTGGTGGGTAAAAATGTATGTTACACACTGTCGTCCGGAATCCTGCAGGTTACACAAATATAAAGCTGTGAAATAGCGTCAGTAGGTATAGACATGGACTGATCCCAAACTAGTGTCTGAGCTCCTGTAAGCTACGACCGTGTAGCTGAGGCAGCATCAATAAAGAACCCACATGGTAATTGTGCATCAGGGTGGCTGATGCAGAGACGCAAAACTCACCAAAAAGCAGGTGGAGCGCTGACAGTAGAGAACCAACGAGTGAGCTGCAGCAGAGGTGAGGTGGGCATCTGTGGGCTGCAGAGGAAGGTGCGCTACGCAGAGCCAGAGGAGGCCCCGGATGGTGGCGTCTCTGGATGCGTGCAGCGAGGGAAAAAAGATGGCCGACAAAGGTACCCGGCGTGTGACGTCACAAGGAGCTACGGAGCAATGCTGGGGCCAAATAAAGCTACCAACGCATTTCAAAGGAACGGCGTCCTTCTTCATCAGGGTTGCATGTCCCCTGTTGCTCCGAGCTATTTATGCCAGTACCTTGTCAATCACTGTCAGAATAGCCAGCGCATCTGCCTGAGTGTATGAAGCCTCTGACTGGCAGTAACATTTTTACCGCCGTTCAAAGCTGCTGCCTCACACGCTGTCATCTTTCTGACAGCATGGGAACTGCAGTACTCTGAGGGCAGTAACAAACTTACCGCTGATCAGAGCCAACGTTTCTCACGCTGTCACATAGATGACTGTGTGGCAAATACCCGAAGAGACTTCCTGAAGTCCGTGTTCTGGGTCCGTGCGCAGGCACTACGTGTTTGGTGTGGATCCTGAACTTTACCTTTCAGGTTCGCCCATCACTGTCTATGACCGCATGTAATTAAAAACTGACTAGCTGAATTCTTCTAAGCTCTATGCTGAAACAGGAGGTAAATTTTCCCTGTCTGAGTCAAAGTCAGGGCAAAAGTCCCTGGCAGGGGGAGGAGCGGAGAAGTCAGGTTAGGCCAATTCCGGTTTCTACATAGAGCAGAGAAAAGAGAATAATTAACTGAGTAGAAAGGCAAAAAGAGCAATTGTAAATACACAGTGCTATATAATGTTATGACTACAATATATGAGGATAAAAATTTTGATATTTTGATATGAGGAGTGCTTCTTTAAGTATAGGCAAATTTTTTTTACAAATTCTGAAAACCCCTTCAGGTATTTAGCCATTAGTACATGTCTCTATTACCTTTTTGTGGAGCATGTGCACCACTCATGAAAAAGTGAAATACTAGTAAAAAAATTTAAAAATTAAAAAGTTACGTAGTTGGCTCTGTCTAAAAAAAAAATTCCTGTATCTCTGTGAGCTTTAGGGCCGGAGCGGTCTGCAGTATTTGTTTGTATTGGCAGATCCCTGACTGGTGGGAGAAGCGGCATGTCTACAGTTTCTGTAAGTGCCGTAATGTACTCACAGCGGGCTTTTTTCTTTCTTTCATTGACTTATATTTTGTATATTTTATTCTGAATTTATCGAGCCTATTCTCCTTGAATGTGCGAGGATGGAAAATTCATAAGACTGGAGTCGGAGGAAAGTTTAACTTATCATTCTCCAGGCTGCGATCCAAAACGTTTTACACTGAAGACTAAAACAAACCTTGCATAAATAACGTATACATTTTTTAAAATATTTTTTTTCTAATTCATTGTACATAATTTATCATGCTCTCTAGCTGTGGTAGTCTGAAGTATCCACAGTCTTGATTGCCCAAAAAAATGACCTAATGTCCTTTGGGTTAAATCACTGTAGATGCGGCCATTAAAAGATTATTGGAGAAAGGAATTGCTTCAATCAATTTCATTGCAAGATGTGGACCATTCCAAACAATCCAACCTTTTTATTCTTTTTCCTGTGTCCAAGCTGGGGCATTAAATCTATCTATAAATAATGTTTCTATGTCCTCAACAGCTCAACATTTAGTCGTTATGAAGCCAAAATAATTGCTGTCTTTCGGGGTCAAAATCAAAAAGCAAAGGAAAATTTGAAAGCAAAGATTGCATGCGAAACATTTTTTCCACTTTAATATTTAGAAAATAGGAAGATAAAAAAAATAATATTAATAATTATTAGTTATTACCGTAAGAGTCTAATTTGATATTTTTGGTTCGCTTGCAATCTAGTCAATCTAGTCAAACTTACTGGAGATGTCCTAGATTAGAAAATTAAATGCTATGGCCAAATTGGACTGTATAACCAATATTTATAAATAAGGGTCCACTTTTCCCCACTTACTATGCTTATCCATAGTTTGTATCTCATGGCCACACAAGGCCCATTCATACAATAAAAACACCTGAGACAAATTAGTGGAAATAATGGCCGTGTCATTTATTTTGAGTTACCATTAAATTCGTAAAACACATTTCCCTTTCTTTTAAACTTAACTCTTGAATCACCGGAAATTTTTAAAACCAATCTAAAGACCAATCCACCCAAAGGGCGATTTTCCTCACGAAATAAATGAACACGACATGGGGATATATAAATAATGGGAGGGTGGGCGGGATCTTCGGTTTCTTCAGACAAACCGTCGACTGAGGAGGAATTCAAACTGCTGGGCTTTTTATAACCTCATAAAAAGCCCGCCAATCCTCACTCCAACCAATAAAAAGCCGTTATTTCGGCCGCCAAAACCTAAAAGGAAAACCAGTTTAAACCTGCTCCTGGCTATCTAGCCAGAGCTTACCTCATAAAAAATATTGACCATGAAAATACCAATAAAATGAACATAGCTTTGTTCTCAGGACCTGTGAGGCCATGAGACCCCCCTATAATTTCAGTATTATGGACGGGGGAGGGCTGACATGGCCACACAAGGCCCATTCATACAATAAAAACACCTGAGACAAATTAGTGGAAATAATGGCCGTGTCATTTATTTTGAGTTACCATTAAATTCGTAAAACACATTTCCCTTTCTTTTAAACTTAACTCTTGAATCACCGGAAATTTTTAAAACCAATCTAAAGACCAATCCACCCAAAGGGCGATTTTCCAATAGCCAGGGATCATAGTGACCTGGCCCCCCCAAAACAGAACAGCCATTTTTCCACCATTGTCTGCAGGTCCAAGTTAAAAATATCTAAACCTATATCAGAAAGGTGAATTAAATCGTACTTGTATAATCCGGGCAAAAAACCTTCTAAGTCCTCATGTCTGAAAGAAAATCCGCTAATCATCGGAAGAAACTTAAACATCTCTCTGTTGACCCTTTTTCGTATTTTCTCCAGAAAAGAAAGTTCTTTTTTAACCCAAAGAAGCCTAGGGATGATCTCTGAAAATACAAAACAAGTACAAGGGAAAGATTGTCTAAAGTAAACAAAGTCCGATCTCAAAACGGATAGTAACTCTAAAGTTTTGGTTTTCCCGAGATCATTACCACCTAGGTGAACCACTACTAGATCTGGAGAGGGGAATTTAACAAAACATTTCCTAAGTTCAGAGGCTAAACTAAACCAGGACATGCCTCTTACGCTATGCCATAAGACTTGAACTGTATCGGGGCTGAAACAAAGGTTCTCAGAATAATAACTTGGTTGGCTCGCTTCTGAGCCCAAAAAATATATGAATGTCCCACGATCCATACAACTTTGGCACCTGAAATGAAATCAAAGTTTAGTTATCATACAGGTCATGCCTAACATAAAGTTTGAATCTCCCCGATTCCCATCTGCCTAATTGCATAATCTGAGAGTCATGAAGACCAGCTCTTGCTGCTTCAGTTGCTGCACCTATACGAAATGAATGCGACGTGAATTTTAAATGATCCTTCTTCAAAAATCGTAAACACTTTTTAAAAACTGAATTGAACTGAAAAATCGTCGCTGGAAAACCATCCGAATGCACGAATAAAGGACCAGGAATAGGCGGTCGAACTCGAAGCCAATTCCTGGTATTGGCTACTGGGCAAAAGTTTGAATCGTGTTTCGCCTCAATTTTCAATCTAACACCTCTGCCCAACTGATCAGTCTTAGATCTCCTGACAAATAAAAATAAGTGGGATTCAAAAAGGGAGACATCTGAAGCCATAATACCCGACGGAATACATTTCTTTCCGGAAACTAATTCTCCCACCCGTAAAGCCCCGAAAAACACTAAAGAAAAGGCTGACGAGAACAAAGCTGACTCAAAGGAGTTAGTACAAACTGAATGGAGGGATAAACAAAGATCATTCAAAAAGGAAAGGGAAATCGGACGTCTGGAGTCAGGCTTGAAACTGGTTCTTTTAAAACCTTTCAAAAATTGCTTGATGGGAAACAAACCTGTCAACGGAGTTTTGCCAAGTAACTTCAGAAAAAACGATACTCCCGCAAGAGATTTTGCGACAGCAGAATATGAAAGTCCTTTGCTACATAGAAACTCTAAAAACCTCAAACCAGATATAGGACTAGAAATACTAAAGTTAAAGTTATTTGAGTTGCAGAAGTTAATCCATTGTTGCCATGCGGCCGAGTAATCGGCCCATGATCGAGCAGACAATGAGTTTTCAATGAAATGAGGAATCAAGTCAGAACTGCTTCCCAAATCTCCTGAGGGCACGATGTCGGATCCAAGTCTGCAGAAGGAACCTGTTGGCGAAAAATTTGCCATTGTTCATTGCACAGTGAATCTGTGATTAAAGCTAAGTTACTTGTTCCAGCTTTGGCTTTCAACCAAATATTCGACTTCAAACAGAGAAAAACCAATTGTCTCAAAATTTTCATGGCCCACAGATTTTTGGAAGTCAATGTGTTAATACCAAGAATAACACCCTTATTGTTAGACAAAATTAAAATCCTATTGTCCTTCATAAGGTGTCCCCACAAAAAAATGCCAAGAAAAATAGAAAAAAGCTCCAAAACCATAGAATTATTTACTAACTTGTTCTGGGACCAAGAATCGGGCCATTTGTGAGAGAACCAGTGAGAGGAAAATAGGATGCCACAACCAGAAATTGGATTGAAGGAGAAGGCAAAATTCAAAGTGTCAGCAAGGACAAAGGCCGATTGCCAACACGATTTACCATTGTAGTCAGATAAAAAAGATCGCCAAACCCTCATGTCTTCCTTAAGGTCTGAAGACACTCTGATATGGGACCCAGGGGAAGAAACACCTATAGTAGAATCATAAAGCCGTCTGGAAAAAATTCTACCCATAGGGATCACACGCAGGGCAAAATTCAATAAGCCCAGAAGAGATTGCATTTCTTTCAATGTGACCTTTTTACTGGACAAGAATTTGTCCAAAGCGTTGGACAATTTAACAATTTTTTCCCTTGGGAGTCTGCATTCCATTCTAACCGAATCCAGGGTAATACCCAAAAATTCGATTACATTTGTAGGATGACATGTTTTGTCATGAGCCAAAGGAACTCCGAATTTCTCACACATAGAAATGAAGCTATTCAACGTAACTAGGCAGGAGTTAGAGCAAGGAGGACCAACAAAAAGGAAGTCGTCCAGATAATGCAAGATTCCGACGTCTTGAGAACTAATCTCCAAAACCCAGTGCAAAAAACACGAAAAGCTCTCAAAATAAAAACACGATAACGCGAAGCCCATAGGCAAACACTTGTCGAAAAAAAATTGATCTTCGAAATGAAAACCCAAAGAATTAAAGCCAACTGGGTTAACCGGGAGCAACCTAAAAGCGGACTTGATGTCAGATTTTGCCATTAGGCAAAATCTACCATATTTTCTGAGCAAATCAATGGCAAGGTCAAACGACGAATAAGACACAGAACATGCGGCTTTGTCAACTTCGTCGTTTAAAGAAGAACCTAAAGGATACGATAAGTGATGTATCATGCGAAAACTACCAACCTCTTTTTTGGGGACAATACCAAGGGGGGACACCCGAAAATTCACAAAGGGGGGGCTAGAAAAGGGGCCCGCGATCCTGCCTAAACTCAATTCCTCTAATATCTTCTTCCTCGCCACTTCGTGATGAAGATTCAGAGATGACAAGTTCTTAACTAAAGTACACCCCGGGCCTGCAAATTGAGGAACATCAAAACCAAAACAAAAGCCCTTAAATAAGAGATTACTGATCTCCTGCTTTGGGTATTTGTTTAGCCACCAAAGCATTTCTAGCACTTTCACTGGTGTCTGAGCCCTTAAAAATGGGTCCCTTGGAGGATGGGTGAGCTGCTTGCTTGCGAAAGCACTTGAACAAAGGGTGTGAATTACCGCAATAGGAGCACTCGTGCCGAAATCTGCACGAGTTGCCCCATTTGCATGTTGATTCGTTAAACGCAAAGCATAAACCCTGCCTCGAGAGCCCGGACAGTGGTTGTTTGTTAGCATAATGCCTTTGCGGAAGCATCAAATTGATCCACAATCCCACATCTTTGGCACCCCATTTAACGTCCGGGTGTACTGCTAATTTCTGCCTAAAAGCCTCATCATAGTGGAGCCATGCCACTCCACCAAAATTGCGGTAGACTTCTAAAATGATATCTATGTGCTGGAATAGTTTCGCACATAGATTAGGAAATTTTTCCCCAAGGACCGATGAATAAATACAAAATGCCTGAATCCAATTGTTAAAAGTTTTCAATGAGCCACGTTTAGACTCATCATTCTCGGGTTTAGGGTCCTTATCTGATCTAATTGATAGGTCTTTACGCGGGAGTAAAGAAAATAAATCCACATAGGACTTATTCCATATAAGCTCCTTCACTGAAGAGCTCAAATGAAAACCGAGAGGTGACAGATCACAAGTCAGAGCCTCTTTAAAAATGTTTTGCTGTGTTAGGTTAACCTCTGTAGCAGGGGATGTTTCAGAAGCAACAGGTGTGCTACAAACATCCCCTAAGGATTCTGCTAGAACACTCTTAATAATGTCCCTAAGCTGATCAGGGTGGACAGACAGGGGTACATCAATTATCTCACCCCTTCTGGACGCGCTGCCTTGTGAAGAAGGCGAGCACCGCTGCAAGAGTCCTGGAGTTGAAGGATTTCCATCGCTGTCTGAGTCCTCCATTTGAATCCTAACGGTCGATGCTGCAGGTTGTAGGCTAAGATCCCGGGATGATACCGCCGTCCTCACCTGACCGACAGATGGCACTGCAGCGCTTTTACGGCTGCGAGCGGAATTCATCATGGCGGAAACCTGAGGTGACGTTGCCTGTGCCCCTTCGTGCCGGGCCACAGGTTCTCGCGTTGGGCTGCGGGCTTTGCTAGAGGCTGTACGTCGTCTCTTCTTACCCGCATCCGCCGCCCGGCTGGAAGGACCTGGCAGCGGAAGTGACGGTGATAACGACCTCCGGGGCGTCCTCTTCCTGGCGCGACTCGGGGTAATCACTGCAGCGGCTGGTTCCTCCTCCAGTGACTGCATCTGAGGGCTCGGCTCCAGAGAAGAGGGAACGGCAACGGGGGCTTTAGGTAAGGACTCAAAAGCTAAACAGCTTCTAAGCCAGTTCTCCCCATCTTCTTTGCCGGCTCTTGACAGGAACTGTTGCATCAGGTTCTCCATCCTCAGATCTTCGGTTTCTTCAGACAAACCGTCGACTGAGGAGGAATTCAAACTGCTGGGCTTTTTATAACCTCATAAAAAGCCCGCCAATCCTCACTCCAACCAATAAAAAGCCGTTATTTCGGCCGCCAAAACCTAAAAGGAAAACCAGTTTAAACCTGCTCCTGGCTATCTAGCCAGAGCTTACCTCATAAAAAATATTAACCATGAAAATACCAATAAAATGAACATAGCTTTGTTCTCAGGACCTGTGAGGCCATGAGACCCCCCCTATAATTTCAGTATTATGGACGGGGGAGGGCTGACATTATACAGCATTCACGTTATCAGCCCTGAACTACAATACTAGACACAGCCAATGATCAAGCATGGTGCTATTTCCCAAAATAAGCTGATACTTTTTTTAAAATTATTCTCAAAAACACTAATAAAACATTTTCTCTTTAACCCCTTAACGACCGCCGATACGCCTTTTAACGGCGGCCGCTAAGGGTACTTAAACCACAGCGCCGTTAATTAACGGCGCTGTGGAAAAAGTGAATAGCGCCCCCCAGAGTCGGATTTTCTCTGGGGTCTCGGTTGCCGAGGGTAGCCGAGACCCCAGAGAACATGATTCGGGGGGTTTTTACCGACCCCCGAGTTGCGATCGCCGGTAATTAACCGTTTACCGGCGGTCGCAACAAAAAAAAAAAAAACGCGATTTGCCGTTTAATTTCTCTGTCCTCCGATGTGATCGCACATCGGAGGACAGAGAAATGTGGTCCCCGATGGCCCCCAATAGCCCCCCAATACTTACCTACCTCCCCCGGTGCTCCTCGTGTCTCCCCATGGGCGCCGCCATCTTTTTTCCGGGAAAAAATGGCGGGCGCACGCGCAGTGCGCCCGCCGCCCGGCACCCGGTTGTTCTTTGGGGTCTCGGCTGCCGGGGGTAGCCGAGACCCCAAAGAACATGATCGGGGTCGATTTGCACCGACCCCTGCTTTGCGATCGCCGGTAATTAACAGTTTACCGGCGACCGCAAAAAAAAAAAAAAAAAAAAGCGATCAGTTATTTCTCTGTCCTCTGATGTGATCGCACATCAGAGGACAGAGAAATAGGGGGATTCGGGGACCCTATCATACTCACCCGGGGTCCCTGGGTCCTCTTCTGTCTTCTCCTGCCAGCCGGCTTTTTCATCATGGCGGGCGCATGCGCAGTGCGCCCGCCATCTGCTGCCATCTGCCGGCCGGCAGGAGAAGACAAGTTGGGGCTAAAATTAGGGTTAGGGTTAGGGTTAGGGTTAGGGTTAGGGTTAGAGTTAGGGTTAGGGTTAGGGTTAGAGTTAGGGTTAGGGTTGGGGCTAAATTTAGGGTTAGGGTTAGGGCTAGGGTTAGGGTTAGGCTACTTTCACACTAGCGTTTTTTGGCTTCCGTCGCAATGCGTCGTTGGAGAAAAAACGCATCCTGCAAAAGTGCTTGCAGGATGCGTTTTTTCTCCATTGGCTTGCATTAGCGACGCATTGCGATGGATTGCCACATGTCGCATCCGTCGTGCGACGGATGCGTCGTGCTTCGGCGGACCGTCGACACAAAAAAAACTACATGTAACTTTTTTGTGCGACGTGTCCCACATATTTCAGTGCCACGTGCCACGTATTTAAGTGACACGTGCCACGTATCAAAGTGCCACGTGCCACATATTTCAGTGCCACGTATCAAAGTGCCACGTGCCACGTATCAAAGTGCCACGTGCCACGTATCAAAGTGCCACGTGCCACGTATCAAAGTGCCACGTGCCACATATTTCAGTGCCACGTGCCATGTATCAAAGTGCCACGTGCCACGTATCAAAGTGCCACGTGCCACATCTTTCAGTGCCACGTGCCACGTATTTAAGAGACACGTGCCACGTATCAAAGTGCCACGTGCCACATATTTCAGTGCCACGTGCCACGTATTTAAGTGACACGTGCCACGTATCAAAGTGCCACGTGCCACATATTTCAGTGCCACGTATCAAAGTGCCACGTGCCACGTATCAAAGTGCCACGTGCCACGTATCAAAGTGCCACGTGCCACGTATCAAAGTGCCACGTGCCACGTATCAAAGTGCCACGTGCCACATATTTCAGTGCCACGTATCAAAGTGCCACGTGCCACATATCAAAGTGCCACGTGCCACATCTTTCAGTGCCACGTGCCACGTATTTAAGAGACACGTGCCACGTATCAAAGTGCCACGTGCCACATATTTCAGTGCCACGTGCCACGTATTTAAGTGACACGTGCCACGTATCAAAGTGCCACGTATCACGTATTTCAGTGCCACGTATTTAAGTGACACGTATCACGTATAAGTGCCACGTGTCACGTATTTAATTGCCACATATTTAAGTGCCACGTATCAAGATTTTCCATGGAGAACAGACACATCCAGAGATATGTCTGCTCTCCACGGCTGCAGCAACACACTGACAGGAGCCATAGTTCCTGTCGGTGTGTCACTGCGCATGCGCGAGCGAGTTTACCGGCGGTCATTGACCCCGGCACTCTCGCTTAACGGCAGTGCTGCGTGGGAAAGTTCAACGCAGCTGTACTGCTGTTAACCGAGACGCCGGAGTCATTGAACTCCGGAACAGTACGCGATACACTGCTAGGAGCTTCGCTCCTGGCAGTGTATCGCCGGAGAGCAGCCGATCGGCGTGGGACACTCGTTTTATGGATTCTGCGGACAGGGAGTATGAATTTGGTTTATTATTTTTGGATTTTTTCCTGGAGGATCGAGGGCTTCGCCTACAAGTGTGCTGTTGGTGAGTATATACTCTGTGTTATATGTTGTATGTACTGTGTGTCATGTATGTGTATTGTGTGTAGGTGTTTTGTGTAACTTTACAATTGTGCTAAGTCGCCGGACACAGGGACAACTCTCCCATCCTAATACCGGATGGGAGTAGTAGTCCCATACGGCGACTTAGCACAATGGTGGCACTAGCGTCGCATGGGGACACACACACGCACACACACGCACACACACGCACACACACACACACACAGAAGGACTCCATGCTGCTTCACTGGGGGGCGGGGGCTTCCCTCTTCCTGTCCGACGTCACGTCCGGTCCTGGGTGTCAACCCCTCCGTACAAAGACGCCGACACCCAGGACAAAGGCGCTGTGTGTGGAAGGTAATATGGGGCCCTAGGGGGATACGCAGACACGCCGCTGCGTAAAGAATTGACATGTCAATTCTTTTTACGCCGGCGTGTTTGCAGACAAAAGCGCCGCGTTTTTTTGCGGTGTGTCTGAACGGCAAAGTGAATTTCTCATTCACTTTGCCGGCAGACGAAAATGACATTGCGCATTTTTGAAAAGCGCCCGCAAAATAGCGCTCAAAAATGCGCTATGTCTGAAAGTAGCCTAAGGCTTCTTTCACACTTGCGTCGGTACGGGGCGGTCGCAATGCGTCGGCCCGATGTACCGACGCACGTTGTGAAAATTGTGCACAACGTGGGCAGCGGATGCAGTTTTTCAACGCATCCGCTGCCCAGTCTATGTCCTGGGGAGGAGGGGGCAGAGTTACGGCCACGCATCCGCGGAAATGGCGGACGCGACGTACAAAAAAAAGGTTACATTGAACTTTTTTTGTGACGACGGGGGCTAAAGTTATGGTTAGGGTTGGGGCTAAAGTTAGGGTTGGGGCTAAAGTTAGGGTTAGAGTTGGGATTAGGGTTAGGGTTTGGATTAGGGTTGGGATTAGTGTTACGTTTGGGATTAGGGTTGGGATTAGGGTTAGGGTTGGGATTAGGGTTAGGGGTGTGTTGGATTTAGGGTTTTGATTAGGGTTATGGTTAGGGTTGAGATTAGGGCTGTTTTGGGGTTAGGGTTGTGATTATCGTTAGGGTTGTGATTAGGATTATGGATCGGGTTGAGATTAGGGTTAGGGCTGTGTTGGGGTTAGGGTTGGAGTTAGAATTGGGGGGTTTCCACTGTTTAGGTACATCAGGGGGTCTCCAAACACGACAGCCAATTTTGCGCTAAAAAAGTCAATTGGTACTCCCTCCCTTCTGAGCTCTGCCGTGCGCCCAAACAGTGGTTTACCCCCACATATGGGGCATCAGCGTACTCGGGATAAATTGGACAACAACTTTTGGGGTCCAATTTCTCCTGTTACCCTTGTGAAAATAAAAACTTGGGGGCTAAAAATCTTTTTTGTTGGAAAAAAATATATTTTTTTATTTTCACTACTCTGCATTATAAATTTCTGTGAAGCACTTGAGCTTTCAAAGTTCTCACCACATATCTAGATAAGTTCCTTAGGGGGTCTAGTTTCCAAAATTTGGTCACTTGTGGGGGTTTCTACTGTTTAGGTACATTAGGGGTCTGCAAACGCAACATAACGCCCGCAGACAATTCTATCAAAGTCTGCATTGCAAAATGGCGCTCCTTCCCTTCCGAGCTCTGCCGTGCACCCAAACAGTGGTTTACCCCCACATATGGGGTACCAGCATACTCAGGACAAATTGGACAACAACTTTTGGGGTCCAATTTCTCTTGTTACCCTTGTGAAAATAAAAATTTGGGGGCTAAAAAAATCTTTTTTGTGGGAAAAAAAATATTTTTTATTTTCACTACTCTGCATTATAAACTTCTGTGAAGCACTTGGGCATTCAAAGTTCTCACCACATATCTAGATAAGTTCCTTGGGGGGTCTATTTTCCAAAATGGGGTCACTTGTTGGGGGTTTCTACTGTTTAGGTACATTAGGGGTCTGCAAAGGCAACATAACGCCCGCAGACAATTCTATCAAAGTCTGCATTCCAAAATGGCACTCCTTCCCTTCCGAGCTCTGCCATGCGCCCAAACAGTGGTTTACCCCCACATATGGGGTACCAGCATACTCAGGACAAATTGGACAACAACTTTTGGGGTCCAATTTCTCTTGTTACCCTTGTGAAAATAAAAACTTGGGGGCTAAAAAATCTTTATTGTTAAAAAATATATATTTTTTATTTTCACGACTCTGCATTATAAACTTCTGTGATGCACTTGGGCATTCAAAGTTCTCACTACACATCTAGATAAGTTCCATGGGGGGTCTAGTTTCCAAAATGGGGTCACTTTTGGGGGGTTTCTGCTGTTTAGGCACATCAGGGGCTCTCCAAACGCGACATGGCGTCCGATCTCAATTCCAGTCAATTTTGCATTGAAAAGTCAAATGGCGCTCCTTTGCTTCCGAGCTCAGCCATGCGCCCAAACAGTGGTTTACCCCCACATATGGGGTGTCGGCGTACTCAAGACAAATTGTACAACAGCTTCTGGGGTCCATTTTCTCCTGTTACCCTTGGTAAAATAAAAATTTGGAGGCAAAAAGATCATTTTTGTAGAAAAAATGCGATTTTTTTATTTTCACGGCTCTACGTTATAAACTTCTGTGAAGCACCTGGGGGTTTAAAGTGCTCACCACACATCTAGATAAGTTCCTTAAGGGGTCTAGTTTCCAAAATGGTGTCATATGTGGGGGTCTCTACTGTTTAGGCACATCAGCGGCTCTCCAAACGTGACATGGCGTCCGATCTCAATTCCAGCCAATTCTACATTGAAAAAGTAAAACGACACTCCTTCTCTTCCAAGCTCTGCGGTGCGCCCAAACAGTGGTTTACCCCCATATATGGGGTATCGACGTACTCAGGAGAAATTGCACAACAACTTTTGTGGTCTAATTTCTCCTGTTACCCTTGTGAAAATAAAAATTTGGGGGCAAAAAGATCATTTTTGTAGAAAAAATGAGATTTTTTATTTTCACGGCTCTACGTTATAAACTTCTGTGAAGCACTTGGGGGTTCAAAGTGCTCACCACACATCTAGATAAGTTCCTTGGGGGGTCTAGTTTCCAAAATGGTATCACTTGTGGGGGGTTTCCACTGTTTAGGCACATCAGGGACTCTCCAAACGTGACATGGCATCCGATCTCAATTCCAGCCAATTCTGCATTGAAAAAGTCAAACGGTGCTCCTTCACTTCCAAGCTCTGCGGTGCGCCCAAACAGTGGTTTACCTCCACATATGGGGTATCGACGTACTCAGGAGAAATTGCACAACAACTTTTGTGGTCTAATTTCTCCTGTTACCCTTGTGAAAATAAGAATTTGTCGGCGAAAAAATCATTTTTGTGAAAACAAATGCGATTTTTTATTTTCACGGCTCTACGTTATAAACTTCTGTGAAGCACTTGGGGGTTCAAAGTGCTCACCACACATCTAGATAAGTTCCTTGGGGGGTCTAGTTTCCAAAATGGTGTCACTTGTGGGGGGTTTCCACTGTTTAGGCACATTAGGGGCTCTCCAAACGCGACATGGCGTCCGATCTCAATTCCAGCCAATTCTGCATTGAAACAGTCAAACGGTGCTCCTTCACTTCCAAGCTCTGCGGTGCGCCCAAACAGTGGTTTACCTCCACATATGGGGTATCGGCGTACTCAGGAAAAATTGCACAACAAAATTTGTGGTTAAATTTCTGTTTTTACACTTGTGAAAATTAAAAAAAATGGTTCTGAAGTAAAATGTTTGCAAAAAAAAGTAAAATGTTAATTTTTTTCTTCCACATTGTTTTAGTTCCTGTGAAGTACGTAAAGGGTTAATAAACTTCTTGAATGTGGTTTTGAGCAGCTTGAGGGGTGCAGTTTTTAGAATGGTGTCACACTTGGTTATTTTCTATCATATAGACCCCTCAAAATCACTTCAAAGGTGATGTGGTCCCTAAAAAAAACATGGTGTTGTAAAAATGAGAAATTGCTGGTCAACTTTTAACCCTTATAACTCCCTGACAAAAAAAAAAATTGTTTCCAAAATTGTGCTGATGTAAAGTAGACATGTGAGAAATGTTATTTATTAACTATTTTTTGTGACATATCTCTCTGATTTAAGGGCATAAAAATACAAAGTTTGAAAATTGCAAAATTTTAAAAATTTTCGCCATATTTCCATTTTTTTCATAAATAATCGCAAGTAATATCGAAGAAATGTTACCACTAACTTGAAGTACAACATGTCACGAAAAAACAATCTCAGAATCAGCGGGATCCGATAAAGCGTTCCAGAGTTATAACCTCATAAAGTGACACTGGTCAGAATTGTAAAAATTGGCTCGGTCATTAAGTACCAAATTGGCTCTGTCACTAAGGGGTTAAACAAAAATAACCCCCAAAATATTAGTGTCTGGATGATGACTTATTCAGTAGAGCTGCAGCTCCATCATGGCCACTATGTCTACAAGCCCGCGAGCTCACGGTAGAGCTCTGATCCCAACTCCTCAGTTTTATTACGCTCTTCCCCACTTATAGAGCATTTCTTTTAACTCTTTGATTCATACACAAAGGTACAATTCCAATGGAACCTGTCAGTTAACCCCCTCACTCAAACCACTATTTGCAGACATAGTGGTAATCTGCAAGTAATTAGCATTTTTAACGATGTTTGGCCTACAAGTGCAGCGGCTACTGGGATAAAGTGAAGTTATATTCTCCCTGCAGCTGCTCACTTCTGCACATTGCACTCCTTCTGCAACTTAACTGATAGCCTGCTCTCCAACGTGTGTGTAGAAGAGGCCGTAAATCAGCAAACTTACAGCATAGTGAGCGGTGACTGTTACATCCCCCAGCACCTCCCCAATGACTGGAAGTCAGCAGCTAAAGAGAGAATAAAGCTTCATTTTTGCCCTGTAGCTACACCTCGAGTTTGCCAGCTGAATATGTTCGCAATGCTATTTACCCTCAAATAATCACTTTGTCTGCAGGTAAATAGCGTTCACAGTATCACAGATCACAATTTCACTCTTTTTTATGATACCCTGTTCTTAGATAGGTCATCATAACTTATCTAACAGGAGTTTTCATTGACAGCAGATTAAAGAGTTGAAGAAGTGACTTTTCTCCAATATAAAACGTGACCTGTCACTTATAGCAACCAATAAGGTATCAGTTGACATTTCTTAAAAAATAATTGTCTACAATCAGAGATGAGTGAATCTGTTCTGGGCGAACTGTGGTTCCAATAAAGAGATCACATTTTTGATACTCTACCTTGGGGGGGTACAGTATGGGGGGGTGAAGGAACGCATGACTCTTTGTTCCCTTCATTTTTACTTCTTAAGAATACACATCATTCTATAAACAGAACACAATAGTGTATATTGGAACTGAAGAGCAAACCCTATGGTTGTGATAAGTTGAATCTTTTGGGGTCTGGGTGTTATAACCATAACACTAACTCTAATATGTAGCTGTATAATGGCCGACATTATAAGAAAATGATTACTACCATACATGATTCATTTCAGATGTAACTTATTAACATTGTAAGATAATCATGTGAAAATCATGCGAGAAGGAATATTTTACATTGCATTGGTCACTTTGTAGCTGCACTTTTATGCAATCTAAATGAGGTAATATGGCACTAGAAAAAAAACACTGGATGTTTTTTTCTTGCAAAAGTACCATTCTTCTCCAAAGTGTGCACCTATTATTGCAGGGAAGCTCCATTCAAGTGAATTGGGTTCATCTGCAATACCAGAATCGGCCTTTGGACAAGGGTGGCGCTATTTCTTGCAAAAAGCAGATCTTTACACATGCATGTTTAGAATTCTTCCTTCTTTTTCTCTTGTGAATGCATTCCCGTCTTTATGACATTTTCATGCCTTTAGTCCTTATATCCGTGTTGTGTTATTTGCGAGCACTATACATATTACACCCATAATGGAATGAGATGGTTTTCAGTAAGCAGATTTTCCATAGAATACTTACCAATTAATAGCACAGAAAAAAAAATCTCCGCAGCAGCTGAAAAGATGGCAGCATCCCATTACCATCCAGCCCGCATCCCAAGGGACGAGAAAGAATTTAATCACTCCAGCACACTGGAAAATCATTACGCTTTTGTGTAAACTACAAAAATCATTCAAAGTAACTTGGGAAATGAGCGCTCGCTTGAATAAGGTCATGTGAGGTTGAAAAAGGACAATTCGAGTCCCTTTATTCAGACTGACAATGGTTTATTTAAACCGTCTACTGTCCAGTGAAAGAATTTTCAGCGCTGTAACTTATGCAGGATGCCATAGCCAAAAAAATGCCGCGAAGCTGGTATTCATTACACAGGACGGCAGCGTCTTTGATGAAATCAGTTAAATTGGAAGGGAACATTTTGTGGTCGGATTCGGTAGGGATGAGCTTACTTTGGGTTATGACAATGAGGATGATGAAGATGACATGTTATTCCTAATGCACAACAGTGTCCGAGGCTATAGAATTACAGCAGGATGAGCCAAGACTTGAAAAAGTTGAATTTGAGAAATATTTCTACTATGATTCATTTCAGAATTAAGAACTTCAGTTCATATAAATTCCCATAGGGGGCAGTATTGCGCAGTAAAGATATTTTACTTGAAGCCTTTGCATCACGAAGACAAGTGATTCTCTAGTAAAAGCCAACACGACCACTGGCTAATTTTTAGACGGTTTTGAGTGGCACCACAATTTTATTGTCGCACTATTTGCTGGAGAAATGTAGCTTTACGTGCCTGTCACACTAAAAAAAATGGCTTACCGTGTAAGGCTGGTTTCACACATCCAGATATTTCCTGTACTGGAAAAATCGGCATCGGAGATATCCGTGTTCGTGTGCTCACATAGTACATCTGAGTGGCACACGTGCGGCAGCCGTGTGCCGCCCGTGTGCCGCATCAGGACCACACGGACGGCCGCCGGGAAGCATCAAAACCACACGGATGGCCGCGGGAGAAACAGCGCTACAATAAGCGCTGTCACCCTGCTTGTTGTGCTGAAGATGGCTGCTATCCGCTCTCCCCTGCTTGGCCGAAAGCAGCACGAGCAGGGGTGAAAGGATGAAAGAAAACCCGACGTTCGGTTCCCCCTATATTTTCCAACCAACCCGGCAAAACTCACAGGTGTGGGCTGCTATTCTCAGGCTGGTTAGGGAACATGACTATGGGCCCCCTCAGCCTTAAAAAAGCAGCCCGCAGCTGCCCAGAAAAGGCACATCTATTAGATGCATCAACTCTGGAGCTTTGCCCGGTTCTTCCCACTGCCCTGTGGCATTGGCATATGGGGTAATAAGGGGTTAATGTCACCTTGCTATTGTAAGGTGACATTAAGCCGGCTTAGTAATGGAGAGATGTCAATAAGACACCT
Organism: Ranitomeya variabilis; assembly: GCF_051348905.1. NCBI lineage: Eukaryota > Metazoa > Chordata > Amphibia > Anura > Dendrobatidae > Ranitomeya > Ranitomeya variabilis. Next base: position 532,512,710 of record NC_135237.1, on the reverse strand, counting down.
ATCCATTACTAGAAACATTGAAGAAAGGAGCAGCATCCATGTCCAGGTGAAAAAATTTTCCAAAATCTTTATTCTGCCATTACAAACATGCAACGTTTCGGCTGGTAACCAGCCTTTATCAAGCATAAAATAGACCATCAGTGGCCATCTTAAATAGTGTGGAACCCACATTTGGGCCAATCACTATCAAGGGCGGCCTTTAATATATATATATCAAAATAACACATAATATGTACATATAATAAAAATACATGTCATTATGGCAGTTCAGCATACCATAAACCAGTGTATCATATAAGAACAGAACAAACCACATAAAAATAATAGAAATACAACCATAGAGAGACATCCCACAAAAGGGTATCAGCCAATCACTTCCTCGCTATATGGTTGTCATGGTGATCAACCCTCAGCATACATAGAGGCTCTCCAATCATGTTTATCGCTAATAAGCGCGCCAAACTAACCTCACATAATCCATTCTCGGAGTCCAAGAGCTGCAGGACGCCGGCGCACGCGCACAGGGACCCCTCCACGTCACCGGTCATGTGACCGCAGCGTGAGTGAACCCCTGCGCACGCGCACAGCAGCAGACAGCCGGGCACTCCCTCCCGAAACACATGATCACCAGCGCAGGCACGTGTGAGGCAGGGAGGCGCTGGAGCAGAGCGCATCCAGTCACACCCCCCGCCAATCACTCGGCCGCGCCGGACCCGTGTAGCGGGGAAGAAAAGGACCAGCCACATCCATGGCTATCGCACCACAGAATGGACGATGTTGTATACATAAAGGCATAACACCAGACATGAGGAGATCTGGCAAGATAAGGAGAAAAAAGGAATACGGCATAACAGACATCATGGTCAGACAATGGATATAATCCAAATATGCAGATTCCTTGTATCCTCCTGATGTCCCTGGATGTCAAATCCCGTAGTAAACTAAAAAAAGAACAAAAAAAGAACATCACTTACACAATTAATAAAATTCATAATATGTACAAAACAGAAGAGGAGCTCCAAATCTGGAAGAGGGAAGGGGGTTAGGGATTCAGGGCAAGCACACTTGAAGGTTATATTCAATATTCAACCCCTTGGGTTGCAAAGTCTCCAATGTGGAGATCCACCTTAGTTCTTTTTGTTTCAATATTTTTACCCTATCTCCCCCCCTCCTCAACACAGGGACCCCATCGATAACCCTGAACCTTAATTGATTGATAGAGTGCCTACAATCATGAAAATGTTTAGGAATTGGCAAATCGAGCATTTGCGTCCTGATGGTGCTCTTATGTTTGCTCACACGTGACCTTATCTCCATTGTGGTCTCACCAACATACATGAGACCACATGGACATGTTATTAAATAGATCACAAATTTAGAAGAACACGTGTACCGTTCTTTAATCAAAAACCTCTTTCCAGTGTGGGGATGACTAAAACTATCCCCTTTCAACATATTACTGCAACATGAACAATTTAAACAGGGAAAGTTGCCCATCCGTGGTGGACATAACGTCCTTTGGAGGGCAACCTTGCCTGTCCCGACATCAGAATTAACCAATCGGTCCTTCAGATTGCGGCCCCTTCTATATGAAAGAATGGGACGCAGACTGAAGTCCTGCACAAGAGGCAAACCTTTATTCAGTATTCCCCAGTGTTTATTAAGGATATTGGCAATCCCATTACTAGCTGGGCAATACGTGGAGACGAATGGTACACGTTTTTGTTTCACTTTGGCTCTATGTACTGTCAAGTCACCATCCGATAACTCACTTATCTTCTCTTTTTGGCGAATCACCTTCCTACTAGGATAGCCCCTGCAGATAAACTTTTCACACATCTCCTCCAACCTCAAATCCCGTGTGTCACTATCAGAGACTATCCTACGTACACGAACCAATTGGCTCCACGGCAACGAATCCATCATCCTCCTGGGGTGATAACTGTCATAATATAGAAGACTATTCTTGTCAGTAATTTTCGTGAATAAATCAGTACACAAAATGTCGCCTTGTTTGTACACCATCGTATCTAGGAACTGTAAACGATCCACCGAATGTGTCATGGTGAATCTCAGTTCTGGATGCACACCATTGAGTTCCACCAAGAACAACGAGAGCTCATCTTGAGATCCCTCCCACACACAGAAGATGTCGTCGATGTAGCGCCACCAGGCCCGGACATGACCCCAGAAGCTGGAACTGTACACGAATTGGTCCTCGAGCACCGCCATGTAGATGTTAGCATAAGTGGGGGCCACGTTGGACCCCATGGCGGTGCCCCGTAGCTGCTGGTAGTACACATCCCCAAAAAGGAAGAAATTCCTCGTGAGGATGAACTCCAGCAGCGTGAGGACCAACCGTGCACATTCAGGGGCCACCTCCGAGCCCGATAGCGCCACACCGACAGCATCCAGACCCCTTTCGTGTTCAATAGATGTATACAAAGATACAACGTCAAAGGACACTAGGATAGTAGAGGCACTGACTCGAACATTGCTGATTTTTTCTAAGAAGTCACCTGTATCCCTAATATAGGAACGAGCGGAGGTAGCGAAACATCGAAGAACCTTATCCAGGAAGATCGCCACCTTATTGCACATAGACCCTCTCCCCGATACAATCGGACGTCCGGGGGGACAAAACAAATCTTTGTGAATCTTAGGGAGGGTATACAAAACTGGGGTAATAGGAGCATCTACAAACAAAAATTCCGAAAGCTTCTGATCAATAAGTCCACTAGTCAAGGAATCCTCGATCAGAAGCTTAAGTTCCCTTTGGAACCGAGTAGTGGGGTCACAATGTAACTTCAAATATACCGCAGTATCGGCCAACTGTCCCATGATTTCTGCTCTATACTTGACTGTATCCATAACTACAACCGCACCGCCTTTGTCGGCCGGCTTGATTGTAATTTCAGTCTTATTTGATAAACTAGCAAGAGCACGTCTTTCCATATTGGATAGATTATTATATCCAGAATTCCGGAAGCTGGATTTCAACCGTTTAACATCCCTCTCCACTAATTCAACATATGATTCAACGAAATGATTTTTAATCGGGGGTAGAAAGGAGCTCCGATTAAACAAACCCGCCCCTTTAAGGGTAAAACCACCCACATCAACCCCTGTCGTCCCATCAGAATCATATTCAGACCCCGAAAAATAAGTGGTCAAACGTAATCTCCTGAAAAAAGCAAATAAATCACATTCAATCTGAAACCAGTCCGGTAGATTTTTAGGACAAAACGAGAGCCCCTTAGATAACACATCATACTCAGTCTCCGAAAGTTGTACAGATGATATATTTACCACCAGTTCTCTATGCTTCAGTGTATTTTCCGCCGCTCGTCCATGTTCCGTGTTCTCATCGGGGATCTGTGAAACTTCCTCCGTTCTTGCTCTGTAGCGTTGCCTCCTGTGTTTCCTCCCGCCTCTGTGATTCCTCCTTTTGCTGGTACTTTGTCCGCCTTCTTGGCACCTAAAAAAACGGAAGAAGAGGAAGAGGCTCCAATAATGGAGTCGTCGGTAGAGTCAGATTCTGCTGTAGTGAAACCAAATTTGTGTGGGTCTTTCGCTCGTGGTCTCCTTCTATTTCTTTGTTGGAAGGCTCTAGGTCTCCTATTATTCAACACAGCTTGTGTACCAGATTGCCATGAAAAAACACGGCCCGACTTATAGTCTTCCACATCCCGAAACCACTTAACTCTCTTAGTCTTTTCATTTTCCTCACGAAACTTAACCAAGTTCGCCTCTAGTCGAGATTTATACGCCTCCAAGTCTTGTGCAGTCATTAGATCAATCAGTTGTAACTCTAAATCTGCCACACCAGATTTTACAAGCTCCATTTCTTTCTGAAGAAATTCAATATTCAGGAGCATTATGTCAAAGGCAAACTTATTTGTGATAGACTCAAATTTGTTACAAAACTGCACATTCTCGGCAAGCAAAGTCGGGCGTAGATGTGGACGTAGGCCCCGTGGTATTCTACGGGCTTTATAATACTCAATCAGAGTTGTCATATGCAGTTCAAGAGAAATCAGTCTCCTTTTTTCACTCTCATGTTTCTTGCGGAGCATATCCGCAGTAGGTCTACTCAAAAAGGCATTATCAACAGAGGTACCGGATAAGATCCGTAGAGCGTCCTCCTCTGTATACGAAAAAGTTGCGGCAGTCTCCAGTTCACCCACCTCTGGAACAATAGAAGGCTCCATAGCCTATCTCCGATGCACGCTGGTTCAGATTCAATCGGCATACAAAAAGTAGTTTAACCAACAGCACTCAGACATCCATGGTGCACGCTCCACAGTCCATGAATCCAACTGGACCAATACTCACAGAACCATTGAAGAAAGGAGCAGCATCCATGTCCAGGTGAAAAAATTTTCCAAAATCTTTATTCTGCCATTACAAACATGCAACGTTTCGGCTGGTAACCAGCCTTTATCAAGCATAAAATAGACCATCAGTGGCCATCTTAAATAGTGTGGAACCCACATTTGGGCCAATCACTATCAAGGGCGGCCTTTAATATATATATATCAAAATAACACATAATATGTACATATAATAAAAATACATGTCATTATGGCAGTTCAGCATACCATAAACCAGTGTATCATATAAGAACAGAACAAACCACATAAAAATAATAGAAATACAACCATAGAGAGACATCCCACAAAAGGGTATCAGCCAATCACTTCCTCGCTATATGGTTGTCATGGTGATCAACCCTCAGCATACATAGAGGCTCTCCAATCATGTTTATCGCTAATAAGCGCGCCAAACTAACCTCACATAATCCATTCTCGGAGTCCAAGAGCTGCAGGACGCCGGCGCACGCGCACAGGGACCCCTCCACGTCACCGGTCATGTGACCGCAGCGTGAGTGAACCCCTGCGCACGCGCACAGCAGCAGACAGCCGGGCACTCCCTCCCGAAACACATGATCACCAGCGCAGGCACGTGTGAGGCAGGGAGGCGCTGGAGCAGAGCGCATCCAGTCACACCCCCCGCCAATCACTCGGCCGCGCCGGACCCGTGTAGCGGGGAAGAAAAGGACCAGCCACATCCATGGCTATCGCACCACAGAATGGACGATGTTGTATACATAAAGGCATAACACCAGACATGAGGAGATCTGGCAAGATAAGGAGAAAAAAGGAATACGGCATAACAGACATCATGGTCAGACAATGGATATAATCCAAATATGCAGATTCCTTGTATCCTCCTGATGTCCCTGGATGTCAAATCCCGTAGTAAACTAAAAAAAGAACAAAAAAAGAAAAGAACATCACTTACACAATTAATAAAATTCATAATATGTACAAAACAGAAGAGGAGCTCCAAATCTGGAAGAGGGAAGGGGGTTAGGGATTCAGGGCAAGCACACTTGAAGGTTATATTCAATATTCAACCCCTTGGGTTGCAAAGTCTCCAATGTGGAGATCCACCTTAGTTCTTTTTGTTTCAATATTTTTACCCTATCTCCCCCCCTCCTCAACACAGGGACCCCATCGATAACCCTGAACCTTAATTGATTGATAGAGTGCCTACAATCATGAAAATTCCTATATTAGGGATACAGGTGACTTCTTAGAAAAAATCAGCAATGTTCGAGTCAGTGCCTCTACTATCCTAGTGTCCTTTGATGTTGTATCTTTGTATACATCTATTGAACACGAAAGGGGTCTGGATGCTGTCGGTGTGGCGCTATCGGGCTCGGAGGTGGCCCCTGAATGTGCACGGTTGGTCCTCACGCTGCTGGAGTTCATCCTCACGAGGAATTTCTTCCTTTTTGGGGATGTGTACTACCAGCAGCTACGGGGCACCGCCATGGGGTCCAACGTGGCCCCCACTTATGCTAACATCTACATGGCGGTGCTCGAGGACCAATTCGTGTACAGTTCCAGCTTCTGGGGTCATGTCCGGGCCTGGTGGCGCTACATCGACGACATCTTCTGTGTGTGGGAGGGATCTCAAGATGAGCTCTCGTTGTTCTTGGTGGAACTCAATGGTGTGCATCCAGAACTGAGATTCACCATGACACATTCGGTGGATCGTTTACAGTTCCTAGATACGATGGTGTACAAACAAGGCGACATTTTGTGTACTGATTTATTCACGAAAATTACTGACAAGAATAGTCTTCTATATTATGACAGTTATCACCCCAGGAGGATGATGGATTCGTTGCCGTGGAGCCAATTGGTTCGTGTACGTAGGATAGTCTCTGATAGTGACACACGGGATTTGAGGTTGGAGGAGATGTGTGAAAAGTTTATCTGCAGGGGCTATCCTAGTAGGAAGGTGATTCGCCAAAAAGAGAAGATAAGTGAGTTATCGGATGGTGACTTGACAGTACATAGAGCCAAAGTGAAACAAAAACGTGTACCATTCGTCTCCACGTATTGCCCAGCTAGTAATGGGATTGCCAATATCCTTAATAAACACTGGGGAATACTGAATAAAGGTTTGCCTCTTGTGCAGGACTTCAGTCTGCGTCCCATTCTTTCATATAGAAGGGGCCGCAATCTGAAGGACCGATTGGTTAATTCTGATGTCGGGACAGGCAAGGTTGCCCTCCAAAGGACGTTATGTCCACCACGGATGGGCAACTTTCCCTGTTTAAATTGTTCATGTTGCAGTAATATGTTGAAAGGGGATAGTTTTAGTCATCCCCACACTGGAAAGAGGTTTTTGATTAAAGAACGGTACACGTGTTCTTCTAAATTTGTGATCTATTTAATAACATGTCCATGTGGTCTCATGTATGTTGGTGAGACCACAATGGAGATAAGGTCACGTGTGAGCAAACATAAGAGCACCATCAGGACGCAAATGCTCGATTTGCCAATTCCTAAACATTTTCATGATTGTAGGCACTCTATCAATCAATTAAGGTTCAGGGTTATCGATGGGGTCCCTGTGTTGAGGAGGGGGGGAGATAGGGTAAAAATATTGAAACAAAAAGAACTAAGGTGGATCTCCACATTGGAGACTTTGCAACCCAAGGGGTTGAATATTGAATATAACCTTCAAGTGTGCTTGCCCTGAATCCCTAACCCCCTTCCCTCTTCCAGATTTGGAGCTCCTCTTCTGTTTTGTACATATTATGAATTTTATTAATTGTGTAAGTGATGTTCTTTTTTTAGTTTACTACAGGATTTGACATCCAGGGACATCAGGAGGATACAAGGAATCTGCATATTTGGATTATATCCATTGTCTGACCATGATGTCTGTTATGCCGTATTCCTTTTTTCTCCTTATCTTGCCAGATCTCCTCATGTCTGGTGTTATGCCTTTATGTATACAACATCGTCCATTCTGTGGTGCGATAGCCATGGATGTGGCTGGTCCTTTTCTTCCCCGCTACACGGGTCCGGCGCGGCCGAGTGATTGGCGGGGGGTGTGACTGGATGCGCTCTGCTCCAGCGCCTCCCTGCCTCACACGTGCCTGCGCTGGTGATCATGTGTTTCGGGAGGGAGTGCCCGGCTGTCTGCTGCTGTGCGCGTGCGCAGGGGTTCACTCACGCTGCGGTCACATGACCGGTGACGTGGAGGGGTCCCTGTGCGCGTGCGCCGGCGTCCTGCAGCTCTTGGACTCCGAGAATGGATTATGTGAGGTTAGTTTGGCGCGCTTATTAGCGATAAACATGATTGGAGAGCCTCTATGTATGCTGAGGGTTGATCACCATGACAACCATATAGCGAGGAAGTGATTGGCTGATACCCTTTTGTGGGATGTCTCTCTATGGTTGTATTTCTATTATTTTTATGTGGTTTGTTCTGTTCTTATATGATACACTGGTTTATGGTATGCTGAACTGCCATAATGACATGTATTTTTATTATATGTACATATTATGTGTTATTTTGATATATATATATTAAAGGCCGCCCTTGATAGTGATTGGCCCAAATGTGGGTTCCACACTATTTAAGATGGCCACTGATGGTCTATTTTATGCTTGATAAAGGCTGGTTACCAGCCGAAACGTTGCATGTTTGTAATGGCAGAATAAAGATTTTGGAAAATTTTTTCACCTGGACATGGATGCTGCTCCTTTCTTCAATGGTTCTGTGAGTATTGGTCCAGTTGGATTCATGGACTGTGGAGCGTGCACCATGGATGTCTGAGTGCTGTTGGTTAAACTACTTTTTGTATACCTATCCATTACTAATCCCACAGTTGTGAAAGAAATAATAAAACACACACACACTTAGAAAAAAGTATTTTAATGAAATATAGAAACACACAGGTGTTATTACCTTTATTGTACGCTCAATCCAACCAAAGCCCTTGTTCTCCTGTAAAAAAATCCCCAAAAAACCCCAACAATATCCCATACCTGTCCGCCGTACAGTCAAGCCCCACGCTGTAAATCGATCTCAAGGGGTTAAATACATTTACAACCGGGAGCACTGCTAATACGAGTGCTCTTGGCTGTAAAAGACTGGGGAATGAATGAAATGCCGGGGGCGGAGCTTCGGTGACTAGTGGAGCCGTCACCGAAGCTGCACCCCCTGGCAGCATGAACTCAAATGAACTCTTCAGCCTGGGAAAGTTTCAGAATATTTTCCCACGCTACATTTTCATTTTTTTTCCCTCTTCTTCTAAGAGCCATAACTTTTTATTTTTTTCCATTGACAGAGCCATATGAGGGTTTGTTTAATGCAGGACGAGTTATACTTTTGAATGACACTGTTCATTACATCATGTGATATACTAAAAAATGGGGAAAAAAATCAAGGTGTGTCAAAACTGCAAAAAAAGTGCAATTCCACAATAATCTTTTTTATTTCCAATGTTCATTATATGCTAAAATTTGTAACTTTCCAGCTAATTTTCTTTCATTGCCATTTTCTGAGACCCGTAACGTTTTAAATTTTTGACCGATATAGCTGTGTGATGGCTTTTTTGGGGCACTGATCTGACATTTTTATTTATACCATTTTAGGGTAGAAACGATGTTTTTCACACCTGTTATAACATTTTTTAAACCTTTTTTTTTTTACTTTTCACTGTATTTGTTAGTCCCCTTAGGGGACTTGAACCTGAAATTAGCTGATCAATTGTGCTATGTACAGAAATACTGCTGTATATAGCAAAAATCTTGGTCTCCTATGAACACAAAGTCAGAAACCGGAGTTCACAGCGAGTACCATCATGACAGGCACGGGGGTCTTCAGCAGTCCCCTGCACATCAAAGCAACTTGCGATTGCATTACGGAGCGCTAATGGGCACAAATAATGATACGCTTCCCTGCTGGCGCACTGTAAATGCCACTGTCACAGATTGGCACTTAACAGGTGTCAGTCGCTGGTGGAGCGCCACTCCTTGCGCGAATGTTAGAGGCAGATGATGACTGAATATCATAGCCCTAATCTGTGGACTCAGTTCCTGAGGATAAATACGAAGAAATGGAGGGCACCATCGACAATAAATACAATATAAGAGATGGATCAATCCTGAAGCGTGTGAAAAAGCTAGCTTTTTCACACGCTCAGTTCCTGAGCCTGCATAAAAAGTGAAGCAGGCAGCATATGATGTAACTGTACGGCATATGTCGGATTTGGGTTAATGACTTTAATAGTTGGCTGTAATCTGATCCCTCAGTGAGCTGGCAGTCCTTTTTGCATTGTTCAGTAGAAGGTTTTGCCCTTTTTTCTGGGTGAATGCTGATATGAGGATGCTGGGGAAAGGAGAAGTAGCTCATGAGTGGATAAAAAAAATTTCTCTAATAAGATATATTACAAAGTGTTTTGTATTTGTTGGTATTATCGATCTTATGCAAACTTTCTTGAAACAACAGTGGCCATTTTAGGTCTTCATAAAGAGTTGTGTTTGTCAATACCAATAAAGTGCATAGCCGATTAGTTCAGCTTAATGCGACTGAAGTTTTATTACAAAGTATCTCTCTTATCAATAAAGTTATCATTTCATAACGCACAAAAGCCTCGGCTTAAATGTTTTGATGTGCATTTCATAATTTATTTATTTTGATAAGCAATCGCATTAGGGCTGTAGTAAAACCTTGGTATAATTAAATACTTTGATACATGAATCCCTAAAGATAAGCACCAAAAATGAGATGAGATCAACTAAGTGATAAAAATATAAAAGGCAACTAAATTGAGATTGAGGACATTAAACGGCTCATTTATTACAGTACTGTTGCTGCTACTTATAGCACCCAAGAGCCTATCTCAAAGAGGAAAAAAGCTACAAAACTACAACTTTGTAAAAATGTTATGTAGGATTAACTATAGAGAATCTCAATATCATTTAATAACTGGATTTGCTTTAATTGGGAAATTTCCATGTCATATATTGTCATATATTACTTTTTATGCATCCATTGAAAGTATGTAATATAAATAAGCTAAATAATGTACAGTATTATATGTCCACATGGCTGTTGGGAATAGTGGTCACCACCTTTAGAAGATGCGATCCATATGTAGGTGTATGCTTCTTCTATCAACGGGTGAAATCAAAATTATTCCCCCTCCATTGCACAATCTAAATAGCTCAACATGACTAATATAACAAGTAATTTCCCAAAATTCACCAGAAAATGACACTTTTTCTGACTAATGCAGTCTCAAAATAATTCACTCCCTCGATGACAAAGAGTTTTAATACTTACGGTACTTAAGCTCCTGTTGCTGTTATAACCGGCTGCAAACATGATGTATTACCAGATACCAGCTTTTGGCAGATGGATTTTAGCCCATTTCGCATGGGTTCGCTAATGTTCTTAAGTTTGTGTGCTGCAACAGTCTTCTTCAAATCCAATCCATCATTTTCTATAAGGTTCAAGTTAGGCAAGTGTGATGGATATTCCAAACTCTTCCACGACCTTTTGTGATACCAAGCTTTGGCAGACTTTCATGCATGCTTGGGATCAGTGTCCTTTTCAAAAGTTCAATGACGCTAAAACTTTAGCTTCCTCACAGAAGGCATGACATTTTTTCCTAGCATTTCCTTAAACTTGATTGAATCCTTCTTGCCTGCCACATGGTGCAGGATTATAATGGTAGAAGAAGACAAGCAGCCCCAGAGCATCACTGAGCCCCAGTCATCACTGAGCTGCTGCCATGCTTCACCTTAGGCACCACCAAGCCACCACTGTGCTTTACAGTAGGTATCGGCGAGTCTCCACAATGCTTCAATTTAGATATCATCCAAGTCACCACCATACTTCACTATAGGCATCACCAAGCCACTGCCATGCTTCATTGTAGGCATCACTGAGCCACCACCATGCTTTACGGTAAGCATCACTAAGTCACCACCATGCTTCAGTGTAAGCGTCACCAAGCCACAACCATGCTTAATTGTAAGCATCACCAAGCCACCGCCATGCTTCATTGTAAGCATTATTGAGCCACTGCCAGGTTTCCCTGTAGGCATCACTGTGTCACCACCATGTTTTACTGTAGGCATCACTGTATCACCGTCATGCTTCACTGTAGGCATCACCAAGCCACTGACATGTTTCTCTGTAGGCATCACAAAGTAACCATAATGCTTTACTGTAGCCATCACTGAGCCACCTCCATGCTTTGCTGTAACCATCACCAAGCCACCGCCATGCTTCATTGCAAGCATCACTGATCCACTGATACGTTTCACTGTAGACATCACTGAGTCACCATCATGCCTCACTGTAGGCATCACCAAGCTACTGCCATGTTTCACTGTAGGCATCATTGAGTCACTGTCATGCTTCACTGTAGACAGGGTGTTGCTTTCAGCATATGCTTTATTCCTCCTTGTCCAGAGATGCTGTCAGTCCATATGCCTGAAAAATGTAATGTGTTATCTCTTCACACAACAAAATCCAAAAAATTCTTTGTTTTATTTACATGGTTTTAAGCATATTGGCTTGACTTTTTTTTGTGTTTTTGAGTCAGTAGAGATGTACTGTACATCTTGTAGTTCAAGCATAGAAACCTTCTGTATGCTCCTTACTGTGCAAACTGAAATCTCAGTGCCTGATGCCACTAAATCTTGCTACAGGTTTTCTGCAGTCACTAGAGAATTTTTGACCACTTGCTGTTTCAGGAATTTTGTGCAGCCTGAGACAACTTCCTATTTCTGCCATCTCCAAGAAGTTTAACCGGTATTCCTTAAAATTTGTACTTGTGAATTCAAACTGTATCTGTAAGAGCACTCAATGCTTTTGTATCTAATTGCATCTTTTAGGCCTCCTTCAGGCAGATTCCCTTGTTTGTGTAAGGGTACCGTCACAGTGAAATTTCCATCGCTGCGACGGCACGATTCGTGATGTCGCAGCGTCGTATGAATATCGCTCCAGCGTCGTAGACTGCGGTCACACTTTGCAATCACGGCGCTGGAGCGATGCCGAAGTCCCCGAGTAACCAGGGTAAACATCGGGTTACTAAGCGCAGGGCCGCGCTTAGTAACCCGATGTTTACCCTGGTTACCAGCGTTAACGTAAAAAAACAGTACATACTTACATTCCGGTGTCTGTCCCCGGCGTCTCAGCTTCTCTGCACTGTGTAAGCACCATAGCCGGAAAGCAGAGCGGTGACGTCACCGCGTCACCGCTGTGCTCGCTTTCCGGCCGGCAGGCGCTCACACAGTGCAGAGAAGCTGAGACGCCGGGGACAGACACCGGAATGTAAGTATGTACTGTTTGTTTTTTTTACGTTTACGCTTGTAACCAGGGTAAACATCGGGTTACTAAGCGCGGCCCTGCGCTTAGTTACCCGATGTTTACCCTGGTTACAAGCGAACACATCGCTGGATCGCTGTCACACACAACGATCCAGCGATGTCAGCGGCTGATCAAGCGACGAAAGAAAGTTCCAAACGATCTGCTACGACGTACGATTCTCAGCGTGATGTCTGATCGCAGTAGCGTGTCAGACACAGCGATATCGTAACGATATCGCTAGAACGTCACGAATCGTGCCGTCGTAGCGATGGAAATTTCACTGTGTGACGGTACCCTAAGGCAATAATCTCTTCTTATAACTTCCTGGGCATGAGACAACAACACAGCAAATGTGTGCCTTTGTGGGGGATTCTGAGATTGCAGGAGTCAATAAAAGTGGCATTTTGTGTCGAATTTGGAGAAACCACTTACAATATTAGTTGTTGAGATATTTACATTGTTCTTGTTCGATTGGTTTATCGCAAAAAGCTGAAAGTTTGTAAAGTTTACTAATAAACCTATTTTATAATATGAGTTGATTAATAATGATTGCAACTGTACTTCCTCTGCAATTTCTCAGAAGAAACCCATTGTTATAGTGCCCCATCTATTTTAGAAAACCATTGGACAGATGCTCATACCGGCAGCCATTGCTGCTCCAATCCCCACCACCCACATGTACACAATTAGCCCTTTTTTCAGTAGAATAAGCTACTGCCAGACAGGTTTGGCAGCAGCTTATCTGCTGCATGAACAAAGGATCAGGCATGCTGAAATTCTACTTCCCCAATGCTTCTTTTCCTTAACATCATTATGGCTTCTATAGAGCGTGAAACATAAAGTAAATGATGGCTCTTGGCCTAGTTTTTTACACTAACTACTAATACTATACTTAAATCGATGTGGTGATGTAATTAGTGCATAAATATATAAATGAATCAGGGTGTAAAGTTCCTTTTGGTATTATTGGTATTATTATCCAAATCTGATATTGCAGCTTGGCCCCAACCCCTTGATGAGTTGCACACCCAGAACATGAATTGACAGCCCAGTTTTTTTAGACTAAATATTATTTCTTTCTTAGATTTTATATATAATGCCTACCACACACAACCATATGGGAGTGTTCCTGTGAATGGAAAAGTTGGCTGAGATGGCGGCTACCAGCTGAATGACCAGTCAAAGCATCGTATGGCATACAGACCTCGAGCCATCCTGAGTCTACCACCTGAATGATGGCTTTTCTTTATTCCCACTGGTCATTCACTCTCACATTTTCCTTCTCACTTTTCGAGCTGGAGCAGTTTATGAGACATGTTGCTGTAGGTCAAAAAAGAGTCTATTGAAAGTAATTTGGTCATGTGCCAAAAGATCAATTTTGCAGCTATAAGCTACTTATTGTTAACCGCAGACATAGCTGATTAAGTAAAACTATAATCGCTTTAAGTAAGTGCTAGAAACCACAAACACTGCAGTCAGGTACTTAGAAAATACAAAGGGACAGTCACAGGAAATCCTCGCAGCGCTCTCCTACGACTGAGAGCCTGATGTTTTACATGCGTCCCAGGAAGGGGAGAATAGCATGGGGCAGCTCCACATTTAATTACACTAAATGACACAGATGTGACCACGATCTATATGATGCCTTCCATTTAGCTTTAATTCTGTCCATTTTCTTATTGAAAATATAGACTTGGAGTCGAAACCACTTTTCCTGGTCCAGAGTTAGATGTATTACGGGATTTACTGAAACCTATTAAACTCAATTACAGATGAGCTGTGCACTCGCTGTCACTCAGGTTAGGTCAAGAATTGAATACTTATATCCATGAACTTGAGGTCAGTAGGTCCGATAAGAAAACAATTATAGAAATACAAAAAGAAAGTAAAAACTCTAACTCCAAATTGATGTTTTTGTGTCACATGTAGCATCTGGTGAAATGATTACTTACATCTTCTTGTCCAACATGAGCCACCCTTTTAATTTTTTAATTGAGCACATTTTCTCCTTCCTGCTTTTTGTAGGAAGTCAGAATTAATAACTGTTCATACGCTTGCTAAGTCTCTTGGATCATCGGGTGGCTCTTGGTTAATAGGAAGATCTTCAGGACTCCTGAAACAGTCAACAAATCTCTCGACTTCCAAATAAGCCCCTCTGAATGTTTACATCACCAGATTCAGCCTTTAGGGAGGTAGACACATACTCAGGGGGCAAGAATAGGCATAGAAAGAAACGTGGTCTTAGGCCATGTGCACACGTTCAGTATTTTTCGCGGTTTTTTCGCGTTTTTTTCACTATAAAAACGTGAAAAAAACGCTAACATATGCCTCCTATTATTTACAGTGTATTCCGCATTTTTTGTGCATCGCGGAAAAAAAGCAACATGTTCATTAAAAATGCGGAATTGCGGGGATTCCGCACACCTAGGAGTGCATTGATCTGCTTACTTCCCGCACGGGGCTGTGCACACCATGCGGGAAGTAAGCAGATCATGTGCGGTTGGTACCCAGGGTGGAGGAGAGGAGACTCTCCTCCACGGACTGGGCACCATATAACTGGTCAAAAAAAAGAATTAAAATAAAAAATAGTGATATACTCACCTTCGATGGCCTCCGGAGTCTTCCCGCCTCTCCGGTGCATGCTGCCGCTTCGGTTCCTATAGCTGGTGTGCGGTGAAGGACCTGCGATGACGTCGCGGTCTTGTGATTGGTCGCGAGACCGGTCATGTGACCGCTCACGTGACCGCGACGTCATGGAAGGTCCTGCACACACACAGCATCTATAGGAACGGACGCCGCTGAGGAGATCCGCTGTCTGCAGGTGAGTATAAGCATTTTTTTTATTTTTTTTAAATTATTTTTAAACATTCTATCTTTTACTATAGATGCTGCATAGGCTGCATCTATAGTAAAAAGTTGGTCACACTTGTCAAACACTATGTTTGACAAGTGTGACCAACCTGTCAGTTTTCCAAGCGATGCTACAGATCGCTTGGAAAACTTTAGCATTCTGCAAGCTAATTTCACTTGCAAAATGCTAAAAAAAACGCTAAAAAAACGGGAAAAAAAAACGCAAAAAAAATGCGGATTTCTTGCAGAAAATTTCCGGTTTTCTTCAGGAAATTTCTGCAAGAAATCCTGACGTGTGCACATACCCTAAAGAAAAAAGCACATTTATGGTGGGAGGGAAATTGGATGTAACAAGGGACATTAGCCGAAAAAAGTGTCGAGTTTATGTGTTACTTGGTGATGTGGATCCTTGAAGCCTTTCTTCTGGAAGAGCAGATGGAATGAAGCATGGTCTGATGACAATGATGCAGCAAGGAGAACTGGTTGGTGCTACAGATTCTGTTGAGCCTAGATGGTAGCTGGAGTAACGCAGTTTGAAGAGGACAAAGGGATGCTGAAAAGTCAGCAAAGTCGTAGAGCATCAGAACAGCAGTGCTGGCAATGCATGTAGACTTGCCAATAGGGAAGTGTCAGAGCCCAGTATAATAGAAGACCTGGGTAAGGGCGCGTGCACACAACCGATTTTCTCATACGAGTGCCATCTGTGGTTTTCACGGATAGTACTTGTACTTGTACCTATGATATTCTATGGGGCTGTGCACATATCCGATTTTTTCCTGGGACCAAGTGATCCATGGAAAAAAAAATCGGAGATATGTTCAATTTTGATCTTTGGTCAAAATGTGTAATGCAAGTCTACGGGTCTGTGAAAAAAATCGGACTGCCCTTGAAAGGCATCTGAGTGTGAACTTTCAAAATGGAAAAGGCAAGGAATTGTTTCTTTCTTGCCCTGTCTGCATCAGAGAAAAAATGAAGACACTCTGATCAAAGTCTGATGAGAATAATTTGACTTTTTTTCTCAGATGTAGAGAACATGGTTTTGTGACCCTACCTTACCAGGAGACTAAAGGCAAGCTTGTGTCTTATGTAGCAGAGCCCATCTTTGTATTAGAGATGGGTTTGTCAACATTGGCTTGTGGTAATATAACCAGCCATATAGCAGATCTGGGCTAGTCAGCTTCCGCACTTGTGGTAAAGTATCAGAATCCATGGGTTCTAGAAGAGCTGAGTTTGTCAGGATGCACTTCAGTAGTAAAATAGGTATTGTGTAGAAGAGCCCAGTGGTTGTAACAGAGCTGGGAATGTCAGGAGGCAAACTTGGAGTATTGTAGAGGAGCCCAGCGGTTGTATCATAGCTGTGTTTGTCAGCTTGGCGCTTCTTCTGGGGCAGATGGGTAACAGTGTGCCTATGCTTACAAAAGTTGGATTCTGTCTTCCAATTCTCCAAAAAGAAGAAATTCTTAAACTTGGCAAGAAAAATATTTAGAATTGAGAGTCCTCAGTGGTTGATCCCTTTTAACGGCTAACTGAAAAGATGGTAACAAATTGCAAGCTTTCAAGACTACTCAGGTCTCTTCATCAGGCACAGACTAAAGCAAATTCTGAAGAATCACATATTTATACACAACTTATGATTCTTCAGAATTTGCTTTAGTCTCTGCCTGATGAAGAGACCTAAGTAGTCTCGAAAACTTTCAATTTGTTACCATCTTTTCAGTTAGCCATTAAAAGGTATCAACCACTGAGGACTCTCAATTCTAAATATTTTTCTATCTACTGGCTAAGACGGTACCAAGATATTTATCTTTCCTGTATTAAACTTGGCAAGTAAGTTTTCAAACTGTTTCCACATGACTGTTGCAAGAATGCTAAAGTTGCAGCAATAGTTGCCCTTGATGCCACAAGTTGCCATGTAGAGACTTACACATATCACATTATTCCAAAATAAAGCAGTGACAGGTTTTGTCAAGAATGATTAGGAAATCTGGTACCATGTGAAGGGCGTAGAGTAACAGATGTTCCCAAATCTTATATATGTATTTATAGCCATGGTTATTGTGCCAAGTAGAATACTTATAGCTACAGATTGGCACCTCCAGAAAGATAGAAATTCAAAATGTAAATAAGTCTGATTACAGATTAACTCTGAACTTGAGAAATTCTATTGCTTCAAATGCCTCCAAATAAGAAACACATATTTTGAATCTGTAGATTCCACCATCGCTGTCGCCAGCATTTGGACACTTGGTAGCAAGTTACCATTTAGGAGATCAATGTTTGCAATATCATGGCTGTAGTATTCAACAAGCTTCCCCTCTGACTGACCTTTCTACCATCCGCCCTTCATCAGGAAATACCTGATGAAGGGGGCATGAGACTCCCGAAACACGTAGAATAAACCACTGAGAATCTTTGATATTTTTCCTGAACTTATCCTTGCGGCAGCACGGAGTATAACTACAAATTCCCTTTGAATACATGGTTTCTTTTGGTCATGGATGACCTGTGGATCTGCAGCGGCCGTCAACCTATATGCCTTTATCTCATCCTAACCAGGTGAGCAAACTTCATGATATATTCTCTCCTTTGTAACGTGGATAAGACCTTATTGCGCTTTTCTGTCTCCCTATTCTCATGCAACAGTCCCCTATGAACAGACAAACCACCCTTTAGATTAAATTGTCCAAATCAGCCTCTATTATAACAAACATTGCAATAATAAATAACTTGAAAGTAAGGAGGTTCTTGGAGCTCCAAAACCTGGCAGAAAACAATGCAATAATAAACCATCCAGCTTTACCCCCAGCTGTGACCACAGGCTCAGGGTCACGTCTGTTGCCAAAAAAACATTTCCATATCACCGAATCCCAGGGACCCCACGGTGAAGAGTCCCAAAATCCGTCATCCAATTAACCAAATTCCAAACAAAATGGCAAGATTACCTTCTGCCAGATGTACAACCCCCTGACCATAATTTTCCCACCAACTCCAAGAATCCCCTCTCCACCGCTTGCTGAAATGACCCACTGACCCTCCCATACTTTACTTTAATAGTTCAAGTTTACTCTCTAGTTAACATACATTTCACTGCGGTTACTATGTGCCATTTAGCAATCCCCACCCCCTCCCAACCTATTTATAAGCCCACTTTTTCTTCCAACCAACCCGATATTTAACCACCCCTTAAACTTTTGCACCCCTAAAGCAGCCACCCTAAGACCAGTTACTTTATTTAACCCCTGTTTGTTCTACAAAGCTGAGTCATGGGTCACTATGCCCATGACCCTGCGGGGTCTTTGTTTTTCCTTTCGTATAACAGGAACACTTCAGATGAAACTGAGACAATATTGGGAATTTATCATCCTATCTATGCCAGAAGGTAAGTGTACACAGATGGGAGAACTGTGGCCCTTCATTACAGCCTTCATTGTCCAGAGAAGATAAGTTAACACTGAGCAACAGGATGGCTTATAGTTATAGATCTATGGGGGGTCCGACCACTGGGACCTGCAGTGATTGGCAAAAAGGGGAAGCTTTTATTCTAATTTTATTTTGTGTGTCAGTGCACACGCTGGTCTATTTATTCTCTACCGGGCTATCGGAAAAAACAAACTCAGCAGCTCCATGGAGGGTCAAAGAAATGGTAGTTGGGCATGCACACAGCTACTCCATCCTCATGATTAGGGTTGAGCGAAACGGATCGGACAAATTCAAAAATCGCCGACTTTCAGCAAAGTCGGGTTTCATGAAACCCGACCCGATACTAGTGTGGGATCGGCCATGAGGTCGGCGATCTGCTCGCAAAAGTCGCGTTTCGTATGAGGCTTTCAGCGCCATTTTTCAGCCAATGAAGGAGGACGCAGAGTGTGGGCAGCGTGTTGACATAGGTCTCGGTCCCCACCATCTTAGAGAAGGGCATGGCAGTGATTGGCTTGCTTTCTGCGGCGTCACAGGGGCTATAAAGGGGCGTGCACGCCGACCGCCATCTTACTTCTGCCAATCGTAACATAGGGAGAGATTGCTGCAGCTTCATCAGAAGAAGGGACATAGTTAGGAAGGGAAGATTAACCCCCAAACTGCTTGTGCTGTAGCGATTTCCACTGTCCAACACCACCTTTTTTTTGCAGGGACAGTGGAGGCTAGATTTTGTGCATCAGCTCTGTAGCTTATAAGGCTCCCTGATACGCCGCTGTACAAACCAACTGCTTTTTTAAAAGCAAAAATCCTGTTGCTCCTTTCTGCACAGTTATCTTGTTTATTTGTCCACACTTTTGTGTGCAGCAGTCCTTTTTATTGCTGCCATACTTGTCCTGAGATCATTGTAGGGAGATTTAAATTGTACTACAGTCCTTGTATTTTTTCATATGTCTTCCAGCCACTTTCTGCCACTTACATTGTGTTGTTTTATACACTTGGCCTGAGTTTTGGTTCAGTCTCCCAAAAAAGTGAGATTCAAATTCTCACAAAGTGGATATACTTCAGTCCTGTTAGTTTGTCGTATATCAGCCAGCCACTTTCTGCCACTTACATTGTGTTGATTTATGCACAGGGCCTGAGTTTTGGTTCAGTCTCCCCCCAAAAAAGGGAGATTTAAATTCTCAACAAGTTTATATACACCTTCTACCTTGTTTTACAGTACCATATAACGGTTGTTATTTTGGTTAGATTTTCCAAAAAATGAGGAAGTCTGATGGAAGAGTGTTATGATCTGGTGACCTTGGAGCCGCATGAAACTTTCTCTGGAGTCGGTGGAACCTGCACTGACCGCAAATCCTGAACTAACACCGCAACTAGACGTAGCCGTGGGGTGTGCCTAACATACCCTAGACACCTCGACACAGCCGGAGGACTAAATACCCCTATAGATGGAAATAGGAATGCTACCTTGCCTCAGAGCAGACCCCCAAAGGATAGGCAGCCCCCCACGAATAATGACTGTGAGTAGGAGAAGAATAGACACACGCAGGTAGAAAACAGGATTTAGCAAAAGAGGCCACTCTAGCTAAGTAGGAAAGGATAGGACAGATTACTAGGCGGTCAGTATTAAAGCCCTTCCAAAAATATCCACAGCAGATAATACAAAAAGTTCCACAATCTAACTAAAGACATGGAATGTATATCTGCCACTCCAGAGAATCCAACAAGACTGAGAAAATACTGACACAAGCTAAGCTGGACAAGAAAACACAAAGAATAGCACTGAATTGTGAAGCACATAGCATGTGTGCCACAGGAAAAAAAAACCAGACACTTATCTTTGCTGATTTGGCAGAAAGGCAGGAGGAACCAAGCAGAGGTCCAACACCTCCCAACAACAATTGACAACTGGCAAGGACTAATGAATCCTGCACGCCTAAATACCCCAGTCAGAACTGCAATCAGCAGATACACCTGACCAGGACTGCAACTCAGGGGCAACTGCATTACCACCTACAACCACCGGAGGGAGCCCAAAAGCAGAATTCACAACAGAAGAGCCCGTGGGCGGTGGTTGCCAGCTGGTTCTGATGGTGGTGGTGGTGCATCTTGTAGTAGTGCCGTTTGCCTGGACAGGTGGGTGGGCCCACTCTTGGGCGACGGCACTGGCACAGGGTCCCTCATAGTACAATGAAGTGTCTCTGACGGTGGTGGTGCACAACCAATGTCAGACACACCGTTGTAATATGAGGGGCCCTGTGCCAGTAGCGCCGCCCAAGAGAGAGTGTTCCCCCCAGCTCGAACAGTGCTCTACCACTTGCAATACTTACCTCTCCCTGCTCCACCACTGTGTAGTCTGTGCTGTTAAATCCTTCAATTGCACTGCCAATACAAATTTGTTGAAATGATAGATGATAGTTAAAATATACAGGGGCCCTGGCCTCCATTTAGACCAGTTAATACTTTGCGCCTACTACCACTGTCTGCTACTCAGCAGAGGAGCCCACCCCTGTACCTAGCTATGCCACCTGTTTATTTATGAACAATTTTTTGGCAGACAATTGGCCCACTTTATTATTTGGGCCTACTAACTGTGTCTGCCACTCATTACAGTTGTCCTCCACTGAACAAAGCAATGCCTCCTGTTTAGTCCTGTTACCAATTTTTAACTGCATTTAGGCTACTGTATTATTTGGGCCTACTACTGTGTCTGCCACTCATTACAGTTGTCCTCCACTGAACAAAGTAATGCCGCCTGTTTAGTTCTGTTACCATATTTGAACTGCATTTAGCCCACTTTATTATTTGGGCCTACTAACTGTGTATGCCACTCATTACAGTTTTCCTCCACTGAACAAAGCAATGCCGCCTGTTTAGTCCTGTTACCACATTTGAACTGCATTTAGCCCACTTTATTATTTGGGCCTACTAACTGTGTCTGCCACTCATTACAGTTTTCCTCCACTGAACAAAGCAATGCTGCCTGTTTAGTCCTGTTACCACATTTGAACTGCATTTAGCCTACTTTATTATTTGGGCCTACTAACTGTGTTTCCTCCTCATCCTGCCCATTGCCCAGCCACTGCTAGAAGAGTCTGCTGGTACATTGACCCAGACCACTACATTCCCCTTGCACTCTACACAGCCAGAATCTGACCCTGCTGAAAGTCAGGTTCCCCTTCCCGCATACTATACCACCTTACATGGGGACAAAGAGGAAGGTGCAGATGAAAGTGCAGATTCCTTCATCAGGCGGGGGGCATACTCATTGGCGACGTCACTAGCACAGGGCCCCTCATAGTACGCAAAAGTGTCTCTGCCAGTGGGAGGCGCCACCTGCCGTCAAACACACCACCGTACTATGAGGGGCCCTGTGCCAGTGACGTCGCCAACGAGTATCCCCCCCTACCTGATGAAGGAACCTGCACTTTCATCTGCACCTTCCTATGAACGATTGGGCCCCCCCTGCTTGCTCAGGATGACAGCACTTGCAAAGTTGAAATACTTACCTCTCCCTGCTCCACCGCCGTGACGTATTCTGCGTTTCCTGGGCCCACGAAAATCTTGAGCCAGCCCTACCCCCCTCAACTTTAGCCAAATGACCCCCAGTTTTCAATGCCTAACTATTATTATAAAGTAAATTAAGATTGACAAGCTTAAGTAATAAGAATTGATGTTTTTGGGTTTAAAATGGGCACTGTAGGTGTTTTCCTGTCCTCCACTCACTGATTCCCCATTGCCTTGCATTGGGTTTCGTGTTTCAGTCGGCCCCCGACTTTTCGCAATAATCGGCCGATTTCACCCGACCCGACTTTTGACAAAGTCGGGTTTCGCGAAGCCTGACTTGATCCGAAAAAAATAAAAGTCGCTGAACTCTACTCATGATGATAACAGTGTTCCATTGGGTATAAAAGTTCTCCAGATTTCTGTGGGTCCCAATGGTCATACTATCATCAAACCCCATTAATCTTGGGCTACCATGACAAACTTTTGCTCCACCCTCCCTGACTGCATTGCAGAGTGTGAAAGAAAGAGTTATTGGGTTACTTGCCCAGGATTGGAGTTATGTCTAATTCTGACTATTCCAACTGGGTTGTGGTTAAAGGGATAGTCCAGGCTGTAGTTCCGTTAAGTTATTTCACCCCCTGAAGCTCTGCACTTGGCAGTTATGCCTGGATTGGGTCCATATTATCATTAGTGACCAGAGCTGCTCTCTAATTATTTTTTACTCTAGATATGGCCTCATCGTATTTCCCTCCGTATCTCTGTGTGTTTCTGGTGCATTCTTATATGAGGCACTGTGCAGTCTTGTTTAGTCTGCATTTGGGAAGGATTCTAGTAGCGGAGCGTGGTTCTGTTATCCACTGTCTGCCACATCTGTTACTCAACATTTCAGAAAGTTTGGCCCAGTACATTGTCACTGCTCCAGCACCATAATTAACTATGACAACTCCTGATCAGAATAGAACAAAATGACTCCCATTATAATCATCAAAGGATCACTGTAAATGTCTAGAATTAGAACATGGAGAGGACGGGAAAACAGTCGTGAATTATCAAATCTGGAAATTATAGATTAAGGGAAAGATGGTACTAATTCTGCTGAGAGAAAAGCAGTGGTAACAGATCAGCGCTGGACGAGAACAGACGTCATGTTTGTGCAATTAATGGAGATGAATAGATGTAATGTATCCATGAAGCAAATTGTGCACATTAAGGGAATCTTGCTTCAGGTTTTTATGTTAGATTTTTGTTTGCATTCTTCTGATGTTTATAGCGAAAAAAAAATCCTGAATTATCAGTATTTTCATGCTGCCCATGGGCATGCGCAACAGGCTAACACTGATTATCACTTTACAACTTGGGCTGAGTACACAGAAAGAAGGGGCGAAATTAGGCAGGGTCAACAATATAAGGTGTTATGAAGCTAAAGGAAGGTAACACAGGATCTATCATTGACGGTAGGGAACATTTCACCAAATTTTTTATGTTGAGTTGAACACACGATGTATTAGTGATTGCGAAACATAAAAAAATGCTTTTGCTTGTTTTTATTTTACTTCTCCATTGCATAGATATTATCAATCAAGGTACATGGCACCTAATGAGTTAACATTAGTTAAGTCTAAGGGTACTGTCACACAGTGCAATTTTGATCGCTACGACGGCACGATTCGTTGCAGCGTCGTATAATTATCGCTCCAGCGTCGTATACTGCGGTCACACGTTGCAATACACTGCGCTGGAGCGATAATTTCATGACGTATTTGCGATGTAGAAGCCGTTGGTTACTGTGCGCACATCGTATACAACCTGTGTCACACGATGCAATCATGTCGCCACAGCGGGACACTAGACGACGAAAGAAAGTTTCAAACGATCTGCTACGACGTACGATTCTCAGCGGGGATCCGGATCGCAGTAGCGTGTCAGACACAACGATATCGTAACGATATCGCTAGAACGTCACGAATCGTGCCGTCGTAGCGATCAAAATTGCACTGTGTGACAGTACCCTAAGTAGATGTTACCAGAGGAACTCACAAGGTGAAGACTCACACGCCCCCAGTGATAGCAACTCATACAGGGAGAAGAAGGGAACGCCCCCAGTGATAGCAACTCATACAGGGAGAAGAAGGGAACGCCCCCAGTGATAGCGACTCATACAGGGAGAAGAAGGGAATGCCCCCAGTGATAGCAACTCATACAGGGAGAAGAAGGGAACGCCCCCAGTGATAGCGACTCATACAGGGAGAAGAAGGGAATGCCCCCAGTGATAGCAACTCATACAGGGAGAAGGGCACGCCCCCAGTGATAGCAACTCATACAGGGAGAAGAAGGACACACCCCCAGTGATAGCAACTCATACAGGGAGAAGAAGGACACACCCCCAGTGATAGCAACTCATACAGGGAGAAGATGTGCACATCACCAGTGATAGCAACTCATACAAGGATAAGAAGAACATGCTGTAAGTGATAGAAACTCATGCAAGGAGAGGAAGTACACAACCCCAGTGATAGCAACTCATACAGGGAGAAGAAGGACACCCCCCAGTGATAGCAACTCATAAAGTGAGAAGAATGACACCCCCCCACTGATAGCAACTCATACAGGGAGAGGAAGGACATGCCCCAAGTGATGGCAACTCATACAGGGAGAGGAAGGACATGCCCCAAGTGATAGCAACTCATACAGGGAGAAGAAGGGAACGCCCCCAGTGATAGCAACTCATACAGGGAGAAGAAGGGAACGCCCCCAGTGATAGCAACTCATAAGGGAGAAGAAGGGAATGCCCCCAGTGATAGCAACTCATACAGGGAGAAGGGCACGCCCCCAGTGATAGCAACTCATACAGGGAGAAGAAGGGAACGCCCCCAGTGATAGCAACTCATACAGGGAGAAGATGTGCACACCACCAGTGATAGCAACTCATACAAGGATAAGAAGAACATGCCCCAAGTGATAGAAACTCATGCAAGGAGAGGAAGTACACAACCCCAGTGATAGCAACTCATACAGGGAGAAGAAGGACACACCCCCACTGATAGCAACTCATACAGGGAGAGGAAGGACATGCCCCAAGTGATAGCAACTCATACAGGGAGAGGAAGGACATGCCCCAAGTGATAGCAACTCATACAGGGAGAGGAAGGACATGCCCCAAGTGATAGCAACTCATGCAAGGAGAAGAAGTGCTCACCCCCAGTGACAGCAACTCATACAGTGAGAAGAAGGACACAACCCCAGTGATAGCAACTCATAAAGTTAGATGAATGACATACCCCCAGTGATAGCAACTCATATAGGGAGAAGAAAGACATGCCCCCAGTAATATCAACTCACACAGGGAGAAGTACATGCCCTCAGTGATAGAAACTCATACATGAAGAAGAAGTACACCCCCCAGTGATGGAATCTCATGCAGGGAGAAGAAGTACACACCCTCAGTGATAGCAACTCATACAGGGATAAGGACATGTCCCCAGTAATAGCAATTCTTACATTGAGAAGAAGGACACGCCTCAGTGACAGCAACTCATACAGGAAGAAGGACATGCCCTCACTAATAGCGACTCATACAGGGAAAGAATAACAAGCACCAATGATAGCAACTCTTATAGGGAGAAGAAAGACACACACCAGTAATAGCAACTTATACAGGAAGAAGGACATTCCCCCAGTGACAACAACTCATATAGGGTGAAGGAGGACACAGCCCCAGTAATAGCAACTCTTACTGTACCCCACTGCTAAAACAGAGGCATAAAAAGAGATGGAATGCCAAAGTGTAGGTAAGCCAAAATCCTTCTGGTAAACTGTCTTGTGGACAGATGAGACCAAGATAAAGCTTTTGGGTAAAGCAGGTCATTCTACGGTTTGCCAAAAACAGAATGAGGCCCAAGAATCATACTGAAATGGATGGAAACAAAGCACTGGAGAGTTTTGAAGTTGCCAGCAATGAGTCAGGATCTAAATTTAAATCTATCGTATATTAAGTTGAGGATACCAACAATTTTATCCTGCTCATTTTTGGGGTTTTGTTTGAAATTATATTCAATTATACTTTTTTCTGGGTTTTTTTGTGTGTTTTTCCAGTACACACAAAGGAAGTAATCATGTGTACAACAAAATATGTGTAATTGCAATAATTTAAAGGGAAAAATACTTCCTTTTCTGGAACAATTAATTTAAAGGGAAAAATACTTCCTTTTCTGGAACAATTTAAAGGGGGAAAAATAAGTGTTTGATACACTGCTGATTTTCCCACCTATAAAGAATGGAGGGATCTGTAATTTTTTTTTTTAGGAACACAAACTAAGACCAAATAAAAAAAAAATCCAGAAAATCACATTTTATGATTTTTAAATAATTAAATTGCATTTTATTGGATGAAATAAGTACCGTATATACACGAGTATATGCCAACCAGAGTATAAGCTGAGACCCCTAATTTTGCCACAAAAATGGGAAAACTTAATGACTCGAGTATAAGCCTAGGGTGGAAAATGCAGCAGCTACCAGTAAATGTCAAAAATAAAAATAGATACCAATAAAAGTAAAATTAATTGAGACATCAGTAGGTTAAGTGTTTTTGAATATCCATATTGAATCAGGAGCCCCATATAATGCTCCATACAGTTCATGATGGGCCCCATAAGATGCTCCATATTAAAATACGCCCCATATAATGCTGCACAAATGCAGATTATGGCCCCATAAGATGCTCCATGTAGATATTTGCCCCATATAAAGCTGCACAAACATTGATTATGCCCCATAAGATGCTCCATGTAGACATTTGCCCCATATAGTGCTGCACAAACGTTATGGCCCCATAAGATGCTCCATGTAGACATTTGCCCCATATGCTGTTGCTGCAATAACAAAAATAAAAAAAAATCACATACTCACCTCTCGTCGCTCAGGCCCCGGCACCTGCTATATTCATCTGCTCCCCGTTCCACCGCCTCCGGCCGCCGCTGTGTCTTCCCCGTCCTCTGCACTGACTGTTTAGGCAGAGGGCGGCATGCACACTAATCGCGTCATCGCGCCCTTTGACCTGAGCGTCAGTGCAGAGGACAGGGAAGAGGCAGCGGCCGGTGGCGGTGGAACACTCCTATGGGAGTGGAGTGGGGTCCATATTCATTACTGTAATGAGCGGTACCATGTGACCGCTCACTACAGGAAGAAGCTGCCGGCGCCGGGGAACCAGGGACCATGCCAGAAGCAGGTGAGTATTATTACACAGCTGCCGCTCCCCCTCCTCTGCCAACCCCTGGGTATGACTTGAGTATAAGCCGAGAGGGGAAATTTTAGCCTAAAAAAATGGTCTGAAATTCTCAGCTTATACTCGAGTATATACGGTATTTGATCACCGACCAACCAGCAAGAATTCTGGCTCTCACAGACCTGTAAGTTTTTCTTGAAAAAGCCCTCCTACTCTGCACTCAATCAATCACACTTCAACCACCAGGGACAAAATTGTAGATCTGCTAAATTGTAGACCTGCACAAGGCTGGGATATGATACAGGACAACAGGCAAGAAGCTTTGTGAGAAGGCAATAACTGTTGGCACAATTATTAAAAAATGGAAGAAACAGAAGATAACTGGCATAATTCTTTGGTCTGGGTCTCCATGCAAGAACTCAACTGGTTTTCATGGAGCTTGGCTACTAGTGCCCAGACCATGGGCGAGAGTAAAAAAAAAAGAGCATGAACCGCACATCCCAAAATCATATGTTGATCTAAAGCCGCTAGGCAAAAATTTATCTACTGAACATGAGGTTTTCAGTTTAACATTCTGATCAGACTGTATGAAGCCCACTGCCACTTCACGGCAAACCTCGTAGTGGGTCCTAACGCCCTAACGGAGAGGAGCCGTGCCGCGACCACCGCCGCAACGGCCATGCACCAGCAGGGCGGATGGCCTGTTGCCCCACAGCACCCATGCTGCGAGACTGAGCCCCCATGACTCCAGACCGCGCCGCCCCACCAGCACAAAGCCACAGCAACAATGGCCGCCACACAGCACCAGCACCAAAATGAAAGGAGCATTTAAACTCACCTTCCTCCAGCTCTTCAGTGAGAGCCAAAATGGGCTAGACCCCTTACTTTGCAGTCTCCTGTGTGCAGTAGCTGCATTCCAGAAGAGGAGTTAACTCCTAATATCCCAGCCACCTCACTCTAGCCTATTGATTTCAATACAGTAGTTAATTGCTCATCTCCCTCCATTTCCCTGTCAGCTCTGATAAGCTGCTGTTTTAAATCTTGCAAAATCACCTGCCCTCCACATTGGCTTTATACAGAGCAGTTTTCCTAATCACAATTCTCTGCTCTCACTGTCCTGAGCCCTGTGCCTGTTATGTCCTGTTATCTCTATGTGTAAATATAGTAATACCAGCGTAGACTCAAACCGCTTACAGCTGAATGTGTTACAGCAGAACTTATGCTGAGCTTTATAGGTCATAATGCTTTATAGTTTAATACTACAGCTCAGCTACTAACCAGAACTGTCACTCAAGGAGGAGCACTCACTCTTTGAGAATAACCCTTTAACCCCTTACCGACCTCCGCCGTACTAGTACAGCGGAGGTCGGATCCCCTGCTTTGATGTGGACTCTGGCGCTGAGCCCACCTCAAAGCCGGGACATGTCAGCTGTTTTGAACAGCTGACATGTGCCCGCAATAGCGTTGGGTGAAATCGCGATTCACCCACCGCTATTAACTAGTTAAATGCCACTGTCAAATGCTGACAGCGGCATTTAACCGGCGCTCCCGGACGCGCGGCTGGAAATGAGCACATCGCCGACCCCGTCACATGATCGGGGGGTCAGTGATGCGTCGGCATAGCAACCAGAGGTCTCCTTGAGACCTCTATGGTTGTTGATGCCGGCTTGCTGTGAGCGCCACCCTGTGGTTGGCGCTCATAGCAAGCCTGCAATTCTACTACATAGGAGCAATCTGATGATCGCTGCTATGTAGCAGAGACGATCAGGTTATGCCAGCTTCTAGCCTCAAATGGAGGCTATTGAAGCATGGCAAAAGTAAAAAAAAAAGTTTAAAAAAATATGAAAAAAATAAAAAAATATAAAAGTTTAAATCACCCCCCTTTTTGCCCCATTCAAAATAAAACAATTGAAAAAAAATCAAACCTACACATATTTGGTATCGCCGAGTTCAGAATCGCCCGATCTATCAATAAAAAAAAGGATTAACCTCATCGCTAAACAGCCTAGCGAGAAAAAAAATTGAAACTCCAGAATTACGTTTTTTTCGTCGCCGCGACGTTGCATTAAGATTTAATAATGGGCGATCAAAAGAATGTATCTACCAAAATGGTATCATTAAAAACGCCAGCTCGGCATGCAAAAATAAGCCCTCAACCGATCCCAGATCACGAAAAATGGAGACGCTAAGGGTATTGGAAAATTGCGCATTCTTTTTTTTTTGTAGCAAAGTTTGGAATTTTTTTTTACCACTTAGATAAAAGGTAACCTAGACATGTTTGGTGTCTATGAACTCGCAATGACCTGGAAAATCAAAATAGCAGGTCAGTTTTAGCATTTAGTGAACCTAGCAAAAAAGCCAAACAAAAAAACAAGTGTGGGATTGCACTTTTTTTGCAATTTCACAGCACTTGGAATTTTTTTCCCGTTTTCTAGTACACGACATGCTAAAACCAATGATTTTGTTCAAAAGTACTACTTGTCCCACAAAAAAATAAGCCCTCACATGGCCATATTGACGGAAAAATAAAAAAGCTATGACTCTGGGAAGGAGAGGAGCGAAAAACGAGAACGCAAAAACGGAAAAGGGCAAGGTTGTGAAGGGGTTAATAACCTTTGCAGCCAGGCATCCAAGATACTGAATATCACACATGAAGTGTGGCATCCAAAATTTAGCTTCTCAACCATGTCCTGTTTTTCCAGCTGCACCCTGTCTGCCTTTACCATGTTCTATATCCACTCTGATGACCTTTTGATGCTCTAATAAATCATTTGGGACACAGGATCTTTGTTAAATGACATACAGGTGCTTTCAAGGCTGCCGTTATCCCGGTTGCTTGTGCACCTTTTTCTACCACACATTTTCCTTCCACTGAACTTTCCGTTAATATGCTAGGATACAGCACTCTGTGAATAGCCAGCTTCTTTAGCAATGACCTTTTGTGGCTTACCCTCCTTGTGGAGTGTGTCAGTGACTGCCTTCTGGACATCTGTCAAGTTAGCAGTCTTCCCCATGATTGTAGAGCTACTGAAACAGACTAAGAGCCCTTTGTAAACGCTTAGGAAGCCTTTGCAGATGTTTATGTTAATTATTCTAATTTAATGAGATAATGACTTTTGGGTTTTCACTGGCTGTAAGCCATAATCATCAACGTTAACAGAAATAAACACTTGAAATAGATCACTCTGTGTGTAATGACTCTATAATATACGAGTTTCACTTTTTGTATTGAAGAACAGAACAAATTAACTTTTTGATGATATTTACAAACAACTTATACAAGGTGTTTTTATGGGATTGCGTGAATTAGAGAAGTGAGTCTGAAATTCTTTCAAGGAAACTATTTTCAGTGTGTCACAATGCCTTAGCCTGTAAGCAGAGTCGTAGCTAGGGGTTCAGCTCAGGAGGGCAAAACATGTGAGTGGGCTCTTAACAGGCAGACATATCATTAGTGCTACATGTGCGACCGCACAAGGGCCCAAGAGGTAAGGGGGCCCATTTCTACTTCCAAAGAAGGTGCAATTTTGCATTTTTAGGAGCTCTTGGGCTGCAAAGGCCCTATATATTGATCTTGCACAGGGGCCCTTTTCTGTCTGTGTCTGCCTGTAGTGCCTAACCAGGTAACCATGATTATAACTATGGTGGGTATAGGGGAACCTCAGGAGACGACAGCAATGTTATTGAAAATAAATCTCTATACAAAGACCAACACTGATATTACCACCATATGGTGTCATATACTGGTAGATACCAGTCCTGCAGAACATATAGAGATTACACTACAGTTACAGATGGTGACTTTCAGATGACATACTTTCTGGCGGAGTCGTTCACTTTTCTCATCTTTTCCATTGAGTTCCCAGTGTATAACTCCCCTATACACAGTATGATGGGCCCACAGCTCCCCTATACACCGTATGATGATCCCACAGCTCCCCTATACACCGTATGATGATCCCACAGCTCCCCTATGCACTGTATGATGATCCTACAGCTCCCCTATACACCATATGATGATCCCACAGCTCCACTATGCACTGTATGATGATCCTACAGCTCCCCTATACACCATATGATGATCCTACAGCTCCCCTATACACTGTGTGATGTCTCCACTGCTCCCCTATACACAGTATAATGCTGACAGAGCTCCATTATATACAGTATAATGCCCTTACACCTTCCTTATACAAAGTATGGCGGGGCCAAGCTCCCCTACATATAGTATGTTGTCCCCCAGAGTTCCTCTATACACAGAATGATGTCCCCATTGCTCCCCCAAAACACAGTGTAATGACTCCCACAGTAGTTCTCACACTTTATGATGGACCCACACTGTATATTGGCACCCACAGTAGCCTCCACAATGTTTATTAGGCCTCACAGTAGCCACCATACTGTATAATGTCCCTCACACTTCATAATAGCAGCCACAGTACTCCCCACATATTATGAGGGCCATGCACAGTAGTCCACACACTATATAATGGCCCTCCCAATAGCTCCCACACCGTTCTTTAGACCGCAAGCTTAAAGCAACCTGTGGTCGTCTACAAAAGGAGAGCAGTAGTGCAGGGAGATCATGTCTCCCTGCTCTACTGCAGAGCTTAAAGGGAACCTGTCATGTAAAGTGATGCTATTAACCTGCAGATATGGTGTTAATCTTCAGGTTAATAGCATTCTGACACCATACTGCACTTGCACTGAGAGCCCCGCCGCTGGGAAGAAATTAACTTTATTCCTAATGGCAGCCTCGCTCTTACAGTCATTGAGGTGGTGCCGGCATGTTTTCAATCACTGCTCTGTGTATAGAGAGTGGCAGCTGTAACCGTGCCCCGGCACTGACTGACAGCCGGCTCAGCACCGTCTGCCACCCCGTATATAATAATGCTTCTTAAGTGCCTAGTAAATATTTAACCATGTCCCCCTATGTACAGTAATAATAGCCCCAGCATTGCTGATGTGATCAGGGGGTCACATGAGTCATACGTCCATCTGTCCACGCCCTTAGGCTAATACTTATCCTTGATATACTATTACTTAAATATTAACCTATTATTAACCTAATAACACTATTAACCTGTATTATAATGCTTGTTATACTAATACTTATAAAAGACCCAGCTCGCAAGTATAAAAAGCCCCTGATCTCACCATCTCCAGCCTCCCAAGACAGCAACTATTACATATGATGGAGTGTATGCAATCTCATAACATCAAACAGTTTAACAATAATGAGACTCCCAGTGCCCTGTCCCCCTCCCACACCCCAACTCCCACAATACCCCCATCCTCGGAAATGCACCCCCAGTGCCCTTTACCCCCTCCCCCACTTCAGACCCCACAGATGCTCAACACTCGAACCGATCAATTCCAAATGTTCGGATGCTCTTTTCAAATAACAAGTATAATGGGAGTCAATGGGAAATCCAAGCATTTCTCACAGAGAGGTCTGGGAGCAGTGAAGATGTTGAAATGGATGGAAAAAGTGCTGAATGCAAGGGGAACAGAATGGGGTGGACCCCTGGAAGCATCTCTGTCTCCCAGATCGCTGCTGAGAACAATGGGGTCACACTTTTACTCCACTTTAAGGACTGACAATAAAACATTCAAAATCAACAAGAAACGTTTTTTCCTGTATAATCACTATTATATAATGCAACATTCAAAAAGGATTTAAATAATATATAATTTAAGTAAACCAAAATTGAAATTTTTATAAAAAAAAATGGAAATGTCAGTGTAATTTAGGAAGGAAGCAAGAACTGCTAAACATGTGATGTAAGAGGGATTCAGATACACCCTGTATTAGACATAAAGGAGGGCCTCACACATTCGGTTCAAATTGTCATGCAGTGATCACATTTATCCGGCGCTCTACGCTGAACACTTACATCGGGGTTTCCATCTAAATCACTGAGTGACATGACAGATGAAACCCCTGATGGATCCATTCATTCTAATGAGGCAGCAGAGTTACTCTGTTCAGCGGTCTCCTTTTCAGAAGTGCACAAAACTGTGACCGACGGCACTTTTATGCAATCCTGAATCACGTATTTCTGAGATTTACAAAGAATCACCGGTGTAAGCGCTCAGTTTAGAACGCAGGACAAATGTGCACCAAGCCTTACTGCGATCTTTGGGAGGCAGAATGAAAAAAATCAGCAGCATGTGAAAAATTGGCTTTATTATTTTTTACACCTTTCCTCATGCGTACAAGTGATTAGGTGACTTTATTATTTGGGTTGGTGCAATTACAGCAATACCAGATTTATATTGTGTTTTTATGATTGGCTGCTGTCACACACTAAAAAACACTTTTTATTGTGGAAATTAGTTTTTGCATCACCACATTTTGAGAGCTATCATTTTCCATATTTCGGCCGACAAAGTAATGTTATGGCTTGCTTTTTGTGGGACGAGCTGACGTTTTTATTGGTACCATTTTCTGGCACATGACATTTTTTGATCGCTTTCTATTTTGATTTTTGGGAGACAGAATGAACAAAAGACAGCAATTCAGGAATTGCTTTTGGTTTTTGTTTTTTATACTGTTCTGCATGTGGTAAAATTGGTAAGGCAGCTTTATTCTTTGAGTCAGTACAATTACAGTGATGCCCAATTTATTTTACTTATGTTATGCTATTTTTACATAATATAAACTATTTTATTAGAAAAAAATAATTATTTTTGCTTAGCTTTATTTTGAGAGCTATAACTTTTTTATTTTTCTGCTGGTGTAGCTGTATGTATGTAGCTGTTTCATGGCTCATTTTTTGTGGGACAAGATGATTTACAGCTGTACCATCTTTAGTTACATTCTTCTTTTTGATCGCGTTTTATTGCACTTTTTGTTTGGCAGCATGATGACAAAGCATTGTTTTTTAACTAGTGAGACAGTTTTATAGAGTGGGTTGTTACGGATGCGGAAATACCAAATACTGTATGTGTACTTTTATTATTTATTTTTTATTTGCATAAATAAATTTATTTATTGGAAAAATATTTGTTTCTTTTTTTTCTTTATTTGAGGATTTTAAAAGAAATATTTTTACACTTTTTAATATATATATTTTTAACTTTTTTACATTGTCCGAGTATGGGACATTACTGCAAAACATCAGATCACTGATCTGATGTTCTGCAATGCATCTGCACTGCAGGGCATTAGACCGAGATCTGACAGGCAAGGAGGAGGCATCACAGGTCCTGCTCTGAGCAGGCACTGACAGGCCACTTTCCCTGAAGGATTCCATCTTCATCTTGTCATCTTGCTGCTGGGAGCCTCCATGGAGACCATCAGGACAATGGGATCACATCGCGTTGTCCTGATGGAAGCGCACAGGGAACCCCCTCCCTGCGCGATGCCCCTCTATGTTGCTGTCACTACTGACAGCGGCATCATAGGTGTTAAATGCCCGTGATCGGTGCTAGCACCGATCGTGGGCATTGCTGCGGGGTGTCAGCTGTCACATACAGCTGACACCCGCACCCGATCCCTGCAGCGGTCAGCATGAGGCCACGCGATCAGTGCGCCGTACTAGTACTGTTGTTTGCGGGAACGGCGCATGTCGGGAAGGGGTTACATTTTCAAAAAAGGATTATATAAATTTTTTAATAGTTTGGACAAATATTTCTTAAACTGTTATTTCATTTTCAAAGATATAACACATATCGTAAGAGTCATATAACTCAATGAAGATTTCCGTTTACAGGTTGCAGAAAAAAAAATGACAAAAACGTTTAGGAACCGGTGCAATATTTTTATTATCCATTTACAGGTTCATTGGACTAAAAATTCTCAAGAATACCATACTTAGATACGTAAAAGAGCAAGACCCAAAGCAATGTCAGAAACAGGCAGTTGCAGCAAGCATAGATAACATAGACTTATTTTCTTGGCAGGATCTCCAGAGGTCCGGACTTGACTGATGATACAACTGTTATCTTGACACCAGGCTCTCCCATTTTAAAACTGTTTATGAGAAACAAATATCATCTGAAAAGCAGCTTGCCAGACACTAAGTAAATCATGCTTGCAATGATGAATCCAATATCGCCAGCTGTACCCACATTGTCATTGTTATGATGTACCACATTCCGCCCCACTGATACTGTATCCAAATTTGGGCACAAAATCGTCCCCGATCAGCTGGCAAAGTAAAAACTAAAAGCTCGAAAAGAAAAAAAAAAGAAAAGACGGGGACGGAATATAGAATGTTATTAACAAGGTGTACATTGATTATACAAACTGCAAATTAAAACCACTCGCAATGTCCAACAAACTGTTGGAACCCAGGAAGTAATGATTAATGGACATTTTTGTGAACCAAAACACATGGCAAATTGTCCCATCTGGACACTTTAAGTCTATGATGGAGACTTTATCTCTGTTTATTTCATCCCGAGCTAAAAGGCTTATAATAAATTGCAATAATCCAAGGAGCCAACCCAGAGGACAGAGGAGCTCTTCAGATAAAAACCAAAATAGAGAGTTCTGTAACCGAGGACCAGATGTATTTTTGGGTTGCGTTCTTGTACACATTCAACTGAGGCTTTTCAAGTGGTGAAGATTTGCATGTTTGTTTTGCGATACTAATGAATATGTTTTTGATTTACATTTTAGAAAATGGAAACTTTTTTCTTTTCTTTTTTTCTTTTTTTTTTTTTATTCCCCACGCTTTGTAGTTTAATGATTTCCAGCAGGCGCTATATTGTCCTCTTTTAACCCTTCATCATTGGAAATACAATATAATATAAAATATAATTTTTAATTTGTTTATTTTTGTCATTTTATTTCTTCTTCATTTTCCCTTTTCAACTATTATATTTTTTTCCTTTTTTGTTATTCAGCAGTTTTGATGTCTTTTTCCTCTTTTCTCTCCCTATTCTTCTTTCTCGCTACTTTCTCTTCCTTTAATTTTTTTTCTCTCTCTAATTTTTTCCGTCAAAGCAGCTTGAGAAAAGTCGTTTTTTGATTTACTCGAGAAGTATAAATGGTACATCATTTTTAATGGGATTCCTGGGTAGCAATTAGTGAATAGATAATGGGAGCGGCAGATAAATAGGAAGGAGACTTGTGAAGAACATTGTGTTCTGTGACATGACTGCTCATAATTTAAAATCTGAAAAGATATTGTCATTGCCTGGAATTAGTGGGGAAAATGAAGTAGTGAATTGTATTTTCAAGTACAGCAAACAGTCTCATTTCTCCAAAGAGAGATCTTACTTCCTTTGATATTCATCTGCGTGTAAGAACATTTAATGAATTAAACATTTTTTTTCTACAAAGGTTCCCTGTCTAGTATAAAAGTATTCAACAAGAATCATTCATATTAGGTGTTCTGTTGGGAGATTTGCTATGTGTTTTTTTTAATAAATGTGATCTTTTTAGTTTGTTAACAAATGTGATATTTTGTTTTGCTGATTTTGACAGTATCTCAAAATGTTCCCGTGTAGAAGAGGCTGCACGATTGTTAATTACCTCGCTGTTTTATAGGAAAAACAATTTATTCCTGGTGAAATCTTTGGAGAATGAATATTCTATTTGAAAACCCTGACCATCAGATGTGGGCTTGGTTTCACCAACATACAGGCACTGTAATTAGGGGACATACCCTTACGTCTGACATTTGTGCTCTGAGTACTAACGACGATGTAGACTGGCCCTGGGTCTTCTGACCCCAAGTCAACTCATAGATTTCTATGGGCCGATGAGTTCGGTGCAGGAGACTCATGGTCAATCCAAACTTGGAGACATACCTTCATTTATCACATTCACAATCTGAGTACTAATTGCAATGTCTTGACTGACCATGAGTCTCCTGATCCCAAGTCAATTCAAACATGTCTATGAGGTTAAGGCTGCCGTCACACTAGCAGTATTTGGTCAGTATTTTACATCAGTATTTGTAAGCCAAAACCAGGAGTGGGTGATAAATACAGAAGTGATGCATATGTTTCTATTATACTGATGTAAAATACTGACCAAATACTGCTAGTGTGACAGCAGCCTAATAAGTTCTGTGCAGGAAACCCATGGCTACTACAAATTTGGGGACATACCCTTATATCTGGCATTCGAAATCTGAGTACTAACCGTGATGTCTTGACTGGCCATGGGTCTCCTGACCCCAAGTCAACTCATACATGTCTATAAAGCTAATTAGTTTAGTGCAAGAGACCCATAACCAGTCCAAATTTGGGGACATACCCTCACATCTAACATTCGCAATATTAGTACCTACCGCAATGTCTGGACTGGCCATGAGTCTCCTGACCTCAATTCAATTCATACATGTCTATAAGGCTAATGGGTTTGGTGCAGAAGACGCATGGCCAGTCCATACATTGTGTTCAGCACACGGATCATGAATGATTGAAGTGTCAAACTGGCCTAAGGCACTGAGTTAGTGTTTGGGCTTCTTGGATCTGCAGTAGCTTATCATAGAACACCACATATAAATTCCACATATAAAATTAATTAAAGCAACACTCCCATCAAAGTTTTTATCCTCTTAATATATCACACTCATCATATTATATAGCACCGTGTACTTACAATTGCTCACTTTGCCCTTCTACCAAGTTAATTTTCCTCTCTTCTCTGCTCTATGTAGAAACAGGAAGTCTAATGTATCTGCATTTATCTTTCCCATCTTCAACTCCTGACCCAGCTGCTCTGCTCCTCCTCCCCCCTGCCAGGGTATTTTACATTGAATTATGAGTCATACAGGGAAAATTGACCTTCTATTTCGACATAAAGCTTAGAAGGATTCAGCTAGTCAGTTTTTAATCACATGATGTCATAGACCTAAAGGAATGCAGAAGAAATAACTGTGTAGAAAGGCAAAATGAGCAATTGTAAGTACACCATGCCATATAATATGATGACTGCAATATATTAAGAGGATAACAATTTTGATGGGAGTGCTTCTTTAAGTCCACCAAGTATTTACAATCTAACCGATTAAAAAACATTGTTAACCCCTTCATGACCT
Source organism: Ranitomeya variabilis (assembly GCF_051348905.1). Classification (NCBI taxonomy): domain Eukaryota; kingdom Metazoa; phylum Chordata; class Amphibia; order Anura; family Dendrobatidae; genus Ranitomeya; species Ranitomeya variabilis. The sequence continues at coordinate 532,474,016 of NC_135237.1, read as the reverse complement.
TGGGATTTTCCATTTTTCCGTGTTCGTTTTTCACTCCCCTCCTTCCCAGAGCCATAACTTTTTTATTTTTCCGTCAATTTGGTCATGTGAGGGCTTATTTTTTGCTGGACGAGTTGTACGAGTTTGAACAACATCATTGGTTTTACCATGGCGTGTACTAGAAAACGGGAAAAAAATTCCAAGTGCGGTGAAATTGCAAAAAAAGTGCAGTCCCACACTTGTTTTTTGTTTGGCTTTTTTGCTAGGTTCACTAAATGCTAAAACTGACCTGCTGTTATGATTCTCCAGGTCATTATGAGTTCATAGACACCTAACATGACTAGGTTATTTTTTATCTAAGTGGTGAAAAAAAATTCCAAACTTTGCTAAAAGGAAAAAAAAAATTGCGCCATTTTCCGATACTCGTAGCGTCTCCATTTTTCATGATCTGGGGTCGGTTGAGGGCTTATTTTTTTGCGAGCCGAGCTGGCGTTTTTAATGATACCATTTCGGTGCAGATACATTCTTTTGATCACCCGTTATTGCATTTTAATGCAATGTCGCGGCGACCAAAAAAACGTAATTCTGGCGTTTTGATTTTTTTTCTCGTTACGCCATTTAGCGATCAGGTTAATGCTTTTTTTATTGATAGATTGGGCGATTCTGAACGCGGCGATACCAAATATGTGTAGATTTGATTTGTTTTTTATTTATTTATTTTGATTGGGGCGAAAGGGGGGTGATTTAAACTTTTATATTTTTTTATTTTTTTCATATTTTTTTTTACTTTTTTTTTAACTTTCGCCATGCTTCTATAGCCTCCATGGGACGCTAGAAGCTGGCATCACTCGATCGGCTCTGCTACATAGCAGCGATCTGATGTTCGCTGCTATGTAGCAGAAATGCAGCTACCATGGATCAGTAACCATAGAGGTCTTAAGGACCTCTATGGTTACAATGCTGAAGCATCGCCGACCTCCGATCATGTGATGGGGGTCGGCGATGCGATCATTTCTGGCCGCCCGGCCGGAAGCGGTAGTTAAATGCCGCTGTCTGCGTTTGACAGCGGCATTTAACTAGTTAATAGGCGCAGGCAGATCGCGATTCTGCCCGCGCCTATTACAGGCACATGTCAGCTGTTGAAAACAGCTGACATGTCCCGGCTTTGATGCGGGCTCACCGCTGGAGCCCGCATCAAAGCGGGGCTTCTGACCTCGGACGTACTATCCTGTCCAAAGTCAGAAAGGGGTTAAAGCCTCCATACTTAAGACTAATGTTAACAATATCAACTAGTTTGGTTGTCAGTCTAATGTCTGTGAGGGCACAGACCGCTGATCCTCTTTAAAGTTCTTGATTGGCCATGTTTAATTTCGGACAGCCGATATCTTTGGTCTCCCAGAGATAGGCCATCTTCTGAAATGATTCGTGATGGCTTTCTTATGGAGAACACAGGAACGCTCCTCTATATGGAAGATGTCTGTCAGCCGATAGCCATCAAATGTGTATGGCTAGCCTTAATTGTACAAAGGGGACAGTGGTACCATCCAATATTAAACTTTATTGTTTTCTTGTACTAGACTGATAACACTGGTCTACAAAAAAAAATTCTGGCATGGACTTTAAGAACAGTTTTAGACTAATTTGAGGGTGCTGAGTTAAAATCTGATCTTATAATTTCTCTATCGCATCACGTTTTTGCGCTATAGGTATATAGCCCATTTTCATGAATTCCATGATAAATATAAGTAGTGAATGAAAAGTGCCGGTTTATACGGTTCACTAAGGTAAATTTAGTTTAATTGGGGTGGTTAATTTGTGTTGATTTGAAAATGGTTAACTTTCTTTTGGGTCTGCAAGGAGGGTACACAAGACACCATTGTTTTTTGTGCTACTGGGACAGTAGAGCTACAGCAGAGCATTGGGTGAAAACTGAATGGCCTCAGCGACAGTTTGGCATCTGGCGATAAGAATGTCATCCATGATCCTCTAGTGGATAGGAAGGACATTGTCTTTCCTCCCTTACACATAAAACTTGGATTGATGAAGCAGTTCGTCAAAGCTCTCAATCACAGTGGAGAATGCTTTAACTATATATGTTCAACTTTTCCTGGTCTTAGTGAAGAGAAGAAAAGGCTGGAATATTTGCTGGACCTCAAATAAGAACACTTATGAGAAACCCAAATTTTATCACATCAATGAATGAGACAGAAGAAAGAGCTTGGAATGCATTTTGTAATGTGGTGCAGAATTTTCTGGGGAATAAGAAAGCACACAACTATGAAGAGATTGTGGAAGAGCTACTAATGAGTCTGCGAAATCTTGGATGTAGAATGAGTATCAAGATTCACTATTTACACAGCCATTTGGACTTTTTTCCAGAGAACCTTGGGGATGTGAGCGAGGAACAAAGGGAGCATTTTCATCAGGACATTAAAACAATGGAAGAACGGTATCAAGGCCGGTGGGACTCACATATGATGGCTGACTATTGCTGGAGCTTGATGAGAGACAACCCAGAAGTTGTACATCACAGATCAGCCAAGAAAAGAAAGTTCAAATAACTGCCATTTGTCATTCATCTGTGTGCCATATATATGTGTTTTATATTTTGTAGTTTAATTCTGTAAGTATATTTGATTTGCTGTACATAGACTTTGTAATCTTTGTTATTCCTTGATTAAAAATATACAAAATGTAGTATCGAAAATCATGTGTTTTTATCATAAAACATTAGGAGTAATTTTCATCAAAAATTGAAAATATCTCAAAATCCTGATGTGATAGCCAAAAACGGAGTTCATATTCATAATCAGCAGCCAAAATTGACTTAAAATATGTTTTAAAACCTTTTGCCAGAAAAATTGCGTTGACCAATGTAATAGTATCACATTGTTTGCTTAGCCTTTTCATGTTAAAACTGAAAGTCAATGGTGGTATATTTCACTCAATTTTCTGACATACAGTAAATAATTGTAAGTCTGGTGGGCTATATGAAGTCTCACCAACTTAACTTGCTACAATATTAAATCCCCCTTTTGTGAAGTAATATAATATTAAATATTAGCTCTGATGCTTTTCTTATTATTGGGTATTAGGGTAGTACAACAGTTAAATAACAAACATGCTCACTTCAGGCTGATACCACTCATTCATTCTACTGACAGCATTCTACATGGGGCTGCTGACTTCATGTTTCACTAGGGGTGTCACATGACCATTGATCAGCTGCAACCTTGATATTCTGTTTGAGCTACAAAAAACGTGGTATCTGTGGATGGACTGAATGTCAAGGCTACAGATAATCAGTGACCACTGATTGACTGCAGTGGTCATGTTATGCCACCTGCTATAAGAGAAAGCCAGGAGATCGGCAGGGACACAGGCAGAAAAACAGATGAACTTTGCTGGATTAGTGGGTAAGTTTTTTTTTACATTCAAACCACCATATTGATTAATAAATTGATGAAAAGTTTAAGTCTAACTCTTTAATGTAATGCATATGAAGCTATAGGAGGGTGATTTATTTAATGCTATGACTGATGAATATATATACAGTGTGTCCGTAAAGTCATGGTGCACTTTTGACCAGTCATTGGAAAGCAGCAAAAAATGATAGAAATGTGAAATCTACTCCAAATAAAATAAAAACTCTACCTATTCAGTGCAGTTCGATGTGGGCTCCATTTGTTGCCCAACACACATCGAAACGATGGTGAAGTTCTTGCCACGCACAGGTAAGGACATCTGGTGTAACAGAGTGAATAACGTCTGTGATTCTCTGTTTATTAATGTCGTTGATACATTCAGTGTACACATGTTGCTTCACATAACCCCAAAAGTAAAAGTCTAAATGCATCTGGGGATCGTGGTGGCCATGGCTTGACAAAACCCCTGCCTATCCACCGCCGGGGGAATCTTCTATCCAGAAACTCACGAACAATGGCGTAGTGTGGAGGAGCGCCGTCCTGTTGAAAGATGACACCTTCTGGAAATTGTGGCACTGCACACAATTCCAACATGTCAAGATATGCGTTTAGTTATAAACGCGCCGATATTCACATAGCACGGATTTGAATTTAGCGAGCCACAGAACACTGAACTTTTCTCTGTACTGTCCACATCTTGACTGGCATGGTAAACCACAGAGGTGACATAAATTTGTGGTTGCATGATGTCACAGACCTGGCAGTGTATTAATCAGAGTTCAGTTTATCAGGGGTTAATCTGACTGGGGGCTCAGCAACAGCTTAAATGAGTTTGTGTTGTTTGATTGGCTCTTGTTATCTCTCCTCATGAACAGGTCTGATATGATTGGGCCACGGAAAGGGCACCAAAATGTAAAGTATAAATAGATCTTGTGACTGGTCAAAAGTGCACCATGACTTTACGGACACACTGTACATTAGGTAGAGCAGTTCATGGCTGACTCAATGACTGGAAAGTCAGGTCCTGTGACTGAAAAATAATCCCAAATCATTAGCCCCCACCCCTGTGCTTGACAGTTAGTATTAAGTGTTTGCGTTATCATGCTGTTTTTGTTTTTTAATATATGTGACACAGGACATTATGGCCAAATATCTCCATTTTGATTGTGTATCCAAAGCACAATGCTCCAAATTGTTGTAGTTTGTTCAGATGCAGCTTTACAAAGATGGAGTGACCTGTCTTTTTCTTTTAGCTCTTCTAAACAAACCATACTTATTCATTCTATGTAACACACTGAGGGCTTTAGAGATTGAACTGTAGCTCTTGGGTATTTTTTTATAATTTCTCTGAGCATTGCACAGTCTGACCTTGAGGAGAATTTGCAGGAATGTCCTATCCTGGGAAGATAGTCAACTGTCTTGAATGTTTTCCACTTGTGAATAATCTTACTCACTATCGAATGAATGACTCCAAGTTGTTTGGAAATGGCCTTGTACAAATATAAACTTTCCTAGATTGTTGGACAGCTAGCTACAATTGATTTTCTAATTTTTCCATTATCGATAATAACTTTTTTCTTGGTACAATGTTAATGAATGGCTCAGACTAGCACACTGCCAAACCTTCTGCTTTTATTGAGGTTGGCACACTTGTTGAACAACAATTAATCAATGGCTTTGGATTAGCAGTATATGGCTGTGGCCTACCCTCTAAATACCTATGGAACCTTCTGCATTTTGGCTCAGTTTTTTTTTTAAATAATGTAAGTTCACACGTGGTGTAACTTGTCATGTATTGTTCCTCTGAGGTGGTATTTACCAATTTTAAGACTGTCTAAGGGTAAGATTTTTTTTCAGTTATGTCCTGATATGAAATTTAAATCTATAGACATCCTATAGGATGTACTTAGTTTTGATAGTGATTGCAAATATTTTACCACGCAAAAGGTTTAGGCAGATGTGGAAAAAATATTTCAAAGTAAGAGTGTTTTAAAAAATCGAAATGTTAATAATTTATTTTTATCAGTAAACAAAATGCAAAGTGAAAGAGCAATTCAGAAATCTAAATCAGATCATGTTAATGTATGCAAACTGTAAAGGGCTGCGGAATATGTTAGCGCTATATAAAAAGAAAGATTATTATTATTATTATTATTAATATTTGGTGTGACTGCTATTTGCCTTCAAAACAGCTTTACTTCTTCTAGGTACACTTGTCATTTACACACAGTTTGTGAAGAAGAGGTTATTCCAAACATCACGGAGAACTAACCACAGATCTGTGGATGTCACTTGTTCAAATCCATCTGTCTCTACATCTAATCCCAGACATGAATAATTAAATCAGAGCAATATTCAATAATACACAATATCTGACACCGTCAGAAATAGCTTTCTCAAATCTGCAAACATGACAGAAAACTCCCATTAACATATAAAATGTGAAAAATTGGAGTCATGAAATCTGTCTTCAAAGTATATCCAAAATTATTTATTTATGCATACAGTAGACATTAAGTATAGACAGCAATAAAATCATTAGATATACATAGATACATAAATATTATATGGGTAGAATCACTATGAAGGATACTTCCCTTTAAGTCTCCTCTTAGCCTTCTTTTTTTACAGCTAAACATTCCCAGATCCTTTAACCGTTCCTCGTAGGACACCGTTTGCAGTTCGCTCGCCATCCTGGTAGCTCTTCTCTGAATTTGCACCAGTTTTTCCATGTCTTTTTTAAAATGTGGTGCCCAAAACTGGACACAGCATTCCAGATGAGGCCTGACCAAGGAGGAGGAGAGGGGGTTAATTACTTCACATGACCTAGACTCTATGCTTCTCTTAATACATCCTAGAACTGTGTTTGCCTTTTTTGCTGCTGCATTACACTGTTTACTCATATGCAGTCTGTGATCAATTAGCATACCCAAGTCTTTTTCACACGTGCTTTTGCTTAGTTTTATTCCTCCCATTCATTTTTCTTGCCCAGATGTAGAATCTTGCATTTCTCCTTGTTAAATACCATTCTGTTAATCACTACACATTGTTCAAGCTTTTATAGTCTTCTGTCTTCTCTAGTGTTAGATATCCTTCTTAGCTTTGCATTGTCTGCATATTTGATTAGTTTACCTTCAGTTCCCTTCTCTAGATCATTTGGGGTGAAAATTCTATAAGCATAGGGAATTCGAATTCCAAAATGTTTGAACATTTCCAATATTATAATTTCTGTTTTTTAAAAGCATTCTTATTATAGAGCATCTTTTCCACACATGTCTAAAAACGTTTGCATAGTGTTGTATATATAACCTGTTCTTTCTTTGTTCTTGTTGGAATGTGCTTGGAAATATACCAGGATATGTCTTAAACTACAGATTCCTCAAGATATCCCCTTTTAGGCCGGGGTCACACTTGCGTGTGCAATGCGAGAAACTCACGCAAGTCTCTCGCATTAATACCCGGCATTGCCACCGACATTCGGTACCGGAGTATGCGCCTGCATAGAAATACATGCAGCTGAAAGCTCTGGTCCCGAGTGCCGGCGGCAGTGCCGGGTATTAATGCGAGAGACTTGCACGAGTTTCTCGCATTGCACACACAAGTGTGACACCAGTCTTACTTTCATGTCAGCTTTACACACCCTTGGCATTCTCTCAAGCAGCGTCATCGGGTCATCATTTGGAATGACTTCCAACAGTCTTCAAGGATTCCCCAGAGGGGCTGAGCACTCGGTGGCTGATTTGACTTCTTTTTGTAATCTTAGGGTATGTTTCCACCTCCAGGATGGCTGGCGGTTTGGACGGAGTGGCAAACCCGCTCCGCCCTAAGCCCCGCCCCCTTCTGTGACGCGATGATGCCAGATGTGTTCATTGCACACATCCGACATCATCGCACCCCACACATAGGGCCCTGTGATATACCTTGCAGGGCCGCCGAGTGCGTGTTACCACGCATAGTGGAGACGGGATTTGATAAAATCCCCTCCACTATGCTGTAACATCTGGACGCTGCGTTTCCTGCACGTGGACACATACCCTAACTCATCCCACACCATCTCAATTGGGTTCAGGTTAAATGATTATCAAGCTCATGTCAACTGAGGCAGCACTCCATCGGTTTCCTTCTCATTTCGACTAAACAAACCAGATGAGATAGCATATCACTGCAGAATACTGTGGAAGCCATGCTGGGTAAGTATGCTTTGAATTTTGGAATAAATCACCATCATTATCACCAGAAAATCAATCCAACACCATCATACATTCCCCCATGATCATAGTGGCCACCACACATGTAGAAACCATCAATTACAGGCAATTACCCGATGAAGCTGTTTCAGAGAAAGCCAAGGGGGAATGAAGCTTTCATCAGAGTAGTAGGTGACTATCTTGAGGAAACTACGGTTTGTTTTTAAACTCCTCTAGTCTGAATCTACATCCGCACATCCAGAGAGGAACAAAGAAAACCATCACATTAACCGATGTGCCCAAACTTGCCAGGTACACACACACACACATTATATATATATATATGTCCACGCTCCACCACCGCACCCTCCTGTGAACCTGATGTCCTAACACGGATGTTTAAACCTGTGTAAGTGATATCCAATAAAGAGCACGAATACACAGCAAAAGAAGGGTGAGTGCCGCATATTTTCTTATTTTCTTTTTGATGATTTCTTTTTGATGATATATATATATATATATATATATATATATATATATATATATATATATAGTAAAAAAAATAAAGACAGCACTGTTTCTTCACCATTAGGAAAAATGGGATTTAATAGTCCATTGGGGCTCAGCTGCTTTCGTGTGTGTGTGTATATATATATATATATATATATATATATATATATATATATATATATATATATATAAAATAATCTATTTATACAGTGCAATCTTGAACCCATATAGGAACACAGAAAGTGCATGATTTTCTAGGCCTGCAATTAACACATCTTTTCCTTTTGCAGTTACGTGAAGTGCATGACATTCATGTTGAACAATATAATGCCACTGGTAGTTAAAGAAAAAATTCTTGATATAAAAGCACAATTGTGCAGAAAATGAAAAGCTATCAATCTATTTACAAATAATGTGCCCCCCGTAACCTTCCTTGCAAGCAGAAAGCTAAAATGACACATCATAAGAGCGTGCTATTTTTCTTTTCAATACTATTGGCTGTTACATTAATTTTTCCGCTCTTGTTCGCGGCCCGTATTGTTGACATTTTCTTGTTCACACAAAGTTGCTGCAAATTACTGTGGCTGACTACAATGACTTCCTATAGTTCTATTCCCATAGAGAACGGGCTGCAGTTCAAGTGAATTGATTAGATTCACATGCAGGATATGGGATTTATAAGTCTTTAAAGTGGACTCGTCAGCTACCTATGATTTGCTTATTGGATTATTTTAAGGCCACTCAGAAATGAAATATTGTGCTGAGGTTCCAGAATAGTGGCAATTATCTTCATAGGAACGTGCAGAGTTATTATTTTATATATTTGCTATTAAAAAGGTGGTGAAACTGCTGAGTACCAACTAATATTGCAGGGGGTGCACTAGAATCACATTCTTATGGCTCATGTACATGACCGATATGAGACAAGTGCTATCTGTGGATTTCACGGATAAGGCCGGGGACACACTTAACGTATAAAAAAACAGTCTGTTTTTCACGGCCGAGAATCGCACAAATGTTTCAAAAACAGTGATCCGTGTGCAGTGCGAGGATGCAATTTCCTCGCATCAAATGATCCGTGTGACATCCGTGTGACATCCGTATGGCATCCGTATGCCGAGATTTTCTCGCAAGCTTGCAAAACCGACATCTAATGGATTTATGTGCTCAAATGTTCAGGAAAACATATATACAGTATATATATATATATATATATATATATATATATATATATATATATATGTCATTGAGACACATATATATATATTCTGTATTTATATTTCATTCAGCGCGATATCTGTGAAAAGCCGGTAATTCAATTGCCGGCTTTGCATTTCTCCTTCACAAACCCGACAGGATATGAGACATGGTTTTCATACAGTAAACCATCTCATATTCCCATTTTTTTTGCATATTCCACACTACTAATGTTAGTAGTGTGTATGTGCAAAATTTGGCCGCTGTAGCTGCTCAAATAAAGGGTTAAATGGCGGAAAAAATTGGCGTGGGCTCCCGCGCAATTTTCTCCGCCAGAGTGGTAAAGCCAGTGACTGAGGGCAGATATTAATAGCCAGGAGAGGGTCCATGGTTATTGGCCCCCCGTGGCTACAAACATCTGCCCCCAGCCACCCCAGAAAAGGCACATCTGGAAGATGCGCCTATTCTGGCACTTGGCCACTCTCTTCCCACTCCCTGTAGCGGTGGGATATGGGGTAATGAAGGGTTAATGCCACCTTGCTATTGTAAGGTGACATTAAGCCAGATTAATAATGGAGAGGCGTCAATTATGTCACCTATCCATTATTAATCCAATTGTTTGAAAGGGTTAAAAAACACACACACACACATGATTAAAAAGTATTTTAATGAAATAAACACAGCGGTTGTTGTAATAATTTATTGCTCTCTCATTCCATTTTCAGACCCTCGCTTGGCAAAACAATAAACACACAATATACATACCCTCTCTGATGAACTGTCACGTCCCACGAAGTAATCCATCTGAAGGGGTTAACTAATATTACAGGCAGAGCTGCGATAAACCACTCGCTCGTGCCTGTAATCCCCGGGTGCTGAAAGGAAAGCAGTGATCTATACTTACATTCAGTCGCGGTGATGCGCCCCTGCTGGATGTTCTCATGAACTGCAGCCTGGGAACTTTTTCCCACGCTCCAGGTCATATGAGGACATCCACCAGGGGGCGCATCACCGCGACTGAAGGTAACTATAGGTCATTGACCTACATTTCCTTCAGTCGCGGTGATGCGCCCCCTGGTGGATGTCCTCATATGACCTGGAGCCTGGGGAAAAGTTCCCAGGCTGCAGTTCATGAGAACATCCAGCAGAGGCGCATCACCGCGACTGAATGTAAGTATAGATCACTGCTTTCCTTTCAGCACCCGGGGATTACAGGCACGAGCGAGTGGATTATCGCAGCTCTGCCTGTAATATTAGTTAACCCCTTCAGATGGATTACTTCGTGGGACGTGATCTGACATCAGAAGGTATGTATCTTGTGCGTTTATTATTTTGCCAAGCGAGGGTGTTCCTGATGGATTGAGAGAGCAATAAATTATTACAACAACCGCTGTGTTTATTTCATTAAAATACTTTTAAATCATGTGTGTGTGTGTTTTTTAACCCTTTCAAACAATTGGATTAATAATGGATAGGTGTCATAATTGACGCCTCTCCATTATTAATCTGGCTTAATGTCACCTTACAATAGCAAGGTGGCATTAACCCTTCATTACCCCATATCCCACCGCTACAGGGAGTGGGAAGAGAGTGGCCAAGTGCCAGAATAGGCGCATCTTCCAGATGTGCCTTTTCTGGGGTGGCTGGGGGCAGATGTTTTTAGCCATGGGGGGGCCAATAACCATGGACCCTCTCCTGGCTATTAATATCTGCCCTCAGTCACTGGCTTTACCATTCTGGCGGAGAAAATTGCGCGGGAGCCCACGCCAATTTTTTCCGCCATTTAACCCTTTATTTGAGCAGCTACAGCGGCCAAATTTTGCACATACACACTACTAACATTAGTAGTGTGGAATATGCAAAAAAAAGGGGGATATGAGATGGTTTACTGTATGTAAACCATGTCTCATATCCTGTCGGGTTTGTGAAGGAGAAATACAAAGCCGGCAATTGAATTACCGGCTTTTCTATAGAACACCGCTGCGTATTTCTCGCAAGTCACACTGCTGGTCCGTGTGTAATCCGATTTTTTCTCGCACCCATAGACTTGCATTGGCGAGTCTCGGCCGAGATACGCTGACAATCGCAGCCTGCTGCGAGTTCCCTCGGATCCGAAATACGGTGGAGAAAATATCGGATGATGGGAGCTGCACCATAGATTAACATTGGGCCGAGTGCTATGCGATTTTTTATCGCATAGCACTCGTCCGTATTACGGTCTAGTGTGACCCCGGCCTAACTCTCGTTCCCATGTTATTCTATGGGGCTGTGCACATGTCTCACAGACTGACATATAGGAGAAGGTGGAGTAACTATTTTTTTCTCTTTACCTCTGAGGAAAACTGATTCCACTCTAATCACACAATGATCATAGTCTAATCAGAAAAATTAGACCGTTTTTTTTTGTAGAAATGGATGTAGAAAACATGGTCCTGTGCACCTACCCTTAGGCCATGTTCACACGGTCAGTATTTGGTCAGTATTTGGTCAGTATTTGGTCAGTATTTTACATCAGTATTGGTAAGTCAAAATCAGGAGAGGGACAATCAGAGGAAAAGTAGAATAGAAACACGTCATCACTTCTGCATTTTTCACCTTTTTCTGGTTTTGGCTTACAAATACTGATGCAAAATACTGACCGAATACTGAATTTGTGACTGGCCGAAGCTTCAGTGTCTTCTATGTAGGTGATCTTTTCCCCTCTTCCACCTCTCCCCTTCCACTTTCCATAAGCTTTTATGGGCACTGCAATTAGAGATGAGCAGGTTTGACAAATATCCAAATTTGCCTGTTAGCACCGATTTTCCTGGGAAATTGGATTCACAGAGAAATTATTCTTCGCACATGCAATGTGCCTTGTTTGGTCTATGATCTCTCCAAACACCAGAGCATAAAAAAACAAAAGTTGTTAAAAAAACCCTTATGTTCACCTCTCCGGCCCCTCCGCTTATCACGTCACCCGTCCGGTTTTCACCACATCTTCATATAACCGTTGACACTCGTGCTGAAATTCGAGTGTGCTAAAGGTCACAACCGTCTTGACGCCATGCCGTGCTCTGTGACCTTACATGATTTAAGCAGCGGGTGTTTTTCTCAATTCTTCTATTGTTTTTTTTTATGAAGCTCACACGTCCTTGTCTAATAAGATTAGATTTGCGTAGAAGGAGGAGAAGTTGAGCCATCGGAGATAATATGTTATTCATCTATCCAGTGATTCTTGTGGACTCGAGCATCCTCTGGGTTAATCCGAATCAACATGATCTGATGCATCTATTCGCAGCCCCTCATCAGAATAACTATTCAACTCTCACTTTGCACTACACGCCTCCAACTTCTTGGAGCCTGGAGTCAGGAGGAGTCAGTTGAATCCTTGGTCAGGTTCATGTAAATCCTAATCACAGAGGAGCATAAGCTCCATTCAACTAACAAACTCAACTGTTTGATTGCAAAAAGCCCAAGAATATAAATTTGACCCCAATTTCAATAGCAGCGTTAACACCCTACTGATTTCAGTAGAGAAATTCAAAACAATTCTCCAAAGAAAAAAGAAACCACATGCAGTTTACATGAGATCTAGGTGAATTGAAGGAGAATCAAGCATATAATTTTTCAACAAAACGAACTACAGAGGTGTGATTATTTTAGGGTTGAGCGAAACGGATCGGTCATTTTCATAAGTCACCGACTTTTTGAAAAGTCAGGTTTCATGAAACCCGACCCGATCCCTGTGTGGGGTCGGCCACGCGGTACGCGACTTTCGCGCCAAAGTCGCGTTTCAATGACGCTAAAAGCGCCATTTCTCAGCCAATGAAGGTGGACGCAGAGTTTGGACAGCGTGATGACATAGATCTCAGTCCCCACCATCTTAGAGAAGGGCATTGCAGTGATTGGCTTGCTTTCTGCGGCGTCACAGGGGCTATAAAGGGGTGTTCCCGCCGACCGCCATCTTACTGATCTGAGCGTAGGGAGAGGTGCCGCTTCGTCAGAAGCAGGGATAGTGTTAGGCAGGGTACATTCACCCCTAAACCGCTTGTGCTGTAGCGATTTCCACTGTCCAACACCACCTTTTGTTTGCAGGGACAGTGGAAGCTACATTTTTTTTCCTCTGCGCTGTAGCTCATTGGGCTGCCCTAGAAGGCTCCCTCATAGCTGCGTTGCTGTGTGTGTACGCCGCTGTGCAAACCAACTGCTTTTTTCAAAACACAAATCCTGTTGTTCCTTCCTTTCTGCACAGCTATCTTGTTTGTTTGTCCACACTTTTGTTTTTTTTTGTGCAGCTGTCCACTGCTTGTTATTGCTGCCTGCCATACCTTGCTGAGATTACTGCAGGGAGATAGTAAGGCTGGGGTCACACTTGGCGTAAGACAATACGCCACGTATTATACGTCCGTACTACGGCCGTAATACGGAGAAATGTTCCCAAAATAGTGATCCGTAGTCAGGGTGTGTCAGCGTATTTTGCGCATGGCATCCTCCGTATGTAATCCGTATGGCATCCGTACTGCGAGATTTTCACGCAGGCTTGCAAAACCGACATCTAATGGATTTATGTGCTCAAATGTTCGTTAAAACATATATACAGTATATATATATATATATATATATATATATATATATATATATGTCATTGAGACACATATATATATTCTGTATTTAGATTTCATTCAGCGCGATATCTGTGAAAAGTCGGTAATTCAATTGCCGGCTTTTCATTTCTCCTGCACAAACCCGACAGGATATGAGACATGGTTTACATACAGTAAACCCTCTCATATCCCCCTTTTTTTTTCATATTCCACACTATTAATGTTAGTAGTGTGTATGTGCAAAATTTCAGCTCTGTAGCTGCTGAAATAAAGGGTTAAATGGCGGAAAAAATTGGCGTGGGCTCCCGCGCAATTTTCTCCGCCAGAATGGTAAAGCCAGTGACTGAGGGCAGATATTAATAGCCAGGAGAGGGTCCATGGTTATTGGCCCCCCCGTGGCTAAAAACATCTGCCCCCAGCCACCCCAGAAAAGGTACATCTGGAAGATGCGCCTATTCTGGCACTTGGCCACTCTCTTCCCACTCCCTGTAGCGGTGGGATATGGGGTAATGAAGGGTTAATGCCACCTTGCTATTGTAAGGTGACATTAAGCCAGATTAATAATGGAGAGGCGTCAATTATGACACCTATCCATTATTAATCCATTTGTCTGAAAGGGTTAAAGAACACACACACACATGATTTAAAAGTATTTTAATGAAATAAACACAGCGGTTGTTGTAATAATTTATTGCTCTCTCAATCCATCAGGAACACCCTCGCTTGGCAAAATAATAAACGCACAAGATACATACCTTCTGATGTCAGATCACGTCCCACGAAGTAATCCATCTGAAGGGGTTAACTAATATTACAGGCACGAGCTGCGATAAACCACTCGCTCGTGCCTGTAATCCCCCGGGTGCTGAAAGGAAAGCAGAGTGATCTATACTTACATTGAGTCGCGGTGATGCGCCCCTGCTGGATGTTCTCATGAACTGCAGCCTGGGAACTTTTTCCCACGCTCCAGGTCATATGAGGACATCCACCAGGGGGCGCATCACCGCGACTGAAGGAAATGTAGGTCAATGACCTACATTTCATTCATTCGCCGGGGAATTACAAGCACGAGCACCGCTGCATTTAGCAGGGCTCCTGCCTGTAATATTAGTTAACCCCTTCAGATGGATTACTTCGTGGGATGTGATCTGACATCAGAAGGTATGTATCTTGTGCGTTTATTATTTTGCCAAGCGAGGGTGTTCCTGATGGATTGAGAGAACAATAAATTATTACAACAACTGCTGTGTTTATTTCATTAAAATACTTTTAAATCATGTGTGTGTGTGTGTGTTTTTTAACCCTTTCAGACAAATGGATTAATAATGGATAGGTGTCATAATTGACGCCTCTCCATTATTAATCTGGCTTAATGTCACCTTACAATAGCAAGGTGGCATTAACCCTTCATTACCCCATATCCCACCGCTACACGGGAGTGGGAAGAGAGTGGCCAAGTGCCAGAATAGGCGCATCTTCCAGATGTGCCTTTTCTGGGGTGGCTGGGGGCAGATGTTTGTAGCCACGGGGGGCCAATAACCATGGACCCTCTCCTGGCTATTAATATCTGCCCTCAGTCACTGGCTTTACCATTCTGGCGGAGAAAATTGCGCGGGAGCCCACGCCAATTTTTTCCGCCATTTAACCCTTTATTTTAGCAGCTAGAGCGCTGAAATTTTGCACATACACACTACTAACATTAGTAGTGTGGAATATGCAAAAAAAAAGGGGATATGAGATGGTTTACTGTATGTAAACCATGTCTCATATCCTGTCGGGTTTGTGCAGGAGAAATGAAAAGCCGGCAATTGAATTACCGACTTTTCACTAACACCGCTGCGTATTTCTCGCAAGTCACACTGCTGGTCCGTGTGGAATCCGTATTTTTCTCGCCCCCATAGACTTTCATTAGCGATTTTTTTGCGCAATACGCTGACAAACGCAGCATGCTGCGATTTTGTACGGCCGTAGAAAGCCGTATAATACTGAACCGTAATATACGGCTAATAGGAGCAGCCCCATTGAGAATAATTGTGCCGTATGTTATGCGAGTTTTACGGACGTAGTTTCTGCGCTCTTACGTCCGTAAAACACGCATGTGTGACCCCGGCCTAATTGTAGGACAGTCCCTTTTTTTAAAAAAAAAAAAATTCTCCCTGAAAAAAAAAAAAATAGTGGGAGATTAAGATTGGCATTTCTGCTTGAGTGCCGGTCCTGTGTGTGCCATCTGTCTCAAATTATTGGGGCACAGAAAACCTAGTGTGTCATACTGGGAATTTTTTTTTTTTTTTTTAATTCTCCCTGAAAACAAAAAAGTAGTGGGAGATTAAGATTGGCATTTCTGCTTGAGTGCCGGTCCTGTGTGTGCCATCTGTCTCAAATTATTGGGGCACAGAAAACCTAGTGTGTCATACTGGGAATTTTTTTTTTTTTTTAAATTCTCCCTGAAAACAAAAAAAATAGTGGGAGATTAAAATTGGCATTTCTGCTTGAGTGCCGGTCCTGTGTGTGCCATCTGTCTCAAATTATTGGGGCACAGAAAACCTAGTGTGTCATACTGGGAATTATTATTATTTTTTTTAATTCTCCCTGAAAACAAAAAAATAGTGGGAGATTAAGATTGGCATTTCTGCTTGAGTGCCAGTCCTGTGTGTGCCATCTGTCTCAAATTATTGGGGCACAGAAAACCTAGTGTGTCATACTGGGAATTATTATTTTTTTTTTAAATTCTCCCTGAAAACAAAAAAGTAGTGGGAGATTAAGATTGGCATTTCTGCTTGAGTGCCGGTCCTGTGCGTGCCATCTGTCTCAAATTATTGGGGCACAGAAAACCTAGTGTGTCATACTGGGAATTATTATTTTTTTTTTAAATTCTCCCTGAAAACAAAAAAGTAGTGGGAGATTAAGATTGGCATTTCTGCTTGAGTGCCGGTCCTGTGTGTGCCATCTGTCTCAAATTATTGGGGCACAGAAAACCTAGTGTGTCATACTGGGAATTTTTTTTTTTTTTAAATTCTCCCTGAAAACAAAAAAAATAGTGGGAGATTAAAATTGGCATTTCTGCTTGAGTGCCGGTCCTGTGTGTGCCATCTGTCTCAAATTATTGGGGCACAGAAAACCTAGTGTGTCATACTGGGAATTATTATTATTTTTTTTAATTCTCCTTGAAAACAAAAAAATAGTGGGAGATTAAGATTGGCATTTCTGCTTGAGTGCCAGTCCTGTGTGTGCCATCTGTCTCAAATTATTGGGGCACAGAAAACCTAGTGTGTCATACTGGGAATTATTATTTTTTTTTAAATTCTCCCTGAAAACAAAAAAAATAGTGGGAGATTAAGATTGGCATTTCTACTTGAGTGCCGGTCCTGTGTGTGCCATCTGTCTCAAATTATTGGGGCACAGAAAACCTAGTGTGTCATACTGGGAATTATTATTTTTTTTTTAAATTCTCCCTGAAAACAAAAAAAATAGTGGGAGATTAAGATTGGCATTTCTGCTTGAGTGCCGGTCCTGTGTGTGCCATCTGTCTCAAATTATTGGGGCACAGAAAACCTAGTGTGTCATACTGGGAATTATTATTATTTTTTTTAAATTCTCCCTGAAAACAAAAAAAATAGTGGGAGATTAAGATTGGCATTTCTACTTGAGTGCCGGTCCTGTGTGTGCCATCTGTCTCAAATTATTGGGGCACAGAAAACCTAGTGTGTCATACTGGGAATTATTATTATTTTTTTTAAATTCTCCCTGAAAACAAAAAAAATAGTGGGAGATTAAGATTGGCATTTCTGCTTGAGTGCCGATCCTGTGTGTGCCATCTGTCTCAAATTATTGGGGCACAGAAAACCTAGTGTGTCATACTGGGAATTATTTTTTTTTTTAAATTCTCCCTGAAAACAAAAAAAATAGTGGGAGATTAAGATTGGCATTTCTACTTGAGTGCCGGTCCTGTGTGTGCCATCTGTCTCAAATTATTGGGGCACAGAAAACCTAGTGTGTCATACTGGGAATTATTATTTTTTTCTTAAATTCTCCCTGAAAACAAAAAAAATAGTGGGAGATTAAGATTGGCATTTCTGCTTGAGTGCCGGTCCTGTGCGTGCCATCTGTCTCAAATTATTGGGGCACAGAAAACCTAGTGTGTCATACCGGGAATTATTATTATTTTTTTTAAATTCTCCCTGAAAACAAAAAAAATAGTGGGAGATTAAGATTGGCATTTCTGCTTGAGTGCGGGTCCTGTGTGTGCCATCTGTCTCAAATTATTGGGGCACAGAAAAACTAGTGTGTCATACTGGGAATTATTTTTTTTTTTAAATTCTCCCTGAAAACAAAAAAAATAGTGGGAGATTAAGATTGGCATTTCTGCTTGAGTGCCGGTCCTGTGTGTGCCATCTGTCTCAAATTATTGGGGCACAGAAAAACTAGTGTGTCATACTGGGAATTTTTTTTTTTTTTTTAATTCTCCTTGAAAACAAAAAAAAATAGTGGGAGATTAAGATTGGCATTTCTGCTTGAGTGCCGGTCCTGTGTGTGCCATCTGTCTCAAATTATTGGGGCACAGAAAACCTAGTGTGTCATACTGGGATTTTTTTTTTTTTTTTTAATTCTCCCTGAAAAAAAAAAAAATAGTGGGAGATTAATATTGGCATTTCTGCTTGAGTGCCGGTCCTGTGTGTGCCATCTGTCTCAAATTATTGGGGCACAGAAAACCTAGTGTGTCATACTGGGAATTATTTTTTTTTTCTTAAATTCTCCCTGAAAACAAAAAAAATAGTGGGAGATTAAGATTGGCATTTCTGCTTGAGTGCCGGTCCTGTGTGTGCCATCTGTCTCAAATTATTGGGGCACAGAAAAACTAGTGTGTCATACTGGGAATTATTATTATTTTTTTAATTCTCCTTGAAAACAAAAAAAAATAGTGGGAGATTAAGATTGGCATTTCTGCTTGAGTGCCGGTCCTGTGTGTGCCATCTGTCTCAAATTATTGGGGCACAGAAAACCTAGTGTGTCATACTGGGATTTTTTTTTTTTTTTTTTTAATTCTCCCTGAAAAAAAAAAAAATAGTGGGAGATTAAGATTGGCATTTCTGCTTGAGTGCCGGTCCTGTGTGTGCCATCTGTCTCAAATTATTGGGGCACAGAAAAACTAGTGTGTCATACTGGGATTTTTTTTTTTTTTTTTAATTCTCCCTGAAAACAAAAAAAAATAGTGGGAGATTAAGATTGGCATTTCTGCTTGAGTGCCGGTCCTGTGTGTGCCATCTGTCTCAAATTATTGGGGCA
The DNA here is from genome assembly GCF_051348905.1 of Ranitomeya variabilis. Taxonomy (NCBI): domain Eukaryota; kingdom Metazoa; phylum Chordata; class Amphibia; order Anura; family Dendrobatidae; genus Ranitomeya; species Ranitomeya variabilis. The sequence goes on along the minus strand of NC_135237.1, from coordinate 532,454,849 downwards.
CAGAAAACCTAGTGTGTAACATTGGGCCTGATTTTCCTTTCAGTGTCAGCCACCTATAAAGGTATATATAAATCCTACAGAAGTTTGAGTTCACCTTATAAGTTGTTTTACAGTAACAAATACCGTTACTTTGGTTACGTTTTGCAAACAATGAAGAAGTCTGGTGGAAGAGGTCGTGGCCGTGGGCGGTCATTGTCAGCTGGTAATGATGGTAGTGGTGATGGAGCATCAGGTGGTCGTGGTAAAAGCAATACAGCACCTAAGTCTTGAGTTGTTGAGCCAGGTTCGTCGTCTGTCTACACAAGGCCTCGAACGCTCCATTTTCTGGGAGTAGGAAAACCGCTTTTAAAGCCGGAGCAGCAAGAACAAGTTTTGGCTTTCCTTGCTGACTCAGCCTCTAGCTCTTTTGCCTCCTCTTCTGAAAGTGCTAAATGTAAATGCAGCGCGTCGCTAGTGGATGTTCACGGTCAGGGACAAGTTGCTTCCTTGTCTTCTTCACCCAGAACAAGAGAGAAGGATGCGTCAGGTGACACAACGGGTTACTCCATGGAGCTCTTTACACATACCGTTCCTGGGTTAGACAGTGAAACAGTTAACAGGCCATGCCCATTAGAAGTTGAATCGGACATGGAGTGCACAGATGCACAGCCACAGCCAGATTACTATGCTGTTCCTTTGACTCAGACCAGAACATTGCCCTCACAGTGTACTGAGCCAGAATCAAACCCAGCTGAGACAATGGTGCCCCGTCACGACCGCTATACCATCGGCTTACACGGTGACGCAGACGAAGTTGCACACGAGATAGAAGAGGGGGTCATAGATGACCCAGTTGTTGACCCCGATTGGCAGCCATTGGGGGAACAGGGTGCAGGCGGCAGTAGTTCTGAAGCGGAGGAGGAGGAGCCGCAGCAGGCATCAACATCACAACAGGTTCCATCTGCCGGGCCCGTATCTGGCCAAAAACGCGTGGAAAAACCAAAGCCTGTTGGAGGACAGCGTGGCCATCTGGTTAAAGCACCTCCGTCTGCAATGCCTGAAAAGGTATCGGATAGTAGAAAGAGTGCAGTCTGGCATTTTTTTAAACAACATCCAAATGATCAGCGCAAAGTCATCTGTCCAAAATGTTCAACTACCTTAAGCAGAGGTCAGAATCTTAAAAGTCTAAATACAAGTTGCAAGCATAGACATTTAACCACCATGCATTTGCAAGCCTGGACTAACTACCAAACGTCCCTAAAGGTTGCAGCACCCTCGGCCAATGAAGTTAGTCAGCAATGCTACATCCCTTCCCTCACTGTAAGCCCAACATTTCCCGCACCACCTGCAGTATCTGTGCAGCTTTCGGCGCCAGGCCAAATCAGTCAGGGAATCACCAGGTTCGTAGTAGGAAACACTGCATGTAGGGCACCGGCAAGAATACCATCTCCAACCATCTCTCAGTCTGCCATGTCCACCGGCACCACCACTAGTTCCACGATCTCCAGCTCTCCAGTAGAGCTCACCCTACATGAGACTCTTGTTAGGAAAAGGAAGTACTCATCCTCGCATCCACGTACACAGGGTTTGAACGCCCACATTGCTAGACTAATCTCATTAGAGATGATGCCCTACCGGTTAGTTGAAAGCGAAGCTTTCAAAGCACTGATGGACTACGCTGTACCACGCTACGAGCTACCCAGTCGACACTTCTTTTCGAGAAAAGCCATCCCAGTCCTCCACCACCATGTTAAAGAGCGCATCGTCCATGCACTCAGGCAATCTGTGACTGCAAAGGTGCACCTGACAACAGATGCATGGACCAGTAGGCATGGCCAGGGACGTTACGTGTCCATCACGGCACACTGGGTGAATGTGGTGGATGCAGGGTCCACAGGGGACAGCAATATTGGGACAGTTCTGCCTAGCCCACGGTCTAGGAAACAGTTGGCTGTAGGCGTTCGCCCCCCCTCCTCCTCGTCCTCCTGCAGAAGCGAGAGCTCGTCCACAGACCGCAGTCGCACAACCACTCCATCCGCAGCTGCCACTGTTGCACACCAGGTGTCCCATTATGGGACAGCTAGTGGCAATCGTCAGCAGGCTGTATTGGCAATGAAGTGTTTGGGTGACAACAGACACACCGCGGAAGTTCTGTCCGAGTTCTTGCAGAAAGAAACTCTGTCATGGCTGGGCACTGTACATCTTGAGGCAGGCGAGGTAGTGAGTGATAACGGAAGGAATTTCATGGCTGCCATAGCCCTTTCCCAACTGAAACACATTCCTTGCCTGGCTCACACCTTAAACCTGGTGGTGCAGTGCTTCCTGAAAAGTTATCCGGGGTTACCCGACCTGCTCCACAAAGTGCGCAGACTTTGCTCGCATATCCGCCGTTCGCCCGTACATTCCAGCCGTATGCAGAACTGTCAGCGGTCTTTGAACCTTCCCAGGCATCGCTTAATCATCGATGTTGCAACAAGGTGGATCTCAACACTGCACATGCTTCAGAGACTGTGCAAACAGAGGCGTGCTGTCATGTATTTGTGGGAGGATACACATACACGGGCAGGCAGTTGGATGGCAGACATGGAGTTGTCAGGTGTGCAGTGGTCGAAGGTCCAAGACCTATGTCAAGTCCTTCAGTGTTTTGAGGAATGCACACGGCTGGTTAGTGCAGACAACGCCATAATAAGCATGAGCATCCCCCTAATGCGTCTGCTGATGCAAAGTTTGACGCACATAAAAGAGCAGGCGTCTGCAGCCGAGGAAGAGGAAAGCCTTGATGACAGTCAGCCATTGTCTGGTCAGGGCAGTCTACAGGAGGAGGTAGCGGGCGAAGAGGAGGAGGACGAGGAGGATGATGGGGATGAGTATTTTTTAAATGAGGAAGCTTCTCCGGGGCCAATGGAGGGGGCTCAATGCCATTACAGCCTCTGACGCGCACCCAATGCCGCGCATCGAGGAGCTGCTTGAGAAGTTAGCTGGCGCAGAATACCTGACAATAATGGATCTGAGTCGCGGATACTGGCAGATTCCCCTGAGCCCCGAGGCGCAGGAGAAGTCCGCCTTTATCACACCCTTTGGACTGTACGAGTCCACGGTCATGCCCTTCGGCATGAAGAATGCCCCTGCCACTTTCCAGCGGATGGTCAATCTCCTGCTTCAGGGACTGGAGAAGTACGCTGTGGCATACTTAGATGACATTGCCATCTTCAGTCCCTCCTGGGCTGAACACCTGCAGCATCTCGAGGAGGTGCTCGGGCGAATTCACCAAGCAGGCCTGACTATCAAGCCCGGAAAGTGCCAGATGGGCATGAGGGAGGTTCACTACCTGGGACACCGGGTAGGCGGAGGCACCCTGAAACCGGAGCCTGACAAAGTGGGCGTGATCGTGAACTGGCCCACTCCCAGGAACAAGAAACAGGTGATGTTCTTCCTGGGCACTGCAGGGTACTATAGGCGCTTCGTGCAGCACTATAGTAGCCTGGCAAAACCTTTGACGGACCTCACCAGGAAGAAGCTATCCCACATCGTCAACTGGACAGATGGCTGTGAGGGGGCCTTCCAGGCGTTGAAGACCGCACTGTGCAACGCCCCTGTGTTGAAAGCAGTCGACAGCAGTCGACCGTTCTTGGTACAGACCGACGCCAGCGAGTTTGGCCTTGGTGCTGTGCTCAGCCAGGTTGACTCGGAGGACCAAGAGCACCCCGTGTTGTACCTGAGCCGGAAACTTTTGCCGAGGGAAGTGGCCTACTCCACCATTGAGAAGGAGTGCCTGGCCATAGTCTGGGCCCTGCAGCGCTTGCAGCCCTACTTGTACGGGCGCACCTTCACTGTGGTGACCGACCACGACCCTCTGCGCTGGCTAAGCACCATGTGTGGAACCAATGGCAGGTTGCTACGCTGGAGCCTTGCCCTTCAGCAATTTGACTTCACCATTAAACACAAAGCGGGCAAAGAGCATGGGAATGCAGATGGACTGTCCCGCCAGGGTGAACCCACGGAGGTGCGCATGGAGGCATACCGAGAGGTTCTGCCGCCGTAGCGCACGCTAAAAGGGGGAGGTGTCACGATATGGTATGAAATATCATATAAGTTTAGTTTCTCTTGTCAGCCCAGGATGTGGGCTAAGAAACCCCCCTTCTCTCTGGTTCTCTTTCCTTCCCTGTGTTTCTAACTGTGTAGAAGAGCTTGCCTTGTGGGGGAGTTTTATTGACGAAAGGTATTTACGACCAGTATTTCTTGTGGGGGGAAAGTGCCCAGCTTTAACTAGATTAGAACCTTCCAGAAAATGAAAGTCTTTTGTTCTGTTTTTGGAAGATATTATGCAAACCGGTTAAGTTACGAACACCAAAATATATCGTCATAATCACACTCGGAGGATCTACGCATCACTCTAATCACAGGCTTGTAGCTCCATCTGGTACAGAGGTAGGGATTTCTCTGTCAGTGTGCGTGACAAATAGGACATATTTGATCTCATCGGAATGCCCACGATACTATGAGATGAACGATGGGTAGGGTGCGATTATTTTATGTTCTGTAGCGAAGTTACGGGCATCAGATATATTTAATGCCCAGTGAGCAATACTGAAGAAGTAGGAGGGGTATTTCATACCATATCGTGACACCTCCCCCTTTTAGCGTGCGCTACGGCGGCAGAACCTCTCGGTATGCCTCCATGCGCACCTCCGTGGGTTCACCCTGGCGGGAGAGTCCATCTGCATTCCCATGCTCTTTGCCCGCTTTGTGTTTAATGGTGAAGTCAAATTGGTGGCGTGGCAAGGCCGGGTTCAGGTTTTTTGAGGGAGACAAGTGACGTAGATTTGCCTGTAACTGCCCCTCAAACCAGCACAACCGCAGATTTGACAACTGGAACTTTGGCCCACATGGCGGATTATGCCTTACGTATCCTCAAAAGGGACCCACGCATTATTAAAATGATGACCGATGACGATTACTGGTTGGCCTGCCTCCTTGATCCTCGCTATAAAGGCAAATTGCAGAATATCATGCCACATGAGAACCTCGAACAAATATTAGCAACCAAACAAGCAACTCTTGTAGACCGTTTGATTCAGGCATTCCCAGCACACAGCGCAGGTGATGGTTCTCACACGAGCTGCAGGGGGCAATGTTATGATCCCTAGTGGCTGAGGATCACAAATAGATCAGCAAGTGATTAAACTAAGGACGAGCTCTAGGGAGATGGTAACTGGACTGATCGCAAATCTGAACCTATCCAAAACAACTAGAGGTAGCCGGTGAACGTGCCTAAAAAATTCCTAGACGTCTCGAGCCAGCCTGAGGAACTAGCTACCCCTAAAGAGAAAGAAAGACCTCGCTTGCCTCCAGAGAAATAATCCCCAAAGATACAGAAGCCCCCAACAAATATTAACGGTGAAGTAAGAAGAAGGCACATACACAGGGATGAAATCAGATTCAGCAAAAGAGGCCCACTAGTACTAGAAAGCAGAAAATAGAGCAGGGGTCTATGCGATCAATAAAAAACCCTTACAAAATATCCATCCTGAGATTTCAAGAACCCACACACCAACTAACGGTGTGTGGGGAGAAACTCAGCCCACTAGAGCAACCAGCAAGCGAGGGAATTACATTTTAGCAAGCTGGAACAGAAAACATGATAAACACTGCTGATCAAAAAATGAGCAAACAAAACTTAGCTTATCCTGGATGGACTGGGAGCAAGGTAGTCAGAAGGAATCTGAGTAGCACTGATTACATCGACAGCCGGCAACAAGTGAAAGTAAAACAGAGCTATATAGGAACCTCCCAGAGGATAACGAACCAGCTGATAGCCAGAGACCAGCAGGATAACAGGCAAAGCCACCAGGGGGAGCCCAAAGCAAAAGTCACACCATACCACCAGTGACCACAAGAGGGAGCCTGAACACAGAGTTCACAACAGGGCAACAGAGCAGAGGTGTTAGAGGTGCACAGATCAGAAGTGGCATTGGACAGAGGGGTTTTCTGACCAGGTTGTGGAGTGATTTCGCAATGACCGCAGACAGGACAGGTACTGCAGCATCTATTCAAATTGACAGGAGACAACATTTGTCCAGTATGGTTACTAACTATTTTTCATTCCGTATCGATGTTCTCCCTCAACCGTCATTCCCATTTGATTACTGGGCATCCAAATTAGACACCTTGCCTGAATTGGCAGAATATGCATTGCAGGAGCTTGCTTGCCCAGCAGCTAGTGTGCTATCTGAAAGAGTATTCAGTGCTGCTGGTTCAATATTAATCGAAAAAAGGACTCGTCTGGCTACCCAAAATGTTGATGATCTAACCTTCATTAAAATGAACCACTCCTGGATTTCGAATTATTTTGCCCCACCTTTCCCGGCTGACACCTAGCTTTCCTATAAAAAGGTCTTGCTTGTGGACTGGTCTTACTGAGTGTTCCAATCTCTTAATTTGCAGCAGCTGTTTGTCCTGCATACGACATGTTTACACCTCCCTAAATGGGAAAACTCCCCCCACGGGGCCGTGGTCTCACCACTTGGCGCAAGCACTTGTTAGAGTGCCGTTTGTCTGAAGAGTGTGTGCCTGCTTTTGGTCGACGGCACTGCCACTGGGTCCCTCATAGTACAATAAAGTGTCTCTGGCGGTGGTGGCGCGCAACCAACGTCAGACACACCGTTGTAACATGAGGGGCCCTGGGCCTGTACCGCCAGCCACAAGAGAGTTCCCCCCCCAGCTCAAACTGTGCTCTACCACGTGCAAAATTATCTCTCACAGCTCCAACAATGTTTCGTCTATGCGCTGACATCCTTCACTGCCTGGCACTGACAATACCAATTTGTTGACATGTATGATGCTAGTTAAAATAGTCAGGGTCAGTGTCCTATATGACACCAGTAAATACTTAGTGCCAAATTACTATGTCTGAAACTCAGCAGGGGAGCCCACCCCTGTACCTAAGTATGCCACACTTTTGTTTTTTGTTTTGTTGTTTTGCGAGACATTAACATCTATTTATTTTTTTGAAGTACTAACTGTGTCAGACACTCCTTCTAATCGTTCTCCGCTGACCACACCAATGCTGCCTGTGTACCCGTGTAACCTATTTAAAACTGCATAGAGCCTGCTTTTTTATTTTAGGCCTAGTAAGTCTGTCTGCGGTCCCTCCTTGCAATCGTCCTCCGCTGGCAACACCAATGCTGCCTGTGTACCCCTGCGAGATAACTCTAAGTGCCTTGAGCCTATTTTTATTTATTTTAGGCCTAGTAAGTCTGTCTGCGGTCACTCCTTGCAATCGTCCTCCGCTGACCACACCAATGCTGCCTGTGTACCCCTGCGAGATAACTCTAAGTGCCTTGAGCCTATTTTTATTTATTTTAGGCCTAGTAAGTCTGTCTGCGGTCACTCCTTGCAATCGTCCTCCGCTGACCACACCAATGCTGCCTGTGTACCCCTCCGAGATAACTCTAAGTGCCTTGAGCCTATTTTTATTTATTTTAGGCCTAGTAAGTCTGTCTGCAGTCCCTCCTTGCAATCGTCCTCCGCTGACCACACCAATACTGCCTGTGTACCCCTGCGAGATAACTCTAAGTGCCTTGAGCCTATTTTTATATATTTTAGGCCTAGTAAGTCTGTCTGCGGTCCCTCCTTGCAATCGTCCTCCGCTGACCACACCAATTCTGCCCGTGTACCCCTGGAACCTATTTTAAAGTGCACAGAGCCTATTTTTTTATTTTATTTAATATTAATAAAGCCATGATGGACTACGCTGTACCACGCTACGAGCTACCCAGTTGACACTTCTTTTGCGAGAAAAGCCATCCCAACCCTCCACCAGCATGTAAAAGACCAATCTGTGAGTACAAAGGTGCACCTAACAACAGATGCATGGACCTGTAGGCATGGCCACGGAAGGTTACGTGTCCATTACGGCGCAATGGGTTAATGTGGTGGATGCATGGTCCACAGGGGACAGCCTACTAAGTCTGTCTGCAGTCCCTAATTCAAATTGTCCTCAATTCAGGTTTTCGGGCTTTTTTAAAAGATAGGAAACTGCATTTGGGCTACTAGTTTGGTTGGGGCCTACTAGTGATGTCTGCCGCTCCTGGGTGTTCTCCTCCTCCTGGGTGTTCTCCTCCTCCTTGGTGTTCTCCTCCTGGGTTTCCTTGTCTGAGCTTCAACCTTCAGGCTCTCATTTAGTATTTTTAAATGTAACACTGCAGTTGCCCTGCTACCTGGGTTGGGGCCTAGTAACGGTGTCTGCCTCTCCTTGCTGTTCTCCTCCTCCTTGGTGTTCTCCTGCTGGTTTCCTTGTCTGAGCTTCAACCTTCAGGCTCTCATAAAGTATTTTTAAATGTAACACTGCAGTTGCCCTGCTACCTGGGTTGGGGCCTAGTAACGGCGTCTGCCGCTCCTTGGTGTTCTCCTCCTCCTTGGTGTTCTCCTCCTGGTTTCCTTGTCTGAGCTTCAACCTTCAGGCTTTCATAAAGTATTTTTAAATGTAACACTGCAGTTGCCCTGCTACCTGGGTTGTGGCCTAGTAACGGTGTCTGCCGCTCCCTGGTGTGGCCAATTTCACTCGACCCGACTTTTGAGATAGTCGAGTTCCGTGAAACCCGACTCGACCCTAAAAAAGTCAAAGTCGCTCAACCCTAATTATTAGTGATGGGCGAACCTGAACAGTAAAGATTGAGATCCATATGTAACACCTACTGTTCGGATGCATGGGATGTAAAAAAAGGTACTAAGTAATTATAAGGGGGCACCACGGATTGTGGGATCACACTTAGACCTGAAAAAATCACTGATATGCAAACAAGAGAAAACAGACCAGGTCTATATAAACAGGGATCACCACACTGAATAATACAAAAAACACAGCTTTATTCAAAACAACAATACACGTAGCAAACCACATATATTTTTAAAAACATTTAAAAAGGCATAAAATTGCCATATATACAAGCCCACAATAGGGCAAGTAGCCCGCACAGAACTCTCAATGTATACACATATAAAGTAGCTATTTCAATGTGACCATTCCCATATAGACAGCATAACCATACATCATAAACAACTAAATTGCACAGACCATATCGGATGACCGTGCACAAAGGTGTGTGCATATGCCCAAGGAGGCTGTATTAAAGGTAGACGAAAAAATATGGATAAATAAGGTCTAACCCCCTCATCAAGAGCAACGATATAAATGTATGATAAGGCAAACAAATGAATAGAAATGCCGCCTAAGAATACTATGCACCAAAGTGTGGTGCATGGATACTGGGAACATAATTAACCCAGTGATTTCACAGAGAACAAGACCACTAGTTGGCCAATACCCTTATAGTTACCAATAGTATGATAGCCTGAAATATTCAAATGCGATATACCGCTAGGCAGAGTCCAAATGCGGGCTACACAAAAACCCAACGCGTGTCGCCACCAAGCGGTGGCTTCGTCAGGGGTATTGTGTGGGTGCAAGGTCTGCTACTTAAATATTAGAAAGTATTATCGCAGGTTACCTTGATCAGCTGTGTCGCTAGTACATCGCCCGCATGGAGCTTCCGGCCGCGGCCATTACAGTTAACCCCTCGGTCCAGAGCGCATGCTCCGGCGTCTCATGGGCGTCAACACAGTGACGTAACATTACTAAGGATACCAAATGCTGTGTAGTGAGCGCGTGCGCGTTACAAGCCAAAGGATTCCCTGCTAGTGCTCTAAGGCACATGATCAAGCGTCTCTTAGAAAAAAGAAGAAGCCTCGCCCACAGTTACCAGGGTTACCAAACACTATTAGATAGTCGCGTACATAATGCACAACACAGAACCTAGTAGAAAAGTAATAATAGT